>NC_137885.1:20290204-20465204 GCF_963924005.1 Protomyctophum bolini | reverse complement strand
AGGTCGGTCAGCATGTTGCTGGTCTCTCGGACCCGGGCCCGCGTGGCATCCAGCTCGGTTCGGAGCTTGTCCTGGGTCTCCTTCAGACAGCCGATCTGGGTCTGGGCCGAGCTCAGGTTCTGCTCCTTCTCCCGGGCCATCTCCTGGAGGTGGGACACCTGGAGCAACGTTCCATTAATTAATGTAATTAACCCATTATTATGCTTGATATGATTAGATGCTGGTGGCCATACCAAAAGGTCCTTCTGCACGCCTACAATGGACAGGTGCGTCGGATAACTGGAACTGAGAAGTAGAGGAAAAAGAATCCCTGCACACCTGTCTTCACTTAGTTAGATTTATTCAGACCTTCATCATGCCTGATGACCGAAACGTTGTTGATTATTTTTCTCTACTTCTCAGCCACCTGGTGGCTAAAGCAATGTATTTCAAACTCCAGTTTGTCACACTCCAGCGCTGCATGAACAGCGCTCGAGCGCTGTTTTGTGCCACCTCAATGGCGCAACTCTCCTTCAATATGGCTCTGCTCGGACATGCCCACATACCTCCTGATTGGATATGTTGAGTTTGGCCGATAGCTCCTCCTTGAGGTTGTCCAATTGCTGCTGGAGGCGGTCCCTCTGCTCCTCCAATGACAGCCGCTTGATCTCAAATTCCTGGCTCATCTCCTGGAGAGGAGAGTTAATCAGAAGCACAGCACAGGTTTGTCATCAGATGGTCACAGATAGGGTGTGGGGACCTATACGCGAGAAGAAGTGGCAAGAAAGCGCCTAGAGCAGACGTCTCTTCCTGGTTTTTAAACAGCTGGTGGATGGAAATGACGCTCGCGCGGCTTCAACAGCGCCATGTCATTAGTAAAAAAACAAGCACGGGAGCAGCGCATGTTCGCCAACCTTAATGCATGTTCGCCAACCTTAATGCATGTTCGCCAACCTTAATGCATGTTCGCCAACGTACCTTAATGCATGTTCGCCAACGTACCTTAATGCATGTTCACCAACGTACCTGCATGTTCACCAACGTACCTTAATGCATGTTCACCAACGTACCTTAATGCATGTTTGCCAACGTACCTTAATGCATGTTTGCCAACGTACCTTATTGCATGTTTGCCAACGTACCTTAATGCATGTTTGCCAACGTACCTTAATGCATGTTCGCCAACGTACCTTAATGCATGTTCGCCAACGTACCTTAATGCATGTTTGCCAACGTACCTTAATGCATGTTCACCAACGTACCTTAATGCATGTTCGCCAACGTACCTTAATGCATGTTCGCCAACGTACCTTATTGCATGTTTGCCAACGTACCTTAATGCATGTTTGCCAACGTACCTTAATGCATGTTTGCCAACGTACCTTAATGCATGTTCGCCAACGTACCTTAATGCATGTTCGCCAACGTACCTTAATGCATGTTCGCCAACGTACCTTAATGCATGTTCGCCAACGTACCTTAATGCATGTTTGCCAACGTACCTTAATGCATGTTTGCCAACGTACCTTAATGCATGTTTGCCAACGTACCTTAATGCATGTTTGCCAACGTACCTTAATGCATGTTTGCCAACGTACCTTAATGCATGTTTGCCAACGTACCTTAATGCATGTTTGCCAACGTACCTTAATGCATGTTTGCCAACGTACCTTAATGCATGTTCGCCAACGTACCTTAATGCATGTTTGCCAACCTTCCCGTATGTTCGGACTAACGGGACTTCGGATCTACATTTCAACATTTCCATCCACCAGCTGTTTAAAAACCCGGAAGAGACGCCTGCTCTCGGCATTTCTTGATGCGACAGTGTAGTGTAGTTGCTATATGATATTTACAGTACACCCAGCAGATAGCATGAGGAACTGTTAAACTAGAAATGCACTCTGTCAAGATGCCAACACATTTTCAAAATAACATTCCCACTTCTTGAATAAATAAAAGAAAATCTAAGAAATTCGTAATGTTTAAGAAGAAGTGAAAATAGCCGATCTACAAGCTCACAATGCGGCGCGAAGTGACACGCTGTGAGCTTGTAGATCTGCTATTTTCACTCGTTTGGGTCCCGGTCAACCGTCTAATTTCTCTTTTGGGTCACGGGCTCACGGGCTAAACCACTGTTTTTAGACTCTTGTTTTCTCACGCAACAGCAAACAAACCAACATTATTGTACATTTGTACAGTATAAGTGTATACAGGGTTATCTGCACATTTCTAAAGTCACAATTTAATGAGAAGACATTAAGACATTTTTTATTGCCAAATATTACGACAACCCAGGTCCTACTATACTGACAATATGCCCCATGTCTGAGGTCACCTGAGGTTAGCGGGTCCATACACACTGCTGACGCTGCATTTGCCTCGATTCACTCACACACACACACACACACACACACACACACACACACACACACACACACACACACACACACACACACACACACACACACACACACACACACACACACACACACACACACACACACACACACACACACACACACACACACACACACACACACACACACACACACACACACACACACACACACACACACTCCTATTCCTTTTCTCATTTGTCACAGTTCAGAAATGCCCCAAGTCCTCTCTGGGGAAAGCTAGAGAGTTGGAAATATAAACGCAAAAATAATAAAAATGAAAAGCAATCACTTCTCCACTTATCCAACCACTTCTCTTTGAGTCTATCTCTCTTGTCTCCAACTCTGTCTGTCTCTCTCTCTCTCTCTCTCGGTCTGTCTGTCTGTCTGTCTGTCTGTCTGTCTCTCTCTCTCTCGTAATGTATGTCCCAGTGAAACAGACTTCAATCTAAAGACGGGGATAGCTCTGGGTTACATAAGACGTCTCTCCATTTCTATCTCCACATCCACTCATTCCTCTCTCTCCCTCTTGATGTCTGTAAACATCTCTCTCTCTCTCTCTCTCTCTCTCTCTCTCTCTCTCTCTCTCTCTCGTCTAGCTTGGAGGCAGAACCTAGTGTAATGCTGATGAAAATCAGCCAATTACCAGGCAGCTTCAAACAGCAGGGAGAGGGTGAAAATGAAAGAGAGAGAGAGTGAGAGAGAGATAAGATAATAGAGTGTGGTAGGAGGGAAGGACTGTGTGCTTTCATATTAAGCCTTAATGTTGACCTAATTAAGCGTGTGCAGTGAGCCCAGTGAGCACTCTCCTCCCTTCACACCGCTCTGTAACGTCGGTGGTTTCATTCCATACCAATAATCACACAAAAGTCTGACACACCTGTGTCACGTTCTTTCCCCCCCCCCCCATTCTGAATTCCCAAAGACTTATTTCATAGTACGTGTTCCAAAAATAAACTAATGTTACTGCCACCGAAATGCAGCGTGAGTAAAACATTTTAGTGCTTTTTCCGTGACATTTCTTTCTTTCTTCTTTTCTCTCTCTCTGGGACTCACGTTAATCATGCGTTTCTTCTCCTGCTCCTTCTCCTGCAGCGCCTCCTCGCGCATGTCGCTGTGCTTCTCCTCCATGGCCTCCAGGGCGGCGCGCTGCGCCTCCTTGAAGCGCTGCGCCTCCTCCTCGTAGCGCGCGCGCAGCCGCGTCAGCTCCTTCTCGTAGCCCTGGTGCTCGTCACGCAGCGACTGGCCCGCGCACACGCACACACATACACACATATGGGTCTTAATGGGTCTTATGGGTCTGTAACTCAGAGTTCCATTTGTACACCATTTGACACGACGGTAGTTGGTTTTAACACATATGGGGGAAGACTTTACAGGGAAAGTGCAGGTAAAGTGAAGAGATAGGTTAGGTGTCATGTGTGTATAGTATACTATTCACCTGTTCCAGTTTGAGTACAGTCTGTTTGTGCTGCTCGTCGTGAGCGTGGCTCTGGTTGAACAGGGACTCTCTCTCCTCCTCCAGTCGGTTGATCTTCTCCTTCAGTCGGCTCTGCTCCGCGTCCAGGTCCCTGATGGTGGCCTCGTGGGACATCTGGGCCGCCTGCAACGACCCAATCTGACCTGCGTGCGGGTGGACAGAAAAACTCGGGTAACTCGGGTTTTAGCAGAGAAGGACCTATGGCCACAACTCGGGGAAACTCGTGTTTGGCCGTCGAATGTGTTGTTAACCCAGCGCTGGTTTCTGTCCACTCACACGCAGGTTAGATCGGGTCGTTGCAGGCGGCCCAGATGTCACAAGAGGGGTGCAGTAGTAAGTTCCGAACAGTCATTGGTCCGACAACGACAACCTACCTCAAACCCTAACCTATCCATAACCGCAAGCACGGAGCAGCGCATGTTCGCCAACCTTAATCCGGTCGTTTTCCGCACGTCGTACCAATGACTGGTCGCAATAGTGTACGGACCCCGGTCGCAAACCCATGGTCTTCGGCGGCTCTCGGCCGACCTCGTGACACATCGATCACACATGACCGGAAGAAAAGTCTCTCCGTGCGTGGTAGAACCGGTGAAAAAACACCACATAATGCCTTCCTAAATTTATATGGGATGATGTAACGCAACCTCTCTCTATACACGATAGCCTCTGTCTTTCAAACGGATTGTCGCGCATGGATCATAATTATTTTCCAACTCTAGGACACACGTGCACGCCATTTGGAGGCACCCATGCGTGGAATGGAGCGACGGAGAATATTGGATGATTTTTCAAAGTTTAGTGTTAAAACTCTCAGAAATCCGGCAGTCTACTACAGGATAAAATATGTTTTAATTGGGGCAGTAATAAGACCTGATCTGACCTGTACTAACGTTCTTTTTTTTCCCCACCGACCGGCAGGCTAATTAGCATAGCAGCCCAGCCCGAAAACGTCGGGTCGGGTAGGGCCGGGTTCGGGCAGAATTTGATTACTCAAAATGTACGTTTTCTGAGAAATTTACATTTTCATTCAAATAATATTTTTGTTATTAAGTGTCCAAAAATAATCATTTTAAAAACGGTTTTAAATGATGAAAATAGCCGATCTACAAGCGCACAACAGCTCGCGCGTTGCGAGGCGTCGTGCACTTGTAGATCGGCTACACCCATGTATGATGAAATTGGGATATAATTTACAAAAATATATATATATATCTGAAACTTCATACGAGGTTTCTGCCTGATTGAAAGGTATTAAAACGCGTGGGTTTTCTAAATGGGTTAAAAAGCTCCACCGCTGCCCTCAAGCACATGGAGTCTAAAAAGTGCTGCGTCAAGCTCAAAGTGAATTAAACAGTTGGCATGCAGTGGTGGAAAAACTACTCCGGAATGAAAAATGTACTTGAGTAAAAGTACAAAATGTACTTATAGTACCAAATTGTAGAAAGTATACTCTATGCATGCAGAATGTCACATTTGAAGTTTTCAAATGTATAAATGACTTAAATGTATCATGATTCGCGACGCATTGTGAGCTTGTAGATCTGCTATTTTCAAACGGCCAAAACTATTAACTGAAGCTGTCAAATAAATGTAGTGGAGTAAGAGTACAATATTTGGATCTGAGATGTAGTGGAGTAGAAGTAAAAGTATTGGAAATTGGAAATACTCAAGTAAAGTACAAATACCTATATAATAATTGCACTTAAGTACAGTACTTAAGTAAATGCACTTAGTTACTTTACACCACTGCCTCTCTTGGCATGCTGTCCTGCATGGAGGCTTTTATTGTGTGAAATATTCATGGCAGTGATGAGGGGCTGAGTCACGAGGCTGGGCAACACGTTTGCACTTTTCTGCCAGACGTGGTGCTGTGCGCGCCTCGGCACCGGAACTGAGCAGAATGCTGAGTACCCAGGCGGGTTAGCCATTATAGTTACATTTGCATTTACTTTTCGAATAAACCTGTAGTTCTAGAGCATTTTTATGACTCTCTCTAAACTGTACTTCTCATTTAAGTAGTTTGGGAAGACTATAATGTTTTTTAAGACCGATATTGGTCGAAACATGTTGGTTTAATAATAATTCTTCTCCTCTTTTAAATATTTTGTGTGCCCGGATCTCCGCCTTTTATCAAATTATGTCTTATCCCGGGAGAGCATCCAGGAGCACTTTTTTACTATTTTTACTTCTTTTATCTACCTGCACGTCTCCGTCGAGCACCTGGCTGCTTTCTTGCCTGTATGTATTTAACTCACTCAGAGATGTCAGCAATTGTATGTATTTATATTGGACAAATTCATATTGCAGACATTTGAGTAGTCTTTGAACTAGAGTACATTTGTACTCTAACTGTGGAATGGTATAGTAACCATATGGATTCTTGATGGCTAAAACTAAGACTATACTTTTACTTCTACTCGAATCATTATCGTTTCAAAGCAACAGCACTTTTCGAGTTTTTGGCTCCTCTACCCACCTCTGGCTGAGAACAGTGCGGAAAACAGAGAAGAGAAGCTGATCGATAGATGGCTGTCATTAAACCCTGCCCATGTAGACAGAAGACAGATCAATATAAAGTCTAGCACAGGCCTGTGAGCCAGTGTTCCAATACATTTCCTCTACAAATTTGCTCGCCTAAAACTATGACAAAGAAATGTGCGTTGACGACTCGACTGTACCTTTTTTCACTGATAAAAACTAAATAAAAACTAAGCTACGGTATGATGACTAAAACTAGGACTATAGTGACAATTTCTTCAACAAATAAAAACTAGACTAAAATGTTAGGGACGGCCTAGTGGAGAAGAGATCCAGACAGTAGAACTAAAAGCCTATAAACATGGCGATGGCTGTAACCATGGCGGCGATAGAATCTCCGGTGTTTAAATATGCTTTAACCTTTGAAGGTGCAAGGGCAGTTTCCCTGGCAACTTCTCAGAGAGAATTATAAAATCAATGAATGCAAAGCCATCCTGTCATCCTAGGGTGAGTCGCTTGTATCTCAATGCCAAAAATAGCAGATCTACAAGCTCACAATGCGTCACATCGTTGTGAGTTTGTACATTTTGAAATAGCCAAAGTTTAAATAGGGCTGAAGTAGTTCATGTAGGCCTATGTGTTATAATAATAATAATAATAATAATAGAAGTAATAGAAGTATAAGGACGGGCTACACTGGGGACGGAATTTGCCGCGGAATTGCTCCGCCCTGTTCGCAGAGTCTGCAACGGTATGCTGCCACTATAATCAATGGAACCCGGCTACGCCAAGTGCGGGTGCGGTGCGTAGGTTGTGCGTAAGCTCCGTGTGTGAATATTTGTTTTACACAAGTGCTCTATTTTTCCGCATGTCCGCAGGGGTTACGCAGCCCTTGGCCTCGCCTTCAGAGGGGAAAACAACAGTACATAATGGAACTCCCCGCAGGACGGACACATTGTCGGTACAGCCACTTAGCTGCTACCCCAGTGTAGCCCTGCCGTAAAAGTATAGAAAATTGGAAATACTCTTGTAAATGGACAGTACTTGTGTAAATGTAACTAATTACTTTACACCACTGCTCGCAGCAAATACACCTTTTCCTCTGCATTGGTGTTTAATTATTAAACTTGGCATGAAACTTTAATACCTTGTGTAAATGCGACCAGCGCGCCATGCTAGCTTCCCCAAGCACTTTATTCTGCGTCCAAAATAGACTTAACTTTTCATTTTTTAGCAGCAGCCCTGCTGGAACCACCGACAAAACCTGACGCAGAAATGTGACATGTCAACAGTAACACACAAGTAACACAAGCAACGCGCATTTAACGGCGGCTGGAAATATCTCCCGATCCCGTATTCGTGAATCATTCATGGCGTTGTTTCATGCAGATGATGGCTTCAGACACGGATACATGGCTGCTTGTCCTCGCCAGTGGACAAAGCTCCAGATGTCACAGATAATCTGACGTGGCAGCAAACACACCAGAAGGATGGAAGAAGACACAATATCGCAATGTAGAACTAGAAATACTTTAATTCTGTCTATTATGTGCGGCGGAGTCTGACCAAAATAAATAAAAACCTGCTCTGTTCCTGTTCCTGCAGAATTTCGACAGCCGCACCCTTACGAGTCCAATTACTTAAGTATTGACATCAAAATGTGTTTCAAAATATGTCAACCTTTCTGAGATAAATAATAAATAGCAGCATATACAAGCTTGCAACATGCCGCATCGCTGAGGCCCCTTTTCCACCAAAAGTGGTTGTTTATTTTATATGACTAGAGCGGTGCCCTTTGGAGCCTCTACAGCGGTGCCCGTTGAGCACTGGCCTACTTGGAACGATGCAAGTTGGAAATGCATGCCCCACCCAGATATTATGTCTGTGTCCCTTCTATGCCCATATATGGAGTTCTTTGTCAGGCATGCCCAAATATGGAGTCTATGCAGGCGTCAGAATGATGTCAGAACAGGCCAGCTCCATATATGGACACTGGGCAGAACCCGTGGAGAGGCCTTTTTGGGGCGGTTCTGGACAACCGTGCGTCCGAACCGACTCGACACCGGGCACTGCACTCCCTGTGGTGGTGTGGAACGTGTGTGTCAAATTTGAAGTCGTGGGGCAAACGGTTCTCGAGTTACGTGGATTACAACAGTACACACACTATGTAAATATATAAAATACATCACATGGATCTGTATCTTATTCTTCCAACCTCAATAGTGAAGTATTTTTTGGTTCCAAATCTGAACAAACATTTAAGGAACTGAACCAATTCATTTGGTTCAAAATTAGGCGGGAACAAAAGAACCAAACTGGTTCAACCCCAGTGGAAGTGTTCTTAGCTTAGATTGGCCATTTTCGAATAGCCTGCCTGTCGTATGAAACACAGCATAATCAATGAATGCATCTTTTGTAGTAATAATATAAATCTACAAAGTAACAGTAATAACAAGTAACTAAAACTGTCAAATAATTGTAGTGGAGTAAAAAGTTCTGCAAAGAAAGTCTGGTTCCACAGTCTCACAGCTGGTTATGTGGAACCAGGTTTTATCTACACTGTCAGAGCTGGTACGTATGTGGACACGTCTGATATACAATTACAATAGCAGAGGTTCTCAAACGTTTGCATTTCAACGACCACCATCAGGGCCGTTTTTATCATGGGGGGGGGGGGGGGGGGGGGAGCAGCCATGCAAAATAAAATTAACAACGAACATGTTGTACCTTGAGATGGCTGTAGGTGCACACCTGTGTCACATGCAATGACATAATGTGTAATGAGTTAAATGATCTGTAACTACGTCTCTGTCTGAAACTATGCTGCTGTAAACTGCAGTTTAAGGATCCAAACTTGAAAAAAATTAAATAAAAAATACAAAGAATTGCGCTGACGCACACGATGTGACCACCATAACTCTGAGTGTGTGCAAATGGAACCAATTAGACCTGTGCATGGATCCATTTAGTTACATTTGATCTGAGTTTGTAGATCTGTTATTTTTTTTACTGTTGTATGGTTCTTCGTTTCATAACTGTATATCTGCTGTATTTCTCAGATGTATTTAATTGTCTCTCTGACAAGGAATCGATATTCCAGAGCCTCTTATATGAGGCCTTATAGTCATTTTTTAGGTAACTGTACTTGAACTTGACACCACATGACCTTGATCCCTGATTTCTCATATCACAGGGACTGGTATTTAACCCGTGTTCCCCTAACCCCTTCTGATTGGTTGCATGACTCTCTGGCAACATATTTAAGTGTGAACCATTTTGTGCTCTGTATTCCCTGATGAAGGCTTAACCGCCGGAACGTTGGATTCTGTCTACCTGCTGTCCTAAATAAAATATTGGTACTCTGGCTATTGGCGTGTGGCGCGTTCTCTCCCGTGGGCCAGCACCGCTAAAAAGGATTTTGGTGTGTGTTAGCATCCTTGTGCACATTTTTGAGGAGAGGAGAGGAGAGGAGAGGAGAGGAGAGGAGAGGAGAGGAGAGGAGAGGAAACTGTCTCTGCGATATTGTCGGGGAGGTGTCTCTGTATCGTTTATGACAGTCAGTCACTCATATTTGATACAGTCTCTTTCTATTTTTTCTAAATTACTAATTCGGCAGCAGTAACATTAGCATTTTCTCGCAGTCAGTTGATTCTTCATATCCATATGAGCCGGGGTGATTTATTTATTTTCAAAACACAGTTCCTATATAAGGCGATCTAAAATCCCCCTATGGGGTTATAATGCAAATAGAAAGTACACAAACCCGTGGACACTCCTCTAGCGATATTGACGTCAGACTTCGGTGCTCTATACTAGCTTTGTGCAGTATCTCAGTAGCTTGTTGTTGCTGGACTCACTAGCTTTGTGCAGTATCTCAGTAGCTTGTTGTTGCTGGACTCACTAGCTTTGTGCAGTATCTCAGTAGCTTGCTGCTGGACTCTGTCTCGGCTGCTCTCCAGTTCGTACTCTGTGTCTTTCAGCTGCATCTCCCAGATCTCTCCGTCCTGGATGGCCTCCTCCAGCTGTTTATGAAGGTTCTGGAACACACACACGCACACACACACACGCACGCACAGGAACAATCCAGTGTTGATTTGTCGAATAAAACTATGACGAAAAAAGAATTCCGGACTAACCATTTTCTCACAATTCTCAAGTTACAGTATATCTATTAACAAGTGGTACAGATAAAATGTTACATAACTCCCGGGGGTTTTAGTGGCGGGCTATGGGTTGCATAAACCGCTGGCGCTGGTGAGCCAGGTCTTTAAATAAACCCTACCTTGATGGTGCCCTCGGAGCTGGTGAGCGAGGTCTGCAGCCTGTTGGTCTTGTCGCGGTTCTCCCGGGCCTCCTCCTGGGCTCTCTGGAGCTCCGTCCTCAGCTTGGACAGCGAGCGCTGCAGCACCCCCTCCTGGGCCTGGAACTCCTTACGAAGTTCCACCTTTTTCGGAGCAGAGCAGTACGTTAGTCCAGTGGACAAAGTTGGTCTCAACCTGTTTCACGTCAAGGTCCATTATTTATTATTATTTTTGAGGGGCGCTGCTAGCCCCTCCTATATACAGCTTTTAATTGTCCCCACAAAATGTCTGCAACACAAACATTAAATGCCATTGACAATGAAGGGAAATTTTACATCATCTTGTCCCCACATTTGCCATCGACAATGAAATGAGAAATTAGGTCAAATGTTCGCCAAATAATATTGCTGCCCACTGAATATACACAAATCTACACTTCATGGAGTAAATCTGATGTAAATAAAATAAATACTTTTAATGTGCTCCTGCTACGATTAGAGAGGACAACTATAATATATATGTCAATTTATTCATCTGATAGTGTCGCCCGCCGACTATAAACATAGTCGGCGGTCTCCGTTCTACACTTGTCAGTTGTCATTTATGGTTGTAGATCGGCAGTTTGCTCATTTTGCTGCAGTGTTGGGTCAGACTTGCTCCCGTTGCATTGATCATTCAGCCTAGTGTCAATTGAATGTTAAAGTATCGAGCCCGGTTCCGATACAGAGTACGAGTACTTTAGGGTGGCATCGGCCAGAAGTACCCGATACCAGTATCTGTATCGGCACAACTATATACATTTGTGGCAACATGCATTCTGATTGGCCACATTGAGATATTTTTACTTATGATCAAAATAAGAACATCATAATGGTGTTGTGATAAGATAATAAAATAAAATCTAGAATTCCATGGACACATTTGTCCGTTGATGACCCCTGCAACCATAACGCGGTCACCTCGGTTCTCTTCCAGGCCAGCAGGTTCTCGGCGGTCAGCTGGTGGGTTCTCCTCATGGCCTCCAGCTCTCTCTCGTAGAACTCCTGGGCTTTGGCCAGCTTGGACTCGTACTCCTCCACCAGCCTCACCTTGTCCTTGGTCAGCTCCTCCACCCTCTCCATCAACGACTCCACCTGGAGAGAGAGAGAGAGAGGGAGAGAGACAGAGAGAGAGAGAGGTTATCTACTGTAGAACAGTGGTTCAGCTTGTATATAAACATCCTTTTTGTCGGGTATACACTGTATACCCAAGTTTATAGTGATGGTGTGTGTGACGGCGGATGCCGTCACTATACCTAATGCAGATGCTAACACAATTCTACATGTAGGGTATAATGTAAATAAGGACACAAATATTAACAAATGCATTTATTGAAGTTAAGGGGGGACACTGAGTTGTCGGTGATTCTCTGAAGTGGTGGATCTCCTCATACACCTACAAATGAACAGATATAAGGCACATTAGTTTAGGAATAAATAGGACAGCATACTTTCTAATTAACCAGTATAATGAGAAGACTTGTGAAGAAGGAATGTAAATCTCTGATGTCTAAACTTACCTCTGTTTACTCTCATCCTCCTCTCAGGGTGGTGTTCGGGCAAATGAGTTCCCTCCGGGTATAGGCACCCCTCTTATAGTTCCGGGAGGGACCAAGTGGGAAATGGATAGCAGGGGGGGATTGGGATGGACTATAATGAATGTAATCCTGTATGTGTTGTATATATATTCTATGCTAACTACTAATTGTAAATAGGTATTGAGGGTGCATATACAGGGAGTAAGTTTATATAAAATGGCATTGTGTGATTCTAAGAATGGGGAATATGGTTACCCATGGGGAATGGTATGGGCTATCCAGGTAATGGACTGCACTATAAAAAGCAGTCAGTTGTCTTGAACCCGAGATATGACAGGTTGTTATGCATATGACTGTCAAAGTGAGCCTTATTGAAGGTGCCCTGGACTGGTCTCTATTCATTTGTTGCCTTGGCCGCTCGACACTCTCACAGTGTGACAAAAAGGATACTGTGTATACTATATAGTATCAATGTAAAATATTCAATGAAAAGTATTTCCCATCAAAATATATTGAAGCATGGCCACTTGAGGTACCCTTCTTTAATATTTCATTATGACTTTTCACAATAATAATAAACAAAATAGATATCATGGGCGGGCCTCATCAGAGGGGGCAAAATTGTGGGAATTATTTTAAAGATATTAAAAAATAAATAAATAAAAAGTTGAGCTCGGAACTTCTCCTTTGGTCCACCCATTCCTGGTACATGTGAGAATGTTCCGGTAAAAAAAAAGTAAAAAAAAAAAAAAGACCAAATTGATTAAATCAATTAATTACCAGCTGCATTATTATTATCTGACCGGGCATATTTGCGGTGCTGCGCAGTGCGCACATACGTACATCAGCCAATGAGGAAACCAGCTGGATAACAGGACTAGAGGAGTACTGGACTAGCTTGCACATCGATTATAGACTCAGCTTGCTATTGCATAGAAGCTGGTAAAAAAGCCCATTGTGGGTGTATATGGGATTGTTCTCTGTCACTAAACACATGCCTGTAGAAAAAAAGGGATGTGTGGGCAGGGAAACAAACTTACCTTCTATGATGTCACTGAGCATCATGAAGGTACTGAAGGACCAACCACCTCAGACATCAGAAACATTATGAAAATGACAAATATATAATTGTCTCCCATGTTTAGTGCTCTAGGATTAAGATGATTGTGACTCTATGTTGCGGTGACAACCTTTTCTGGGGACCCCCTAAATAAGGACCCCTAGGTGTCCCTGCCGGACCCTACTGTGACAACCAGTCAGTGATGTCAGCACCTTTATTCAACCAGGGTAGTAGCTGAGCACAAGTGCTAATTTTCAGCAACGCCCTGCACATAGAAACACTAAAACCTGGGAGATTTACTAGTACAACCACAGTCTGATACTGTTGTTCTGACCAACCACAGTCTGATACTGTTGTTCTGACCAACGACAGTCTGATACTGTTGTTCTGACCAACCACAGTCTGATACTGTTGTACTGACCAACCACAGTCTGATACTGTTGTTCTGACCAACCACAGTCTGATACTGTTGTTCTGACCAACCACAGTCTGATACTGTTGTTCTGACCAACCACAGTCTGATACTGTTGTACTGACCAGTACAACCACAGTCAGTACAACCACAGTCTGATACTGTTGTTCTGACCAGTACAACCACAGTCTGACACTGTTGTTCTGACCAGTACAACCACAGTCTGATACTGTTGTACTGACCAGTACAACCACAGTCTGATTTTAGAATTGGCCTCAGTCCAAAATGGGTTAAATGAACATTGATTTTACAATATAAATTGGGGTCCCAGAGATATAAATGCCATTAAATAGGGGACCATAGCCTAATTCAGATCAAACCGGGGGGCCCTTGAAATGAAAATCACTGCTAGAGCCGTAAAAATATTCTCTTATGGGGGTCCCTAGCATATCTTTTCAAATGGGGGTCTGCGGGCTAATGAGTGTCAATTTGGGGGTCCTTGACATGAAACAGTTTGGGAACGACTGCTTTAGGTGACCGCTGCCCCGAAACATATCTCTCCCTCCCTCCCTCCCTCCCATACCTCTTGTCGGTGTAGCTCGGCCAGTTTCTCCTGGTCCTCGGTGGATGAGGCGGTCTGGTCGTGCTGGCTGTGGAGCAGCTCGTCCACCTCGTGTCGGTGCGCGGCCCGCAGGTCGTCCAGCGCCCGCCGTTTGTCGGCCTGGAACTGGGCCTGGGCCTGGCCGAACGTCCGCAGCTTCTCCTCGAAGTCGCGACGCATCTCCTCCACCTGAGCACAGCGCCGGTCACACTGAGCACCATCACTATCACTGAGTAACTAATAACTTAACTATAACTCACTGAGCACCGTCACCATCACAGTAACTCACTGAGTAACTAATTGCTTCACTAATAGAGCGCCGAAGTCCTGACGTCACTCGCTCAACCCCTGGTTTTCCTGGAAGTTGTTCTCCATGGAGAATAACATTTGGTCATCTTAAAATCGTCTCATATATAAGCATTGTGGTCCAAAAATAAACAAACCGTCTCGGTGATATTGTCGAGGAGATGCCTCTGTATCGTTTATGACAGTCAGTCCCTCATATATGATACAGTCTGTTTCTA
The DNA here is from genome assembly GCF_963924005.1 of Protomyctophum bolini. NCBI lineage: Eukaryota > Metazoa > Chordata > Actinopteri > Myctophiformes > Myctophidae > Protomyctophum > Protomyctophum bolini. The sequence continues at coordinate 20,450,394 of NC_137885.1, read as the reverse complement.
GCGAATATGTAACTAATTCAGCAGAAGTAACATTCTTCATATCCATATGAGTGAAACGGCCCGGGATGATTTGCTTATTTTTCAATCACAGTTCTTATATGATCGGGCGATCTAAAAAAATAAAAAGTACATGAACCCGTGGACTTAGCACCCTCTATCGATATTGACGTCAGACTTCGGTGCTCTATAACATAACTTTAACACACTATAACATCACTATTTACTATCACAGTAACTAATAACATAACTATACCTCACTGAGCACCATCGCTATCTGGGGACCCCACTTGGAGAACCAATGTTCTATAATTGACTATTTAGGCATTGAACAGACGTATCCAGAGTGACTTACAATAATCAAGGTGGACACATACATTGGATGCAGAGAGACAATCAACAGTTAGAGCCCGTTGAAAATGGCGGTCGGCGCTATACAGTGGAACGATACTAGGAACAAATTAAAGGAAGGAACGCGGGATGCGCCATGACGCTCATGGGTGGCAAATAATCTCGCACCGGAATTTCCATGAAATACATGGCAGTGATGAGCCGGGCTGGACCAGCTCATGAACAAACACTATTTATGAACGATTGAGAACTTGAGACATATCACAGGTTGTTTCACTTGCTTTTCGATGTGCAGAGTACATCATTTTATTGAGGCATCTAAAACAGCGGCAGGTATTGTTTCTGTCTCAGAGGTATCGGGAGATTTGGTTGCCAGACAGGAAGCGATGGACAGTCGCGATACTTGGCACGTTCAGAAACGTATACTTTGTGCGCTGACAATAATGTGTTATAGGTCTTCTTTTATTTTCCAGAAGTGATTATTTTACAATGGTCTCAATCATTCAGCGATAGTGTTTGTTCTGCTTGTTCACTCAGCTCCGTTGACTCCAGTGTGTTCCACCAGAGTTGTCTGTCTGTGCGTGCGTGCGTGCGTGCGTGCGTGCGTGTGTGTGCGTGTGTGTTACCTCTCTGCTCATGGACACCACTCTCTGCGTGTGCTGGGCCTCGGTGCAGAGCTGGGAGTCCTCCATCCTCTGTCGGTACATCTCAAACTCTGCCAGGGCCTGCAGTGAGAAATACATGACATTGCATCTCAAACTCCGTTATAATTTAGATAAGCATTTTATCGTATGGATTTGGAACCATTAATTTATTAACCTGCACTTTTAACATGGCGGCCCGATTTTGGGAATGTCATCATAGGCGAACATTTTCAAACAGGTTAGCTTGTGCAATATATCGATATTACCGTTTATCGCGATATTTGAAATCAATATCGGTAATATCGTGGAGTATATAAATAATATCGAATACCGATAATACCCAATATCTTAATTTTAGCGTCATGAAAATATGGATTTAAAAATAAAATAAACATCTACATTACTGTATGTGTGTGTCTGTGTGATGAATTTACAAGTATTTCATTTTAAACAACTATAATTTGCCTAATAACTTAGTGTCCATGCATTGACTGGCACTGACGCTGAATTACGGCTTCGGGTTCCAGCCAAATTAAAAAGGCTGATAATCGATAATACCGATAATCGCGATATTATTCACGGTATCAATACCGATATCAAAAAATCAATATCGCCCAAGCCCCCCAAACAAATGGGGAACATAGTTGATCTACAAGCTCTCAACGCAGCCCGTGGCAACCATTTTTTGCCACCCCCTATTTCTTTCTGAAAGGACGGCTCTGCTCCGTCACAACACATCCCATCATCACACCTCACAGCTACGCTACAACATGACAACTCCACTTCATTAACACCTCAGTACCGTCGGTGTGTCATTCTTCACTTCATTAACACCGTAGTGCTGTTTTATGCATGTCGGTGTGTCATTCCGCACTGTGGAAATTAATAGCATTTTTTAACCCATTTACTGCTATCATTTATTGAAAAATTAGGACCTAATACACGCCAGCATTTTTTTTATTTGAGCTTTTATTTTGAAAAGATGAGAGGACGATGCACAAGCAAGACGTGTATGGGGTATGACAAGCAACATAATTGCTCCACATTATGCAGTATTTGTTGAAATTGCGCCTGCGTGCACATACACAACATGCACGCAAGTACGAACGCACGTACACACACATGCAAGTACGCACGCAAACACAGCGACAACAGAGCGGCACTGCAAGAAAATCATCATAAAGTTCTACAGAATTGGTAAACCTAACAAAACTAGTCTACAGCAGGACATCGTTTTCTTGCACAAGTGATACTTAAGACAAAGCAAACTAAAGTTCTAGCGACTTAAATTGCACTTAAACAGGGAGCTCAGTAATGCAAAGAATTCTCAACATAAGCAAACGTTTGCCTTTTTTTCCACACGTATATCTTTAGAATCTGAAATGGGAATGTAACGAAGAAAGACCAGAACAATGGGTAGTTATTAGGAATTCATGTGGATTAATTAAAAACACATTCCAACGTGTTTCCTGCCGAGGGCGGCCGTGATCTTAAGACTAGATCTGCATGGTGCGCACAAATTCTGCATGTACACTACACTACCTTGACAATGGAAGTTAATTCAGCATTTCACTCCAAATCCATCATTCACAGCCATTGTTGTTAGAGCCAGAGATGTACCGATACCAGTTTTTCCTTCCCGATACCATTTCCGAACATGCGTAACGGTCGATACCGACTGTACCGAGTACCTACTAATAAGTACTCTTCATGTTTTCGTGTAGTTTAACAGTAGTTTAGCAGTAGTTTGACCTGTCTCTTCATGTTTTCATGTAGTTTAACAGTAGTTTGACCTGTCTCTTCATGTTTTCATGTAGTTTAACAGTAGTTTAGCAGTAGTTTGACCTGTCTCTTCATGTTTTCATGTAGTTTAACAGTAGTTTAGCAGTAGTTTGACCTGTCTCTTCATGTTTTCATGTAGTTTAACTTTAGTTTAGCAGTAGTTTGACCTGTCTCTTCATGTTTTCATGTAGTTTAACAGTAGTTTAGCAGTAGTTTGACCTGTCTCTTCATGTGTTCGTGGACTTCCACAGACTCCTCCAGGGTGGCCAGGCGGCGCCGCAGGTCCGCCTCGTCGGCCATCTTGCTCTTGTACTGCATGATCTTGTCGCGGGTCTCTGTGACGATGTGTTGAACCTGAACGTAAGAAGAACGCACGCACGCACACACACACACACACACACACACACACACACACACACACACACACACACACACACACACACACACACACACACACACACACACACACACACACACACACACACACACACACACACACACACACACACACACACACACACACACACACACACACACACACGATAAAGGGAAAATGGAGTTAGTGTGTGAACAACTTTAACCACAATCACAAATAAATGTCCCTTTTTTCTCATCCCCCTCGCATTGCAACAGGAATAGAAAGCCTGCAGTTGCTATCAGCTTGGATTCCCCATCGATGATGTCACTGGTGGACGGGTTTCTGAACTGCACGTAAATGAACTGAACATAAATGAGGACCAATTGTTGAAGATAGGTTGAAAAGTGGTCCTTTAAGGAGAAAGCGGAAGTGAAGCCTTCTCCCCACTTCCGTTTTGTCTTTACAGTAGCACACATTCATTCTAATATAAATTAAAATCATCTAAGCATGTATAGCTTGCTCCTTAGCAGTGTAAATATATTTTCATGAACGGAAATGACAGCAATCGGATTCCGGGAGGTGTAGTTCCAGACTCTATTTAGCATTCGGAGATTGTGGAATAGTTGTCTGGCTAAGTGTTGAGAGACTACAATTTAGTACTTATTCCCAACGGATTATCACTCCTAAAACGGCAAGCGGGTGGCAGCTTGGGACGGATTTGAGCAAACGGTGGAATCGAACCCTGAATACTCTATGGTGTTTTTGTAGATCTGTGATGATGCATGATGGTAATCTATAACAGCCACCTATAGCATCAGCAAACAATGATGAAACTACATTTAGGTTCTACTAGGACTGTCCATCAGGTAAACATATGTTTCTGAACTCAACTGATGGCCAGTACTCTTGAGGATTATTAGTCCAGACATCGGCAGGCAGTCTTTATGAACATTCATTTCAGTTAATTTATAGAATTAAGGCACCAGAGTTTTTTTTTTAGTTTTTTTTACCAAATTGTTTCCTAGATAGATTGCAAGAAAGGTGACTTGACTGGTCACTAAGAAAGAGAAACTATATATTGATTTATTTAACAAATCAGTAAGCCTAACAGTAAGTTAGGCAACAGTCTTCAGTAGTAAGACTGTAAAGGCCCTGGGGGCATATTACAAAATAAATTAACGTTTATATTTCAGAAGCAAATCCTAACTATAGTCAGGATAGGAATATGTATGGGCTTAGAAGCTGTTGTTCTGCTAAATCCCAAGGAGGATTATTCTGCTGCTACTGTACACCAAGACCCAATTAAACACAAATAACATACCCAGGCACATGAGTTATTATTAGTAGGTCCTGTGGTAGCACCACAGAGGGAAAAGGCATAAATGAGCTGGCACACTGCATGACGACGTCTCCTTTGGCACAGCTTTCTGAAGCCGCAACGGGACCACGATGTGACAACAAAAACATGCACGAAGAGAACTCACAGTTGAAAAGAGACAAATGAGGAAATGAGACAAAAAAAACCCACTGAAAAGGAACGCTCAAATTAGCCAAGTGCACACTATAAAACTCCCAGCCGGATTCAGTGCTGTGCTGTGTTTAAGTCTGCGACTACATTTCTCCATCAGAATAATCACTGAAGGTGTCAGTGCAGCACAACGTGCTGCACTGACACATTCTGACCCACATTCTAACCCATTCTGACCTGAGATCAGATTCTAAAAATGTCTTCTACATCCTGACAGTTTTCTGAAAAAGCTAAGTTTCTATGTCAGTCGTTCTTTGATTTTTCAAAAATAGCAGACCTACAAGCTCGTAGCGCGCGCTATGAGCTTGTAGATCTGCTATTTTTCAATAGCTAAAGCATAACATAATGCTAACACCAAAAGGGGTAAAATAAAAAGTGCCCATCGTTTATAGCGCCCGGACCACTTTTACCGACGGATCGGATGTTGTTGTGAATGTGTGTGTAGCAGCTAACAATAGCCACAACACTAAAGATGCGATCGACAACAACGGAAGGTAAGAATAAATCTATCGCGACTAGCGACTGGACCGTCAAACACAGGATCTTTTTTTATAATTAGGTGGGATGATTTAGATCGCGTTTTAAGATTTTCGTTGTGGTCGGCTAAACAGGGGGGGAACATTTTCAATGACGTGTCACTGTTTTGAAACACCGAGGATTGCGCAACAAGCGCATGTAGGCTGTGGAGCGATGCGACCGGTTTTGATATCACAAATTTGACGGAGATGAATCAATCTCCATCTCGGGCACATGACCGTGCACTTGAACTTGACGGTGATTTACGTCGTGGGCCATTAAACTGTTTTAACAATAACACTCTCCAGTTGGCGGTTCAGCAGCGAATGGCCAAATCACTGCCCCTCTCATCCAGGCTTCCAGCTATTGTCCTTACTCTTATGCCAGAGCCAACAGGAGGCTCTCTCTGCGTTTTGTGTTCTCGGGGGATTGCAGGCACCGAGAGGTCTCTAGACTATGGTTTGCTTCCTGCCTCTTACTGTACGTCTCACCAGACTATAAGTCTGTGTGGTGTGTGCGTGCGTCCATCCTTGTCCACACTTGGCCTTACTCTGGCGTTTTGAGTCGAGGTGGTTTGTTTGAGCCTTCTCTGTGTCACTGTCCTTGTTGTTACCGCTGAATCTGTCCTAGCAAGTCTCTCTTCCTCCCCTCCTCTCAGAAGACTCTGGGGGTATTGCTCATGTGTATACGTTCTGTAGCTTGCTTGGTGCCCTCTTGCGAGTGCTGCAACAGGGGTTGCTGGCCCCTGTTACCCTGCCAGTCTTTCCTGGTTGTCAGCTGTCTCTCCAGCGTCACCAACCTTCCTGGACGTCACTGGTTGCCCAGGGAGTTTAGTAGGAAAAGACAGTATTTTGACTAGTTTTAGTCTTTAGTTTTAGTCATATTTTAGCCATCTGAATCATTTTACTTTAAACTCATTTCATTTCACTGCTGGAAGAAACTGCAGTCACTCAATGTTAATATTATTTGTAGTAGATAACAGTAGCTCAACATGAAGGCTATAACGAACCAGGGCCCAGTATTCAAATATGGGGCAAAAACTAATCGAATTCTGAGAGGGACGAGACGCAGTGATATTGGTATCGCTACATGAGGCTAGGAGGAAACCATGCAAGGCACCAACCTGCACATCAGGAGCAATTCTTGCTTAAGGACACTTCGACAATAACTCTGGGGGAGCCCGGTATCGAACTGGGAAACACACGGCCGCTCTACCCCCTGAGCCACTGCCGCCCCATTAGCCCCCAAATAGCACAACGACTTAAGTGGGAGAAAAAGCGGGTGAAAGTAATTGGCAACACAAATAGTATAAAAGTAAAAGTGTACCTCGTCCTCATGGGCCTCTTTGAGAGATTCGATTTCCTCTTCGTGTTCGTCATTTTTGGTGTTGAGAGCATAGATCACCTAGAGAGAGAGTTAGAGAGAGAGAGAGAGAGAGAGAGAGAGAGAGAGAGAGAGACAGGCCTCATTAATCCACACATTCACAACTCCAACATTGATTTTCCTGAAAACTCGAGGCTTGGTTCTCCTTTCTTCTCATCGATTGATTTTCTCGAGCTGCAAACCAGCCATTACAAAACAACCATTACAGGACTGGAATGCACTGCTGCCCATGAAGCTAGTATAGAAAGCACACTTACAGCCTTAAATGCCACGACTACAGGGCTATTCAGAACATTAAAAAGAAAAAATCTCCATATATGGAGCTGACCTGTTCTGACATTCCATATATGTTGATCTGACCTCTCGCTTCTCGCCCTCAGGCGTCTTACTGGTGTGGATATATGAGGGCTGAATCCATGGTGCTGAAGCACAGTTATATGGATAGGTTGAAAAACGTCCCAAACTTCCAGTAGGTTAACAACATGTGTAAATGGGTGAAGTGGAGTCCTTGTTACTGTATGTATGTCTCTGTTGCCTGGCCTCAACAGTACAGGAGCAGTGGAGCAGACCAGTCCATAATACTGCATCGATAAATACCAGTCACAATGACAGACCGGTCCATACTGCATCAATAAGTAACAGCTAGAAATGCTGTTGAGCTGCCAACTTGCGCTTTGGCGCCCCAGCTCTCCAGTCAACTACTGCACTATAAGAAGACCCCAATCAAGTTATTGAAACATCTGACATATATAGTTAATATATACTATAAACTTAAATTGATTACATCATCCACATACGTCTTTAACATGTTTTTACATAAACACACATAGTTTTGTCATCAGCCAATCCCTGACCAACACAGGGTCAAAGGGACCACCGACATAGACAGCAAGCTGCCAACCGGCGCTCTGATTGGCCGAGCGACACACCGACGTACGCACGCAGCGCCCTGATTGGCCGAGGGTGTCACCGACATACTCAGCCGAAAACAGTACTTGCACACGCTCTGCTCGCGCAAGTAATGACAGACCAGTACATACTGCATCAATACCAGTGGCAATGACAGACCAGTACATACTGCATCAATACCAGTGACAATGACAGACCAGTCTGTCAATACCAGTGACAATGAGGAGATATTCTCACACTGTAACCACTGAGCGGGCGTTGCATGTCTAAACTAAGCTGTCCCGTGGCCCACCTGGTCTAGAGCATGACCATCTGCTACCCTGCTACACACGGGCGTGCACACACACACACACACACACACACACACACACACACACCACACACACACACACACACACACACACACACACACACACACAGAGTGGCATTATTTAAAACAATGTGGTGACTGATATTGTGCTTCTAATTGATTGCTTGTCTCCTCCAGCCTCCTCCTGGAGGAGGTTCATTTCCAAAAGAATGATTAAAAATAAATGAAAACAGTAATTGAAAGAACACGGCCCCCTCACGTATTAGATATCAGTCACCAGAAAAAAGGAAAAAAGGAAAAGTATTTACAGTATTTTGTGAGGTTGTACATTTGCTATTTTAGGCTTTATACTAAATGTCATTCACAAAATTGCCATCCAAAAATGCTGATGTCCTCACACGCAGGCCTAATACTAATGTGCGTGTCCGTGCATGTGCGTGCATGCGTGCATATACAGTAGCGCCACTGAGACTCATTAGGCGAACATGGACTGATCTGCACTGAAACTGACCGTTATGCAATCAGATTAACTGAAACCATTAAGACTCTGAAATCATATGAAACAGACAGAGAGAGAGGGGGGGGGGGGTAGCGTCGTAGGAAAAGGAAAGATTATCTCACTTGCACATAAAGGGAGAAGTGAGCGGAGATAATGGCTGTCTTTGTGGAACCCAGGAGTCACGGCTTATCCTTCACTCTCTGAGGAGAGGGTGACACTAGCATGTCAAAGAGAACACACGTCTCTCCTCAGATATACTTGACAGAAACATCAAGATGCCTCCCCACAGATCATCTCAAATTGTACCGTTTCGTTACTTCAGGAATTAAGCTTTATTTCCCTGCTGTGACCTGTGAGTCCCATGGTTGTGCAGCATGCCGTTGTGCTTTACATTAGTTGACAGAGCATGTAGCGCTCTCTCTGTGTGTGTGTGTGTGTGTGTGTGTGTGTGTGTGTGTGTGTGTGTGTGTGAGTGATTATGTATAGCCATGCGTGACGTGGTAGCAAATGTAGAGAAAAACAAAGGGGAGCAATCCAGCTGTGCCCACTCTGTCTTTAAATGGGGCAATCCTGGCCTGTTTGCTTATTCATGGCACACACACGTGCACGCAGGCATAAGCAGATACACTTGGGTTTAATATTCTTTTAGGAGAGGAAATTAAATGCGAATGTAATTACAGTCAAAAAGTTTTCACTAGTATTTTCAGTGTTTACTGGTTTAAAGTGGTCTCCACTCGGTTCAGAGCAATATGAAGCTTGGCCAACCCTGCGATGGCTTGGGTTCGTTGGCCGATCCAAACTGGACATTACATTTGTGACATCCACCGTCCACCGTTCACCCACCCACACAAATAATAATTATATATATATATATATATATATATATATATATATATATATATATATATATATATATATAGCTATATTTGCAAAATCGACCTTGAGACTTAACATTTTGTTGTTAATGTTGCAAGACGCTGAACCCAAAATTGCTCCTGATGAGCAGGGTTGTTTCCTTTAATGGTTTCCTCCGCCATCTGTGTATGAATGTGTGTAAATGGGCGAATGAAATGCACAATCTCAGTAAAGTGCCTTGGATAAAGGCGCTATATAAATGCACCACTTACCATTTATATAAATGCACCATTTACCATCTGTGTGCCAGGAAACGCACTTAACAACTGTTGCTAAACACGGATTGATGGGTCGCTATATCAGTCGTTTTGCAGACATTTCTTCTGGACTTGTTCAGAGTGACGTCATCACAGTGCTAGCGCTGAGGGTATAAAGGACGTGGTTGGGTTCCCTCTAAAGGAGTGAACGTTTAGAGATGTGCTTTTATTTACTCGTACTTTAATTTGAGTACATTTTCAAAATGGAAGGCGCACGGCCCACACAAGATGACGGCAGCCGACCGCCTGTCAACGGCATTCCCGTGGAGGCGCGCAACAAACACGAGGAGCTCAGCTTTACTCAGGATTCCCTCAGGATGTCGCCTCAAGACAGACTCATCACGCAGGACACCAGGAACTGGGAGCAGCAGGAGGGAGCGAATGTGGTTCAACTCGAACAGAGCGACACGTTTCTCCACGAACGGAACGAGACGCTTCTCGGAGAAAAGCTCTGCTCCGCCGGGAGAAAGACACGGCCCGAAGATGGAATCGCGCACGACACCAGGAACTGGGAGCAGGAGGTAGAAAAGGTGGCTCAACTGGAACATCAGAGCGGCACATTTCTCCACGAGAAACTCACGCGCACCACGGAGAGGAAGACACAGGAACGGGGCGAGATGCTCCTCGACGAAAGGGTCCGCTCCGCCGAGCGGGCCGTCCAGCTCCTGGAGAAGGAGCGGGAGCGGACGGAGCTCCGGGTGAAGCAGATGGAGGAGCTCGTGCTCTTCTACAAGCAGCGGGAGGAGACGAGGACCAGGCTGTGCGAGCGGCTGCTCTCCGAGAAGGAGCACTGGAGGGAGCAGATGGAGGCGGCCAGGCGGAGCGTGGAGGCGCGGAGCACCGAGTGGACGAGGAAGGAGCTGGCCTGGGTGGACCGCATGGAGGCCATGGAGCAGCGCAGCATGGAGCAGACCACCACGCTCACGCAGAACTTTGTGGAGGCGTACGAGCAGCTGACCGAGTGCATGTGCTCCATGGACCTCATCATGCAGGCCGTGACGGCGTCTCCCGTGGGCGAGGACGGGGACAAGGAAGACGAGGACGACGATGATGAAGAAAAAGGAGGAAGACACCAGTCCCCAGCTAAATGATGGAAGAGTTGGTAACCCTTATAGATCTTTAACTCTTGAGAGCGAAACATGAAACGTATGGACCCTTATAGACCTTTTAACTCTTGAGAGCATTCTTGAGAGAGTAAAATGAAACCAAATCTTATCTTTAAAATGAAATGACTATGTCGGAGGATGTAGATCACGGTTACGTGTATTTTACCCCAATCGTCATAATCAACAACTATGATGATGGTGAATACGGAAACAAATACACAGCTAAAAGGACACATTCTTTTTTCAATTCAAGATGGAGGGTAAAGATGCCCTCCATCACGACTCGTCTGTGATCGAACAGAGATAAACCTGAATGCACTTACTGACACGGCCAGCTAGCATCAGCAAGAATTCACTGAGCTCTTTTTAAGCAACCTCATAAACAGTTGAAAGGTCATTAAGGATAAATTTGGGCCTGACTTTTGTTAGTGATGCCGACGGTACTATCAGGGGAAGAACACCCAGGGCCAGCTTGGCTCACCACACATTCACAAAGAGCTGTCATGTCAACCGATCATTTAACTTTATTATAACTAGAGCGGTGCCTGTTGGAGCCTCTACAGCGGTGCCCGTTGGGTCTCTTTTCTCCATATATGGACATGGGGAGAGGCCTTATGTGTAAGGCATGCCCAAATATGGAGTGCTGTGATGTCAGAACAGGCCAGCTCCATATACTGTATGGACATGGGCAGGGGCCCTGTCCAGAATCCGGGCAGAGGTATTTTTGTGGCGCTTCTGGACAACCGTGGGTCCGACCGACTCGAAACCGGGCAAGTGCACCCGTGTGTGGAATTTGAAGTCGGTGGGAGAACAGTTCCTGAGTTACACACACACACACACACACACTTGGTGCATTTATAGTTAGATTGTACAAGTGCAGTACGCATCGTCAGCGTACTTGGAGGCATATGACGTCATCACTGTGATGTCATTCATCTCCATATTTGGCCATAGAAGCGAGTCAAATTCCTAAATGCAAATAGACTTCTCTACCCTGATAACACGTAACACGTGGCCACTGTAACACACGGCCACTGAACGCATTAAGTCTGATGAGGGAATCGGCCGAGCCTTGAGCGCTCACCACCACCAACCAACATACACAGAATTATATTTATATAGATTGAGTCATCTTCCTGCATGTGCTTCATTCTCATTATCTCGATGCCGTTCATCCGAAACGCTCACAATAATGGCATCGCTGAGATTTTAATTTATGGTGACATTTTTCCAGTACACTAGGACAGATTAGCTTGTGTTTATCTACAAATTCAGTACCACTGAATTACAGTAGTGTAAAGAGCACATCTGGTGGGCTCTTTCTGCCTCGGCACAAATCGAGTCGATATCGACTCGTAGCAGATCTAATCATCTAACAAGCTCACGACGCGTGGATCCGCTATTTTTAGCAAACGTTACCCCCAGAATACAGAATACAACATATTAAGCATAATTTTGATTATCGTGATAATGTTATGGTTAATTGCAGATTATATTTGCCACAGTAATGGTGAAAGAGTAGTTTTCATATGGTCCCATTCCTAAGCGGGAGCCAAGCAAAGGGCCACGCCCAGGAGACACTATATTTACGTTAAGCTGACCTCATCGTGGAATAAAGAAATAAAATATCATGACTTCAACTTCAAGTGTATTAATGATGTTTAGGTATTATCATTCTTTGTTGCTGCTGTCCCACATAACAGCCAACCAGTTGAATAAATAACACATTTGAGGCTTTAAACCTTTGCTTTTATCACATTTCTGAGACCATTCATGTCTATGGAAGATGCTTCTAAAAACATGTGTTCTATTGCTAGTTTGATCAGCTCAAATACTCGTAATAATCTTAAAATAACTAAACCTAATCTTAAAATAACTAACAATCGTCGCTATTTTCGGTGAGCGACGTGCTTCCATGGTGCTGGCGACAGAACTTTAATCCATGTGACCTCAACACTGTGATAGTTGATGAACGCATTTGGAGTTTGTGTCTGCGTAGTATTTTTTACAAAGTCCCTAAACCTATAACCGCACGCGGAAGCCTGCACGGCTTAGTCTAACTAACGGGATGTCGGAGTTATGGGCAGTCCCCCTTCATACAACCTCTCAACTCTCCTTCTGTGTCGAGAAGACATGACATATTTTTCATACATGTAGTTAAATGCACTTAAACCCTATATACTTCTTCACCCAGGGTCTCCCAGGGGTCCGTTCTTGGCCTGCTTGTTTCCTGCTCGTTTCTCCACACCAAACCTCTGCCAAAAACCACTGCCTACTGTATATATCTGCAAGCTCACACACCACATTGCAACGCAATGCGGTGTGAGCTTGTAAATCTGCCATGTTTGAAACGTTATGACGTATCCCAATTAATATACATCATTGACTGGAGACCACCAGTTAGGCCTGTCAAATTTAGCCCTTCGCTAAACCCCACACCGAAAGAGATTGTCCAATGCCAATCCAAATAGTTATAGCAACCGTTGCTAAGAATGGCAAGCTCATAGCTGTCAGTGTTACTTTGCATGGATGTGTTGTTGAACACATACACAGCTTAACGTCGGGAAAGTTACACAACTGACCCACTCAATGTCAATAATACTAATCACCATAGTCTTACGTGTATTAAAAATTATTATCTAAGATTATCTAGGTGATGCGTTAAGTAGTTCCTGTATAGATTTAGATTATTATTACAAAACATATATTAACCACTTCCACACTGTAGATAGATATAGGATAGGCAAACGCCTATGCCCATATTTGGGATGACAGGGTTTAAGTGGTTTCCCTTGATTAGTTAATCAAGAGCAAAATGCCTCGTTCAAGACCTGTACTGTGCTGCTGTTAGTTGACAGTATTTAAAACCCATTTAAACCTGAGGCGGATTCTACAAAATGTCTTCTAAATCATGACAGTTTTCTGAAAAACCTATGTTTCTGCGTCAGTGGTTCTCAAACTATTTCATGTCAAGGACCCCAGAAATTATATGAAATTGGCCGCCGACCCCCCATCTGAAAATATGTTGTTCCAGGGACGGCCCAGAAGCAAAGATTTGACTTAAAAACGTCCGCTCTGAAAGAATATATATTCAAAGATTTGCGCCACATTTCCACAATAAAGAATAAAAAAGCAGGTATCGCGGCACTCGGTGCCGCGCTATAAGCTTGTAGATCTGCTATTTTTCAATAGCTAAAGTATAACATAATCTTTAAAACACCAAAAGGGGTTCCCGAAAATGGGTTAAGACCTGTACTGTGCTGTAGAGCTTAAGATTTGAGCCCGAGCCCGCTGGGACACGACGGGTTGGACCAAGCTTGGCCCAGTTTGTCAAGCATTTCACAGGCTTTGGGTCTGTCCGGGGCTGAACGTGTATAGGCTACATTTATAATATAGCAGCACAGCCTAGGACCCATGAGCAACTGAAGAGCTGCTGTCGTCAGAGAGAGAGACACGCACACGCACACACACACACACACACACACACACACACACACACACACACACACACACACACACACACACACACACACACACACACACACACACACACACACACACACACACACACACACACACACACACACACACACACACACACACACACACACACACACACACACACACCTCTGCGGTCTACTCTATAGGATCAAATGCCAGTGTTCACCGCCACCATGTCAAACACCCAAACACATCTCCCTCTCAGGTTCACCCCCCCCCCTCTCTATCTCTCTCTCTCCGTTTTTCAGGCCAGCATCGACCCCTTAGCTGAGAGAGAGAGATGAAGCAGACAGGGACCCCCACAACGTTTTCTAGCAGATTAACCCTTTTCATAGATTTCATAGCGTTCAAAGTGTTTTCGGACATTTAACCTGCACTGAAATACATAGTAAACCTGACCGTGGTCTCTGTACCTGATCTGCTCTTTTTCTCCCTCTACACAAACCTCTTTGCTGAAAATAGCCGATCTACAAGCTCACAACGCCTCGCAGCGTCAGGCGTTGTGAGCTTGTAGATCTGCTGCTACGTCCGGTTAATGTTCCTCTCAGAATAGGGATTTATTCTAGCGTTTAAAAACAAAATTCATATACGCCACCCCCCACCCCCCCAGATGTAGCAACTCTGAGGACCCCTGGGGTTTCCCGGACCCCCTGTTGGAGACCCCTATAAGCTCCAGCAGGTAAAACAAAAACAGTGACAGATAACTGCATCATCTCACCGACAACATTACATAATCCCCTCTCCTGCCCTGGGGGAGAACAAAAGGCAGCCTATTATACTGTATCATCTCTCTCTCTGATGGCATACAAAAAGCACAGTACAGTATAGGAGGAAGCTATGTGCGGTCGGACACAAAACATGATAGAACGAAGAAAATGCCAGCACTCAATACATGTCCTTTTCACATTTTACCTTACACAGACAGCGTGTTTTGGCCTACAGGAAATTAGGTATTATATGTGATACAATCAAGTACAATTGAATATCTGTGTCAAGATATCAAATGAAGACTCTATTTATGGTACCAAGACAGGATAAATGTCGTGTGAAATCGAATAAGGAATAGTAAATAATAAAATGTAGACAAGGAGCCATCACATTGTATGGGGCCGGCCCCTAAACGTGCCTTAAAGTGCCTGGAAGTTAGTAGTCCTAACAGACATTAATCAATTCATAATTTAAACCTATACATGTTTGACCCATCATTCTAGAAATGTATAAAGAAAAATATATTAATTATAAATATGGGAAGGACCTTTGGAGACACTCCAGGACACTAAACGTGCAGCTATATATGTGTGTGTATTATTAAGCCATTAAAACCTGGAAAGCATCTGTGTCATTTTTACGTTTCAGCTACTGTAAAGCAATGGTTCACAAACACAGGGTCGGGACCCATTTGTGGGTCACAGACAACAAGAAATATTCAAAAACTATTCCCCAAAAAGCCAAATACAATTCATGAATTAAAAACAAATGCAATGATTTTTTGGAAGTAATTTCATGAAGATATCGAAGAGAAATCTAAGAATTACCATGAATTAGAAACAACTGATTAAGAAGTAGTGAAAATAGCCAATCTACAGGCTTCGTGCCGCGTTGTGAGCTTGTAGATATGCTATTTTCACTAGTTTGGGTCCAGAACGAATATCAAATTTCTGTTTTGGGTCACGGGCTAAAAAGTTTGGGAATCACTTTTGCTATGTTCAAAAGTAGTACCGGTATATACAAACAGCTTATGTTGCGCTATGAGCTTATAGATATTCTTTTTTTCCTTTTTTATCTGACTGAAAACGTGCGAAAATCTTTTGGATATAAGACGTATTTTGTTTGCGCACGCATTTTTTATTCAAATCTTTGCTTCTGAGGGTCCCTGGAACTAAACATTTTGAGGTGGGGGTCGTTGGCATACAATTCTGTGTGGTCCTTGACATGAAGAGGTTTAAGAACCACTGACATAGAAACATGGGTTTTTCAGAAAATCTGTCAGGATTTAGAACACATTTTGTAGAATCGGCCTCGGGTCTAAAACCTCTCTCCATGTGAGGAATGAATGGACTGTTCCCATTTCCCAACCGACAGACCAGATTAACCTAGCAAAGGATTGCGGGTATTTAGATGAATCAATTACTAACATAACCAAAGATATTATAGTATAATGTTAGTCTTAGGCTGGGTAATTGCTCGCTATTGTCACAAAGTGATGTCGTGTGAGTGTTGTGAGCTTGTAGCTATTTCTGCTATTAAAAAAACAACAACGTATGGACATTATTCGACATACAACAGATTGACAACATAATAATTGTGACAGGCCTATAAGTACACTGAGATTATAGTACACTGACTACCAGAGAGAGACAGTGCTGCTGCATTTAGCCTACTTAGTATCCGTTATCGAGCTACCCAAACCCAAACAATACAACAGGAAAATCCTGTGTGCAAAATGGAACCAAATGGACCCTTACTTACTGGGCAGGGGCGTCATTTGGGGCACCTATAGTCTTTAACCTTAAATACAGTTTATTTTATATTGTCACCGATTCTGAATAGTTTTTTGCCGGTACAATCTGCTGTGCTTAAAATGTACATACAGTAGGCTACACCTACGCTGCTACGCACCAATGTGAGCTTCACCACCAGTCTGCCATGACGATTCATGTGCCACTATCCGGGCTCATCGTCATGCTGGCTCGTGGTGGACATTTTTGTCACGGACATACAAAACGAGTGCACAATAATATCCCCAGAAACACATATAAGAGCTAGCACCGAATGACCATAACAGGTCTGCAACTCTGAGTGGACCCTATAGGTCCGTTTGGTTCCATTTGTACAGTTTTAAGGGGGTCCTTGCAAATGAAATATTTGAGAACCACTAGTAGTTGGACTCCTATTAAATATGCCATAGTGTAGTGTAGTGCACCTTGTAGTAAATCAGTGTCATACATATTCTGAAGAAAACCGGGAGACTGACATTCAGTCATTTGGGTCTTATGATCAAAATAAGAACATTATCATGGTGCATAAAATCTAAAATGTTGCCACGGACAAGACCAAGTCTTTGCCAGGGACACATCTATCCGTGTACGGACATACTGATGACCAGCACCATCATTTGGAATGCAGGCTGTTTTGGAGGTGATCATGGCATCCACTGTGTGTGTGTGTGTGTGTGTGTGTGTGTGTGTGTGTGTGTGTGTCTATATGCCAACCCAAGCAGGCATAGCCCACCCACAAGCACCTTACACAAGAACAGCGCGCGTGCACACGCACACACACACACACACACACACACACAGTCACACACACACCAGTGGTTCACAAAGTGGTGGCCCCGTCCAACCATGAGGATCAGATGAAACAGGTCTGTAACTCTGAGTGTGCACCAAATAAGGGTCCATTTGTTTCCATTTGGACACTCTCAGGGTTATGGGGGGGCCCATGCAATTAAAAGGTTTTTCGAGAAGAGATAAGAGAACCCACACTCGTCTATAGCATTAATAGAAGACTGATACCTTTGTGAGCTGCGCTATCTTCTTGCTCATCTTGAGGTGCAGGTCCTGCGTGTACTCCAGTGTCGACATGTTGCTGCTGCCAGGCGGGGTGGAGGAGGGAGGTTTGGCCGCCGAGGTGTTCACAGGGTTGGGGTTGGAGCTGCCGCTGCTGCCGCTGTACGGAGGAGGAGGAGGAGGCTGCCAGCCTGCCCCATGCAAGCCGCCTCCCGTCGCCATTTTCCCGCGGTGGTGGTGATGATGAAGATGATTATTATCCAAGGATTAACGCGCGGAAAAATAACGGGAAGAATTCAGGGACGCGGTTATTTTATTTTATTTTACGCCGCGTCCATCGCTGTGTGTGTGGGGGGGGGATGATGGATGTATGGAGAGGCAAGAGACCGAGAGAGAGAGAGGGTGTGCGTGCATGGCGTGCACGCGCAGCGGGGATGAGCGCGTCCGTCCGTCCGCCGTAATTAAAACGTACGTGCCGACGATCAAAGGGACGCGTGCCAGATGTTCAGCAGCAGCAGCAGCAGAAGGCGCGTCGCCGTCACCACGCGCACGGTGAAAACATGTCGGTCATCTTCTGTGATGTTGTTGTTAATGTTCCTGAAGAAACGCAGGTGTTTTCTATCACTATATCATCAGAACGGTGCAGCCCCGCCCCCTGCGCGCGCGCGCGCGCACACACACACACACACACACACACACACACACACACACACACACACACACACAGACACACACACACACACACACACACACACACACACACAATTCAGTAGCAGGAGGTAGGCCTGGGCAGGCAGCCGCACACAAGCTGCCTGTGCTGTATGCGTGCGTGCGTGGCAACGCACGATGGAAAATAAATCTAGATTTATTCTAATATAAGAAGTGTACAGTAAATATGACAGTTGTATGGATCATGGATGCAATGTAGATCGTTGTATTTTAGGGTAGAAGGAGGATTGTTGTGAACTTGTGATAATGTTTGCTACTTTTGCTGGGAGGGACCCCCTGGAGCCCTCCCAAGGACCCCTGGGGGTCCCGGGACCCCACTTTGAGAAAATGCTGTAGCCTAGTAGTTGTTCACGTCATGAAGTTCAAACTAAAGTGGCCTCTGGTGACCCCCAGTGGGCATTGAGGGTGTTGCAGTTGGTACCCAGCTTAATGGCTACACTTTTATTATTATTACAACACAGAAGCAAAAAATGCAAGAAGAGAAGACTAACAAGATGTTTTTATGTCACCACTATGATTATATTAATCATGTAGGCGACCATTATGGCATTTAGATTATTTAATGACATGTATTTCTTATTTAATGTATTTCATCTAATGCATGTCGATTTGGGGTTCCATATAGGAAGCCACTGATTTTGCTTACAAATCATATATATATATATATATATATATATATATATATATATATATATATACATATACATACACATACACATACACATACACATACACACACACACACACACACACACACACACACACACACACACACACACACACACACACACACACACACACACACACACACAACAGTTGAATACATGACTGGTATATCAGTGGTTTTCAACCAGTGGCCCGGGCCCTTGAGGGGGTTCCAGGTGGTCCCCAGCTACATGATTGAGAGTTGGTAACCAAATGGACCCTTATAGATCTTTAACTCTTGAGAGCGTAAAATGAAACCAAATGGACTCTCAAGAGTTAAATTATTGTTAAACATCTCATTACTTAATTTACAAGAAGTCTACACAATCAGAGAATGTAGATTTCTTTTTATGTTTGATCAACGTTTGCCTGTTGTCTCTCCCATAGTACCAAATCAATACAGAATGGAATTGTTGACAAAATCTTATCCAATGACAACAAAATATTCAAAGGTTTGGGTCTGAGAGGCTAAATGTCATCAAATGGTGTCCGTGGCTCAAATGCCCCCAAAACAAGAATGGGCCTTGCTGTGAAATGGGTTGAAAACCACTGGCCTAAGGTATGCGGCTCCACCCACGCTGCAGAATGCCACGTCGTTCATTTCCATCCACCAGCTGTCTAAAAACCCGGAAGAGACCCCGGCAGACAGCTTCTTTTGGCCACGCATGGGGTCTGAGCACACCTAAGATTGCGGACAGAAGAAGCTGTCTTTTGCATAATTTCCGGGTTTTTAGACAGCTATGGGAAATAAGCTCCACCCACGCGGCAGGCTGCCCCAAAAGCTGCCCCCAGAATGCCGTGGGGAGCTTCATTTTCATCCACCAGCTGTCTAAAAACCCGGAAATGACGCAAAAGACAGCTTCCTTTGGCCGCGCATGGAAGTTCAGGTGTGCCCAGGCTGATAGGAGCTGGTTGTGGGCAGTTCAGAAAACCCGTCCACCAGTAACAATATTGTTTTAACAATATTTAGATTGTTATTATCTTTTCTGACAAAGGAATTTGCTACAAGGATTTATGTACTTTAATTAATAAAATGCTATGTCAATACAACATAACTAGCATATCTGCAGTAGAGATGTTCTCAATTTACAATTTAGGCAATTAGCAGACGCACTTAAATCCGGATCGACTTACAGTAAGCAAGAACAAAACAAGGTAATCAAGAAAATAGTCATCTAGGATGAGGATCATAAGTAAACCAAGAACCTATCATCACCTATCAAGAACGAAATCAATAACATTGAAACTATAAACACTATTATAGTGCTATATCTTGTGCCACCCCTTACCCCTTAGGCCCTAAAGCCTATAGCCGATCTACATCGACACGTTGTGAGCTTGTAGATCGGCTATTTGGACTATTTTAAAATGTTATTAAAAATAGTGTAAAAAAGAAAAGGCAAATACTTTTAGGGATATAATTAAGGGATAAGGGGTGGCACAAGATATAGCACTATGTCAATAATGACATATGTCTACATAACATGCTATCTAAATTACATATTTTTGACGGGTTGTAGCTTTAATGACTTTGGAGAACATTTCAACCAATTTGAAAAGTGGCAATGCAGCTATTAACGGAAATATTGTTGTTGTTGTTGTTGTTGTTGCTGATGGTGTTGATTGGTTGGATCCAAACGAAACGCCACCTCCTCTGCAAATATACCAATAAATTAACGGATGGATGGATGGATGGATGGATGACACATATTTGGGACAGTTGAAATGACTAGGCCTATACTTCTGTTAGCATATTCAAATGTCATATATTACAAAAGATGTAGTTCTCTCATAAAGTCACTCATAAATACATTGTTTTCTCTTATCTTATCATGTCTCATCTTATATTAAAGCCGCAATGTTTTAACTTTTTCTGTTGTGTATGTTTATGGAGTTAACATTACTCTAGTAGACCCCCAGGTGTGGTTAGAATATTCAAATATGTCTTCTCTGTGTATTTTTGCTTTATTCCTGAAAGCTGAAAGCCTTTGATTCAAAATAAGGCCCAAACGAAACCCTAACCCTCCCCTCCCCCTTTATCATAAAACAACAGCCTTGGGCGAGGCTTAAGTTCAGGTGGGTGGTGCTAAGTGAAAAACAGGTACTTAATGAACCGGTCACAATTTTAACACTTTCTGTACACTATCACGGCACTCCATCTTTAACTAAACCATCTAAACCAAGAAGAACTAAACAGAAGCTCCCTCTGAGTGCTTACCCTCCGTCTTTCTCCGTCTGTGACGTCTGGCTCGGCTGCAGCAGCAGACGGTGACAGTGATGAGGGTTAGGAGCAGAGCTGTAGACAGTGGTGGAAAAAGTACTCGCATGTTTTACTTAAGTAAAAGGATCAATACAGGCCTGGGTCATGGCTCAGCGGTCCAGGCACCTTGACTGGCAATCTAGTCTGGCTGTGGGCCTTTGCTGCATGTCCCCCGCCGAAGCAGCGACTTCTACTAATAGTTGGGATATGGCTAAGTAGGGAGGATAAATGCTACATTATGTGCAAATGTACTGTGGCAAATACCCAAACCAGCGAAAGGGGACACAATTGTCATTATGATGCTAACACGTACTGTCACGGTCAAGGATTCATTTTGGCTGGCTGCCTACAGGCTAGTTTATAGTACTGTACTGTATGTCTGTGTCACTTTGCTGAAAAGCAAGATTATTTCCGCAATCAACACTGTCGTAGGTCAACACATAAACTGGCCACAGGTAGACTACACCTCTATGCCCTGGCTTGAACAGCATGGGGCAATGGTTCTCAACCAGTGGTCCGGGCCCACCAGTGGTCCTTGAGGGGGTTCCGGGTGATCCCCAGCTAAATGGACCCTTATAGATATTTAACTTTAACCTTACGGGTCCAGTCGGTTTCATTTTAAGCTTGAGCTCAAGAGTTAAATTATTGTTAAACATCGGTATTACAGTACTTAATTTACAAGTTTGCCTGTTATCTCTCCTATGGTACCACATCAATACAGCATGGAATTGTGGATAAAATCTTATGATAAAATAAATCTGAGAGGATAAATCTCATCAAATGGTGGTGGCTCAAAATGCCCAATAAATAATGGGGTTTGATATGAAAAAGATTGAAAACCACTGTCATAGGAAATACTGTGGATGGGTTATGTCGTGTGAGATGGTGAATAGCAAACAAACCTATTCCACATGCAAAGAGGCCCACCACTGTCCAGAAATCAAAGCCAAACAACTGTTTGGGTAAAATGGAGTCCGGTTCTGTGAGAGGGAGAGAGTCAGTGAGGGAATGAGTTAATGGTTGTGTAATTTTAGGCTATGAACATTTTAGGCTATACATAAAGTTTACATCGCTATGAACTATGAAGGTAATAAAAGTACAATATTAACTTTTACTAGGGAACACGCCTTTGGGGCATCTTGGTGTGTAGGGAGGGCTGGTCTCTGAGCCACCAGGGTTGGACACGGTGCAGGTGTATCTGCTCCCTGTGTCCAGTTGGTCCTCAGGTCTGGTCAGACTCATCTTGTTCTCATTAACCAGGTCCTTCTCATTGTCACTCCATTTAAAGGAAACGCCCTGTAGCTGGAGTTTACACACATACAGTATACATACATTAAATAGATCAGATGAGACACAAGATTGTAATAGACAGACAGACAGACAGACAGACAGACAGACAGACAGACAGACAGACAGACAGACAGACAGACAGACAGACAGACAGACAGACAGACAGACAGATGTTTCTCACCTGTGAAACCTCGCAGGTCAAGGTGACAGTATTCTTTTCACAGGTATGCGTTACTAAAGGCTTCAGGACCTTGTCTGGTTAGATAAGATTACATTAGAATACATTACACTATACAGCTGTGGAATGTGTCTATAGTCCATAAAATGTGTGTCCGTTTGTTATTTTCTTAGGATGGAGATTACATTTACTGTATATGTAATGTCTGTATCACCTGAATGTCAGAAATACACTCTCAGAGTGATCGGGTCCACTGAGAACCACTAGTAGTTGGACTCATAATATGCCAAATAAGTGAAGTGGGGGTGCATACTTAGTTTAGACTAGTCATTGGTTAGACATGGGTTAAGGTTAGGAATCGGATTAAGTGTGCTGCCCCGTGGGAGGTTAGGTTTAGGGTGAGGGTTTGAGATAGGTTGAAGTTGTAGTGGTCTAACCAATGACTAGTACTAGTCTAAACCAAAAACTGTCTAAACTAAGTACTGCACCCGTGTAGTAAATAAGTGTCATCCATATTCTGCAGAAAACCTGGACATTTTGATGACCCCTGATTGAACAGAATCAAATCAAATACATAATAGTCATCAAGAATCATACGTAATCTAAAGAACCTAACAGTGGAATATCTAAATAATGTAGTATATGTATGTATTACATAAACTGAGCCTTTGCATACGCCTGTTTTCAGACTATAGCGGAAGATTGGGAGTGAGTCTGCAGTTCTGATTGCAATGGGAAGAGCATTCCATAGTTTTGGAGCCAGAAGGGAGAAGAGTTTGGGAGGTGTAGCAATGTCCACATGACATGGGCCATGCTGCAATAACAACTTTCATCGTACTGATAAAACCCTAGAGCAGCAGTCTTACTGTTTGACATTCTGTACACGTATAAGCTCTCCGAAACTGTGCTTGCAGAACATCCTGTTTGTCGTGTTCTGTATGGTTTTTGTTTTTCACGCGCTGCATACATATTGTCGCTGTCTGGCGGAAACCTTTCATGTTCAGGACCGTAACCTTTCAGGAAATGGAAAAAAAAGATCCTGTGTAGTGTTCCAGTGCAAGACCTTCTTAATAGAGCGTTGCAGTCCCGCCCCCCTTTTTTAAAAAAATAGTGTTTTTCGTGCAAAACCAATGCTTGAAATGGATTCAGAATCATGAAAACCCCTAGTTTGGCATGTCACATGCTACTTAATGTATGATGAATTTTTGCCTTATATTGGTTGTCTATGGTGGGGTATACAAAAATGACCATAACCTTTTTTTGCAATGTTGTGTCCGGTAACAGCCTCAGGGAACACACCCTTGGGGCATCTTGGTGTGTAGGGAGAGCTGGTCTCTGAGCCACCAGGGTTGGACACGGTGCAGGTGTATCTGCTCCCTGTGTCCAGTTGGTCCTCAGGTCTGGTCAGATTCATCTTGTTCTCATTAACCACGTCCTTCTCATTGTCACTCCATTTAAAGGAAAGGCTCTGTGGCTGGAGTTGACACATACAGTACATACATTAAATACATGACACATTATGATTGTTTTAGGCAGACAGACAGACAAACTAATGTTTCTCACCTGTGAAACATTGCAGGTCAAGGTGACAGTCTTCTTTTTACATGTATGCGTTACTGAAGGCTTCGGGACCTTGTCTGGTTAGATTAGATTAGATTAGATTAGATTGGATTACGTTAGTTAATACAATCATGAATGGCAAATTGTGCATTTATAAAAGCCATAAAGCACTTTACTGCATTACATCTGCCCACAGATTCACACCCACATCTGTGACGTACCAGTCACACATAGATTCCAACTCTTTCTAGGAATCTTCACAACTGCTCCCTCACTAGTCCACATTTCTGCTGTGTAATTCCCTGAACTGGTTTTCTGTAAATATGTCAGTTTTAAGGAGCCATCATCATCAATATCCTCTGCCTTCCCACTGGAATAGCGCCTGTTCTTCCTACGGACTAGGATTGCTTCGTTGTGTTTCCATCTCAGTTGATGATCTATGGTGAACCCTTCATATCCCAGAAGCAGTGTGTAGGATGATCCTTCTGGGACATTGTAGTCACACACCTTCTGACCTATCGGAGAGGAGAGGAGAAAAAGGGATGGGATTGGATGACAGGACAGAACAGGACAGGACAGGACATTACAATTCAGAATATGGTCTGATATTGTGCATTATATTGTTATATCTGACCTAAATTTGGTACAAATTTCATATAGCACAAAATGTTTACATTTTCTGCAAACCTTAACCTATACTAGGTTTTGACAATGAGGTTAGTCGTGTCACCTGTTACATCCTGTCAGTTAGTGACAGTTAGTTAACAGCTGCACACAAACCACACCGAATTACCACTTAATGTGCAAATTGTTTTCTCACTCAACAGTAAATAAACCAACTGGTACTATATGCACACTAATTAATAAGGTGACAATACAAGGTCTTTTAAAACCGTTTAATCCTCTGAAAGGAACTTTGTATTGCGTCAAAAGTAATCAACAAATTGTACAATAAAAATGGTCAAACATATTACCTAAGAAAGAGGCAAACATAGTGACAATAGCTGATCTACATGCTATAAACCTATGGGTTCCCAACATGGCCATGTATTATGTGGTAGTATAAAAATAAAATAAAAGTATATATGTATATACATGTAAGTCAATAAACATAATGCAAACTGTACATGTAGATTTAAGTTCACTCTAGGTATATGAAGTGTAATGAAACAGCCTCATGGAAATGATAACTAACATTTCTTCATTGTTGAAATAAGCAAACAAACTTCATTAATTAAAGTGTATTGTGCTTCTTGACAGAGTTGCGCTGATTGATGAACTAGTAATATTAAAACATATATTACATCTTGCTTAGACGTGTCACAAGTAAGTATTAAATAATCAACTAATCACAATTATTTGATCCAATCGCAATTATTTTCCATAATTGTCAGAATAGTTCATGTTAAGAAAGGTACATTTTGAAACAATCTCAAGAAGAGTGGAAATGTGCATTAGCTATTTCCAATATTTTGTTACAAATCTTTATGAAATATTTCTGACCACAATATTTTATTTTGATTACTGGTATCGGTCGTTTCTTTGTGTATTCAAGTACGGTATTTGTCATATTTTCCCCCATGCAACTTTTTCTTTACAAGGCCTAATAAATCTAAGTCTTAATCGTGACAGTCCGAGTCATGCTCCAAACGCCCGGTAGCTCGTTGTTGGTAATAAAACTTAAGACTTAAGTTTTGGAGCATGAGCCACTTTGCAGACTCTGTTTTTCTGTGATGTCTACTTCTGCCCACAATCTTCTGCCTATACAATCTTGGATGTGCGTGCTTTTTCACTTGTTTTTTACACATCAAATTAACCTGTTGGACCCACATACATTTAAGCTACCGGTACTTCTGAAAAATGTTGATTCATTTGAAATTGATGAATAAAAAAAGATCTAACATTTCTGAGGAGTTTTTCCTATAATGCATGGGTAAAATAACGATGAAAGCTGTTAAAAGAAAAAATATGCACATTTTTGGGTGAACTACTGCTTTAAAACAGACTCATAGCGAGTCACTTTGTGCTGCACTATGGGCTTGTAGATCTGCTATTTTTGCAAACTAACTAACATCCCCAACAATAGACAGTGTCAGTTACCTGTAGACATGATGAAACAGCAACACAGCAGAAGGAGTCGTCTTGTCGACACACACACCTTCATCCTCGCCATCAGCTTCATCTTCTGCTACTGACAGATGACAAGATGCACAGTGCTGCCTTATCCAGGTCGGTTCCTGTGTGCGAGCGTGCACGTGTGCGTGCACGTGTGTGCTCGTTCCTGTGTGGTTCTTTCACGAGGAAGTGATCCAGTCGAGAGGCCCCTGTAATAAACACTATTATATCTCTAGACATCTACACACACAACAAATTGTGTACTTACTGTAAATATACATCATCTTTCTGCATAATGACCCCTGGTGGTACCCCACAAGGCCCCAGCTCTATCACTCCTCACTTCCAACAGGTTACTTTAAATTTAGTCCATTAATAGAGTATCTTAAAGTGAGCTACTGCAGCTGCACACTAGGCCTACTGCTTATGTCAACTAGAACACATGTTTAATAATAGCAATCTTTATTGTCCCGAAGGATATTCATCTCCACAGGTCTGTTCAAACACCGCAACAAAACAACACAGAAAACATAAGACAATACAAAAACTTGAGGTCCCCACAGAACCATCCTATCGGCGATGGCTGAGGGGATAAAACTCCTACAACGGCCCTTTTTCTACGGCAAGGTTCTGTATCTTTGTCCAAATGGCATGAGGTGAAAAAAGCGAT
The DNA here is from genome assembly GCF_963924005.1 of Protomyctophum bolini. Lineage (NCBI taxonomy): Eukaryota > Metazoa > Chordata > Actinopteri > Myctophiformes > Myctophidae > Protomyctophum > Protomyctophum bolini. The sequence continues at coordinate 20,423,322 of NC_137885.1, read as the reverse complement.
ACAGGGGATGATCAGTGTCTTGCTTCAACTTATTGCTTCAACGTATTGCTTCAACGTATTGCTTCAACTTATTGCTTCAACGTATTGCTTCAACGTATTGCTCAACGTATTGCTCAACGTATTGCTTCAACGTATTGCTTCAACGTATTGCTTCAACTTATTGCTTCAACGTATTGCTTCAACGTATTGCTTCAACTTATTGCTTCAACTTATTGCTTCAACGTATTGCTCAACGTATTGCTTCAACTTATTGCTTCAACTTATTGCTTCAACTTATTGCTTCAACTTATTGCCGGCCTTGCCGCACACGCCTGCGCCGCAAGGCCGCGGCAGGCGTAAAGAGTGTCCCTTATTTCAAGATCTCAAAGGTGGCAACCCTACTGAACACCTATTATCATACTGCAGTAGATATTACTGGCATTTGCAAAGATGATCGCTGGTCTTTCTTTTGTTCTAAGAAGACTCTAATGTTTAAACAATAGTACAACAAACCATCCTATTCGATCTTTGCATAGAGTCTGAATAGATACGGAAATGTATATTTAATTTAATTATAGATCGGCACATTCAGTACCTGCATGTCCTTTAAATTAATTAACACTGTAGGATTGGCAATTGTGGCCAAGAGAATGCAGCTCATCTGACAGTGAGCTGGCCATGGTAAATGTCAAAAATCACACTTGTGTGAAGTGAGGGGCGCTCTTATCATACATCATCATACGTCATCACATTCCGGCTAATCACTTTTGGCGTCCTCACATTTCTGTCCTCACTTTTTATCCTCACATTCCGTGCTCAGCCAATCAAATCATCGCTATATGTGGTACACACAAACACACATAGCTGGGCATAGGAGCTGCTAGCGCCCCTCAAAACCATCAACATAATTGTAATAAGCTTAGTAAGGCGTTTATGCATGCAGTTAATCTAATTTCCAGGATAGCATAATGGTAGTGGTCTGTGTATTTTATCTTAAATATAATTCTGCATACTATAGGTATGTGGTGAGTCGCGAGTGAGTTTTAAGCCAGAATCAACTGGGACAGACACGCATACAGCTACCACTAAATTACATTCACTTTCATTTCAAATTATAGGCCTATAATTTCCTTGAAAACGACTTCACATTCTGATATTTCCTATATCTTCTTAACTTATAATTCCATCTTACATTTTTGCGTGTCCGTGCCCAGGGGCCCGTTATCTCATGGTCCAATATATAGTGTTTAAATTGTTGATGTTCTCTGTCAGAATTTGAGTCGCACCGAGTTACTAATATGCAGCACACACACTGAACCCCTAGCTAGCTCTAGTCCATAGCTCTAATGTGTTTTGCATTAGAGCTATTGATCAGAGCTAACTGAACCCCTAAACCTCGATTAGCAGGAGGGTGCATTGCATAGTTGGTTGCATGGTGTGTAGTGTGTGTGTGTGTGTGTGTGTGAGTGAAGAGGTGGTGTGTATAACACACTTTGTTGTGTGTGGAGATGACTAGAGTCATATAGTTTACCGGTATTACACGGGCCTCACTTCCTCGTGAAACAAGTCGTCCCCCCCCACACACACACACACACACACACACACACACAGGAAACGATCTGAATAAGGCAGCACGGTGCGTCTATTGTCATCTGTCAGTAGCACAGGATGAAGCTGGCGGAGAGGATGAAAGTGTGTGTGTCGACAAGACGACTCCTTCTGCTGTGTTGCTGTTTCATCATGTCCACAGGTATGGCTACTGTAACTGCACTTTGTCAATTAGTTTATTTAATTGCTGTTTCATCATGTTCACATGTACTGTAACTGCACTCCCATTCTGTTCATGTCATGTTTGTTATATGTTGTTAGGTTTGTCAATTAGTTTATTTAATTGCTGTTTCATCATGTTCACATGTACTGTAACTGCACTCCCATTCTGTTCATGTCATGTTTGTTATATGTTGTTAGGTTTGTCAATTAGTTTATTTAATTGCTGTTTCATCATGTTCACATGTACTGTAACTGCACTCCCATTCTGTTAATGTCATGTTTGTTATATGTTGTTAGGTTTGTCAATTAGTTTATTTAATTGCTGTTTTATCATGTCCACATATGTACAGGTAACAGACACTCACGCCCTGTTCATGTTTGTTGGTCTGTAGATCAGTTCATTTGATCGCTACAGCAATCAAAAATGGCAAAAATTGCCCATCTACAGTAGGCCTACATACAAGCTCACAACGCGATGTGAGCTTGCAGGCCGGTCAGTGGTTCTCAAACATCACTGTCTCAACTGGTCAATTACATGTTACTTCATAGCACCCCACCTTATGTCATATTAACGGTACGTAAATATGTAAATCTTCCCCCCTAAAATACAGTATGTGTCACAAGGAAAACTGGAAAGAATGTTCCGTTATTATTATAGGACAGATTGAAAATAACAGTTATACAGTACTAAGTTTAACCGCTTAAACCAGTGGTTTTCAACTAGTGGTCCGGGGACCACTAGTGGTCCTTGAGGGTATTCTAGGTGGTCCCCAGCTAAATGATGGAAAGTTGGTACCAAAATGGAACCTTCTAGATCTTTAACTACCCTTCCAGGTTCATTTGGTTTCATTTTACGCTCTCAAGAGTTACATTATTGTTAAACATCCGCATTACTAAATTTACTTAGATAATTAGATAATGTAAAATAATTGTTTTTTTGATCAACATTTGCCTGTTATCTCTCCTATGCCAACATCAACACAGCATGGAATTGTGGACAAAATATTATTTTGTTTTGGGTCTGAGATGCTAAATGTCATCAAATGGTGGTCCGTGGCTCAAATGCTGAATAAATAATGGGCCTTGATATGAAAAAGGTTGAAAACCACTGGCTTAGCATTCCTATTCTGGGGTGGAACTCTCCATTCGCCAAAAATAGCTACAGTGTTATTTATATTTCGTTGAGATACTTGGTGTACTGCAGGCTGAAAAATAACTACTGTACCAAGTAAGTAAGGTTGTAAGTGGTCAAACTAAAGTATATTGATAAATTCCAAATGCATTCCGAGGCAACCTTGGCCTTGCGTCATGGCACCCACTTTGAGAAACCCTGATGTAGCGCATGTGGTTCATTTATTATCCCTTTTATTATCCGTGCATTTACAGTTTCACTTTTGTTTTTTCAAAAACCACCTGATTAAATGGTTCCAATCCCTGAGACGATGTTAAGAAGAAGAATGGCTGTTAATTATAATTAGCTATATGGATGATCAGTTGGTTGATTCATTTTCTGTCAAAGTTAATTTCATATTTCTGACTGAGTCAGGTGGAGGTGTTAGTAGGAATTTCATCAAATGAGAGAAATTGTCAGAAGAAATGTTGAAATGTTTGCTTTCCTCTCATATAGCAACAAACATGTTTTGCTTGTGTGTGTTTTGCTTTTGGCACATTACCTTTCATATACAATCAAGTGTGGCATTTTTACAGAGTAATAAGAGTAGTAAAGTAAAGTAAAAATGGAATTGTTTGATTGTGTGCTATAGCAAAATGTGCAGAAGAGGGTTACTACAATTACAATTTAGGCATTTGTGAGTTGACTTATTTTTTCAGTATCAACTTGCCAGCTTGTAGATCTGCTATTTTCAATAGGCCTACATTTGAAAACTTTAAATGGCACATTCTGCATAATGATTATTTTTGGTACTTTAAGTACATTTTGATGCCAATCATTTGTAATTTTACTCGAGTACATGAAGTCTAGACTTTTACTTGTAACTGTATTTCTATATTGCAGTACTGGTATATTGATACTTTTACTCAAGTAAAACATTTGAGTACATTTTCCACCACTGGTCTATAGCAATAATTACTTTAGCAATAAAAGCTTTTGTACAAAAGGAAAAAAAATGAACGACTTAAAGCACTTTAAATCGATTAAAGAAAATGTAAAATAAACTACTCATTTTTTGGGATTGGAAAACAACTGTCGAGAACTGTAGGCTCTGTCAAGACGTTAACAGGATGTAGAAAACTAACCTCATGCCATATACGTTTTGTTTTGTTAGAGAGGCCTGCTCGTTGCAGGAACAGGCAGTTTTGTTGCCTTGTGCACATCTTTCTTTTCAAAGTGAAAATTGTAACATGACACCGATTATTGGCCTCACATAGTTCAGTAATGAATACACGAGAATACTCTAAATCAGGGTTGGGCAACTTTGACGATGGCCACAATATTTCCACACTCACTCCAGAGGGCCACATTTACATTTCTATCGTAAAATAGCCGATCTACAATAGCTCACAATCTACAAGCTTTTGAGCTTGTAGATTGTAGATTGTCTTTTTGATCTTTTTGAATTGGAATCCTTTTTATATAATTTCAAATGCATAATTTCATGAACTAAATACAAATACATTGGACATTTTAATACTAGTCATTAAGCATGTTTGAGATTGTAACAGCTGAAATCAATACGTTTTCAGTACTCTAATATTAACCTGCGGGCCGCATTAAGAGATGGTGGCGGCCGCATGTGACCCCCTTGCCGCCCATATACAGTATGTTCTAAATCATTGTATCTACAAGCTCACAACGCATTGCCATTCGATGCATTGTGAGCTTAGCCTATAGCTCCAGTCCTGAATCGCTACCATTAAAAAAAAAAGAAAAGTAACAATTGTAATTCAGTTTTCAAGTTTGTGAAATCCTGCTCTAAATTGTTTACACGTACAAACAAGAACATACAGGTCCTAACTGGTTGTGTCTGCGTAATCTCAAACACCTTAGTGAGTAAAGACTGCAGTGTTTATAGCCCCGACAATGTGTGTTCAGTTGGAATAACGCTGCAGTCTAAATGCATCATTTCCTGTTTGTTTCCTAGTGTTCAGTTTAAGTTACAGCAGAGTATGTCTTTGTCTCACATGCGCGCGCGTGCACACACACACACACACACACACACACACACACACACACACACACACACACACACACACACACACACACACACACACACGTTCTATAAGCATACTGTGCCAATCATACTGACAACTTTCTCCCCTCCTCTCCTCTCGCCTCTACTCTCCTCTCGCCTCCTCTCCTCTCCGATAGGTCAGAAGGTGTGTGACTACAATGTCCCAGAAGGATCATCCTACACACTGCTTCTGGGATATGAAGGGTTCACCATAGATCATCAACTGAGATGGAAACACAACGAAGCAATCCTAGTCCGTAGGAAGAACAGGCGCTATTCCAGTGGGAAGGCAGAGGATATTGATGATGATGGCTCCTTAAAACTGACATATTTACAGAAAACCAGTTCAGGGAATTACACAGCAGAAATGTGGACTAGTGAGGGAGCAGTTGTGAAGAAGCCTAGAAGTAGTTGGATTCTATGTGTGACTGGTACGTCACAGAGTCTGTGTTTGTGAATCTGTCTCTGTGCGTGGGTGCGTGCATGCGTGTTGTGTGCTTCCTGGTTTTGTGTCAAAGTGCCCTTGAGCAAGACACTGACCCGCTAGCTGTGCGTTTGAATGGGCAGATGTAATGGAGAAAGGCGTTTTATAAATGCACCATTTACCATTCATGATTGTACTAACTTATAGTAAAGACAGTTGTCTGTGAGATTGTGAAAATGTCTGTAATGCAGTCTAATCTAGGCCTACTGTAATCTACTCTAACCAGACAAGATCCCGAAGCCTTCAGTGACGATTGCCTGTGAAAATAAAACTGTCACCTTGACCTGCAATGTTTCACAGGTGAGAAACATGATAGCAACACTGTCAATGATCTACAGTATCTATCTATATCTACACAATCATAATGAGTCCACTGTCTGTATGTGTGTAACTGTAAACTCCAGTCACAGGGCCTTTTCTTTAAATGGAGTGACAATGAGAAGGACGTGGTTAATGAGAACAAGATGACTCTGACCAGACCTGAGGACCAACTGCACACAGGGAGCAGATACACCTGCACCGTGTCCAAACTTGGTGCCTCAGAGACCAGCAGCCCCGCCCCGTCAAGATGCCCCAATAAAGGTGAGTCCCATAGTAAACTCACATTTCTTCCTTAAGTAAACATGTTAATAATGAAATGTATAGAACTACTCTGTTACTGTACAAAAAACATGCAGTAATCCTAGTCTCTAAAATACCTTAGCCGGGGCGCCTGATGGAGGGGAAAGGAACTGGTCGGAATAACGTGTTCCTTCCACGCGCTACGTTCGGCCGGGGGAACTCTCTCCTGTCAGGTGAAAAAGAAGCAGCTTGGACTGAGCTCATGCATAGAAGGAAGCATGAGGTCAGTCCGCTGCCCCCCCCCCAGGTTGGCAGAGGAAGTGTAGAGCCCAGGATTACATTAGATAATTGACACTGGGTGAAAAAAATTGGTTCCAAAATCATGGGATAAATTTTAATTTATAAAAGAAATAAGAACATTTTAAAATAAGAAAAATACTCTGTTACTGGGAAGCAATCTGCAAAACAAAGGGAAAACCTCAGTCTTTGTTGACACGAGTCAACAGTCTGCCTCGAGCAATCTGAGAACAAAAAATAAAGTAGAAACAGCGCCCCCCTTTTCCTTTAGTTGACGTGAGTCAACAGTCGGTCTCGAGAGACTACTGTGTTACAAGTAAAAGTCCAAAATTCAAAATTTACTTGAGTAAAAGTAGCCTACAAAGTATTGGCGTCAAAATATATACACCAAAAGGAAAAGTACTCATTATGCAGAATTTCTGAAGTTTTCAAAGGAATCAATATTTTGATACATTTGTTTCTTTGTTATTGTATAAAAATCTTTTGCAAATAGGAGATCTACGAGCTTGTAGATCTGCTATTTTCAGATGGCTAAAATGTATATAGGGCTTAAGTGGTTAAAATGTATGTTTTATAACAATAACCCAAATCTACAAAGTAACTATAGTAACTCAAGTTTTCAAATAATTGTAGTGGAGTAAGTAGTACAATATTAGAAGTAGAAGTAGAAGTAAAAGTATTGGAAGTAGAAATATATCAAAATAGTACTTAAGTACCAGTACTTAACTAAATGTACTTAGTTACTTTTCACCAGACATTCACCTTAATACCCTCATAGTGATTGAAGCTGTTATTCTCCGATGTGTTGTTTTACATTGTCTGTTAACTTATTTGCATTATAACCCTAAATGGTGATTTAACCAAGACTCACTTCAAAGCCACTATACGTTTCAGTGGCGTTAGAATCAAATGCACGTTGTTCATAGAGTGAAATGGAAGCATGCACTCATCTCCTCCAGCCCTCTCTCCCTGTCACAGAACAAACAACAAACAACCACAATCATCTGTTTGGCCTTCCCTTGTGGACCATGGTGGGCATCTTGGCGTCTGGAGGAGGTTTGTATCTATACCTCATAAAACTGTCGTCCACTGTTTGGTTGCGAGTAGACCACGGGTGGGTCGTGGGGGATTTCAATTGGTTCACCATTACTTTTTCTATATTTTATTATTTTTCTTTCTTTCTTTCTTTCTTTCTTTCTTTAGTTATGCAATTATTTTGGCCAGTCCAGGCCTGGTTCTGGATAAGGATATCATCTGAATATCCTCCTTTTTCATGCCTTTTACAATAAAGTGTGATTTTGTGTGAATGCAAGTAAAGACGATATTAGGAATTGGGTCGCCTTGTTTTTCATCTTAAAATATGGGTCCCTTGAAAAAAGGTTTGGGAACCACTGCTTAACTGCTGTATAACACTCACTCCAGAGAGCCACTATATTTCTACACTCACTCCAGAGTGCCACACTCACTCCAGAGGGCCACTATATCTACACTCACTCCAGAGAGCCACTACATTTCTAGTTTCTACACTCACTCCAGAGTGCCACACTCACTCCAGAGGGCCACTATATTTCCACACTCACTCCAGAGGGCCACTATATATTTCCACACTCACTCCAAATCCACTATATTTCCACACTCACTCCAGAGGGCCACTATATATTTCTAGACTCACTCCAGAGAGCCACAATATTTCCAGCGTCACTCCAGAGGGCCACTTATTATTTCTACACTCACTCCGTATTTTAACTTTTTTCATAATTAATGCCCTACTACGTCATTGTAGGTCACACAAAATAGCACATAGGTATAGATTTATTTTTATTGGAATCCCGAATTAATTTTTTAGATATAGTTTTGAATTTGAATCCTAAAAATGTTTGATAGTTTTGAATTGGATTCAAATCTTGTATGGGGGCCCACCACGGCACATCATCTTTTCAGGTGGGGGTCCGTGGCCAAATAGCCTACATATTAATTTGGAGGTCCTTTGACATGCAAACCAGTGCCAGAGTGATTTACACACAGAGATGTGTTTGTTGACGTGCTGCTGCTTCGTCCCTATACAGCTCTGCTCCTAACCCTCATGCTCATCACCATCTGCTGCTGCAGCCGAGCCAGACGCCGCGAGGGGAGGATGCTGATAGGTAAGCTAATAGAGGATATGCGTGTGACATCATCATCAAACCAGGAAGTTATGCGGGAACGCCTACTGAGTGCCAAATAATTACTTTCTAGCCTTGACAGCTCATACATCCAAACATAAAAGTCCAATATGATTGCATTAAACGACGTTAAACAACATTATACTCACTTTGCCACTCGATTTGCCATTCATTTTATGCATGCACATACCCTCTATATAAGGTGACCTCAGCTAAGAGAGCAGTGCTTCTCAACCTTTTCAGGCAGATTGACCCCCCCCTAGCTTGGCTATTTGGCTTGTAGATCGACAATTTTCACAATGTGACAATTTGGCCAATGTTTGACCAGAATATAGAATAGTTTGTTGATTACTTTTGATGCAGTATTGGTCTTTTTTCTTTGTTTTTACTCACTTATAGAGGAGCAGGAGCTCCGTTTGGCTTGGTCCGCTCCACAACAACAACACCACCACCCCCAGAAACACCAGCACCATCAGCAGCCAGCCGGCCACACCGGTCCCCGCCAGCAGCTCTCCAAACCAGCCCAGGAGCCAGAGCGTACCGGGGGAGTTGTCGACCCCGATGCCCCCAAACTGCCCAAACTCCGTGGAGGAGGTGGCGACCCATCTGTCCCCAAACTGCCCAAACCCCGCAGAGGAGGTGGCGACCCATCTGTCCCCAAACTGCCCAAACCCCGTGCTGGTGACCCCTCTGCCCCAAAACCGCCCAAGACCAGGGGTCGTCGTGACCCCTCTGCCCCAAAACTGCCCAAACCCAGAGGAGGTGATCCGTCTGCCCCCAAACTACCCGGACCTCCAGGAGGTGACCTCTGCGTCCTCAAGCCGCCCAGTGCCCAGGCTAGCTCACGATTACCCACAGCAGAGGTAGGAACTGTCAACATGTCACCTTCTTTGACATGTTGACAAACGTACCCGCATATAGCTAACTCAATGTTGGCTTTTGCACTGTTAAGAAAGGCAGATGTTTGAATTTCATTCGGAAATTAATCTTTTCTCCATGGGGACTATTTTCAGTAGACTTTTCAAATCAACCTGTTCTGCATGAATGAATGAATGACTGTAAGAATGTGTACTGTAGGAGAGACTGACAGTATATGAAATGAGTAACAGGACAACCTGTCTGTGGTTCACATTCAGTAGATCTAGTTTCCCGTCATCCAATTGTATGTATGTGTTAAAACCACACTGTGGGTTTTCACCAGTGGTGGAAAGAAACTAAGCTAATTTACTTTTAATTAAAATTTTCTAAATAAAGGCGCTGAAGTGCCCAGCAGATGAGGCAGAATTTACTCTGAAAAGCCCCGCCTTCAATTTCCCCCCAAAACCGGGCGCTATTAAGTCTGATCCAAACGAGATGCTTGGTTATACGTAGGTCAGAAATTATAGGACAGAACATCAGCATTCCGATCAAAACCATGGAGAGAAAATAGCAAGATTTTGTTGGCCTGTAAACAAGGAAGTGAATGGCTCATGCGCAAAACATGTCTGGGAGCTCAGAGCAAGGCGTTGCCTATAGCAACGAGAGCTGTCAAAATGTTTATTTTATCGATCCAGTTTAATACCATTAAAAAGGGACCTAAAGACGTCTGGGGACGTTTTGGGCAAAATAAGTTTAAGTACAGTTTTGAGGTATTTGTGCTTATTTACTTGAGTATGTCAAATTTTCTGCAGTACTTTTAGTTTTACTTCTACTCCACTACATTTCAGAGGCAAATATTGTACTTTTATACTCCACTACAATTATTTGACAACTTAATTTATGTGGTTGAAGCAGCTAGATGTATGATTAATTCTACCGAGACTAGCGACGGGACCGCATAACGGGACCGGAACACATAATCTTTGCTTAGAATTGGACGGAATGATTTAGATCAAGAGTTATTAACGTTTTAAGATTTTCGGTCTCTTCGGCTAAACAGGGAGGGGGGAACATTTTCGATGACGTCCCACTGTTGCAACTAATTGAAAGGGCGGAGAACTTCGTCCTGTGCGATCAGGGTGTTAAAACCAACACTATGTGTGGGTTTTCACAGGTCACTAACCCATGCTCCGTCGATCAGGGCGCTCCCCTGGGACCCCGGCCGGCCAACGCTCCCCTGGGACCTCGGGCGGCCAACGCTCCCCTGGGACCCCGGCCCGCCAACGCTCCCCTGGGATCCCGGCCCGTCAACGCTCCCCTGGGACCCCGGCCCACCAACGCTCCCCTGGGACCTCGGGCGGCCGCCGTTGACGAAGAGCAACCCCCTCCTCTTCCTCAGACCAGGAAGAAAGTTCCCAGGAACCAGCGGGGCGGGGCGGACCCTTACGCTGGCCTCAGGTAGTCACTCACGCCCAATGAAGACCCTTCTCCTCGGACTCACAACCTTCAATCAACGTTTCGCTTTCACAGGAAGTGAAAATGTCAAAGATTCTAAACCAAAAGGTTTAGACCTGTGGGTATTTCCTTTTCTCTTCACAGGCAATAACCCAAACCTCACTGCACAGCAGGCTACACATAGAAACCGTTGTTGTGTTTTCATTTTCCTGTATATACCATGTTGTTACCACAATAATGCCTTTACACAGTACAGTACAGTACAGTACAGTACAGTACAGTACAGTACAGTACAGTACAGTACAGTACAGTACAGTACAGTACAGTACAGTAAAGTACAGTACAGTACAGTACAGTTACTACTGTACAATAGAACAGTGGTTCTCAAAGGTTTTAGCTCAAGACCCCAAAGATAAATTTGACATTTGTTCGTGACCTAATTAGTATATAATACAATAGAGTACAGTTATAGTAACAGTAGGCCCAGGCTGTGGTGCCACCTAGTGGATTGAGTTATATTTTATTTTATTCTATTCTATTGACATTAATTTACCCTTATTCTGAACTGCATGATGACACATTCAGACCCTGTGCTTTCGTTCCATCCACGTTATTCTCGTATTTATTTTGATGATAATATGAAATGTACATCGTGAAAGAGAACATTGTTTATATTTGTCATCGTGCCAATTAATAAAATATGCATATCATTGTTAATAAGTGGGATCCTTGTACCGCGTATGTCTGTTACTTTGTCAGGAAATAGTAAAGATAAATCTGCATTCAAATACATCCAATAGTTAGGTATAACTAAGCTAAGCTTACTAAGCTGCTTGTTAGTATTTTCACATACATGCAATTTACTTAGTACTTTTTATTGGTAAAATATTTATTTAACGCACTATTTCAACCTGGTGGCCATATATTTTTATGTTATTATCATAGACTGTGGTTATTGTAGGCATTGTTGGACAAATTTTAAAAAAAAAATCAGAATTCTTCCAAAATACATAATTATGTACAAGGAAGCTCACAATACTGTGAGATGACAGGCAGGGGGTTTCTCAAGCCCAGGACTCCCCAAAACGCATCTGAGCTGTAATCACTCAGGCTTATAGGTTTTCCATCCGAGACGAATGATGGACGTCCAGGGGTGGGCCTTGACTACAGTGGCTCCTTGTAGTTGACAGTGGTGGAAAGTACATTTAAAGTACAATTTTGAGGTATTTACTTGTGTATTTCCAGTTTCCAATACTTTTACTTGTACTCCACTACATCTCAGAGGCAAATATTGTACTTTTACTCCACTGCATGCAACAGTAATAGAGCAGGGCAATAAGTGAACTCACCCGATCTCTCCTGCTGATCAGGGTCATCCTCCTCTCTTCTTTGTCCCGCCCAGCTCCATCTTCCCAGTGGCTTCTAGTGAATGGAAATGACAAATACACAAATACAACGTTATGAACTCTGAATGTAGTACATTAAGGCATCTCAAAAGGATAGTGATCGCTCAAAGAAATTATCAGACGACATGCACACTAAATGAGGTTACTCTCCTGATGAGGAACATTTATTTTCTGTTTATTTGAGACATGGAGTACGGCAGTTATTTAGCAAACACTATAGACATTACCATTTGGATAAAAAACAAACCTATTTCAGTGTCAGTGTGTCATATCCGTTATCTTTAACTGTGTCAAATCAACACTAATCTACAATTTAGGCATTTAGCAGACACTATCAAGAGATAGAGATGTCTTCTCCGCTCCCTCCATTGGCTCCTGGTTGTGTTTTGAGTACAATGTATGGCACCATACACCATATACACCATATCTTCAAAGTCTGATCGGACCCTTACAACCAGGCTCACAGGGAGGCTGGCAGAACATTCACTAAAAGAGCAGGGACAACACACACACACACACCTCCCAGACTCTTCTCCCTTCTGGCTCCAAAACTATGGAATGAACTTCCCATTGCAATCAAAACTGCAGACTCACACATACAGCGTGCCTCAGTAAACTAGGATCACGTTAAGGACATAATAAGTCCCCAAATTATGTGATACGTACCACTGTGGATCAGGATCCTTAACTGCCTGCATCACAGCCTTGATCACATCCTCTTTACGAGCAGTACGGAAGCTGTGGAAAATCAGACTTTTAAGATACCCCTCATCAGTGGCGTAATAACTACATTTATTAGGCATGGGTTTTCTGAATAAAGCGAGCCTGCATGTGCAGGGCTTGTACACGTATGCGAGCGCAGTGTATGTAACAATGTATTGATTTCTATAATGAATAGAGTACAGACACAACATTATCACTGATATGTTGTAGTAGAGTTATGACCCCCTGTCTAGGGTAGCAGGAAATAACATAATAGTCTAATGAGGAGACAGCTTTAAAAAATCTGCCTGGGTAACAGCAGACTGCTGGGCGAGCACTGGCACTTTGGAATGAGGGGTTAGATCAACATATGGAATGAATTCTATTCTGTCCTCACACTTGTGTGTCTGTGCAGGGCTAGACAGATAGTGTACAACTCCAATAATAAAGACTTTTAATAATAGAGATTTTTGTAAAACTGTAAAGTAAACACACAAATACAAGGATTTCAGAAACACACTCAAATGAAAACATGAGATACAAACAAATGAGCTACTACACTAATAACAGTTTAAGCTACAACAAATATTCTCTCAACTCAAACATTTTCTTTAACAGTTTTGCATTCAGTTTTACTTACAGACATATCTACACCAAAACACAAACGTTGGAGAGCTGTGGAGAACACTCTGCAGCATGCTTGCTTCTCATATGCCATGAGGGAATGAACTAAATTGCTTCAATTTGCCCTGACAAACTTAAACTGGACCATACCATGAACTGGAACATACCATTCACACAAGAGGAAGAAATAACACAAACCAACCACAAGGTGGTGCATAGAGTCTAAACTAAAGAGGTCAGGTTCCAGAATAAATTCTGTACTGGCAATATATGGAGCGTGTCTTGAGTGTACAGGGTTTGATGAGGTCAGATCATTATGGAATGTCAGAACAGGTCAGCTCCATAGAGATCTAAGGGTGGTAGCGGGGGCAGTGTCTTGAGTGTACAGGGTTTGATGAGGCCTCAGGTAGGGCCAGGCCTTAATTTCTTGGCCTGTGGAGAACTCTAGTTTTCACCGGCTGCCGGGCGTCTGCACTAATAACTTTGGGGCAGAACCGTCTAGAGTTTAAATGGACAGCTATCAGTCAAAAGGGAGACATCGAAGAGGAAGGATGGAAGGGGAAGGATCAACATATGGAATATCAGAACAGGTCAGCTCCATATATGGAGTCTAAGGGTTTGAGGTGAGATGTAGAGTTTCTGGCCAATATTGATGTTATCGGTGATCTCCGTATATGGGCTTAATATTGGGATCTCCATCCCTGATGATGTCTTGTCATCACAAGGCATGACCTGCCTGAGCCAGGGTGACTAACTAAACTGACTGACGGGAAATGTACGTTTTCACAACAATTATATACTACGATAGAAAGAACAAAATTACAGTCAGAAACTCAGAATTAATTACAGTCAGAAACTCAGTCAGAATTACAGTAAGAAACTCAGAATTAACATAAAATGAAGGTAACACAATAAAACTTACTCAAAAGAACTGAAGACAAACTAACTCAAAGAACTAAATACCAAAGCAAACAAAAGAAAAGGCAACATGGGTGGAGGACAAGAGGGATGTAGTCTCTGCTGCAGAAGTTAGCACAGACTGAACATAATGTTTGTAGGAAGCAGGGCCATTGCCCAGCCAATCGGGACCAGGGCGTTGACGGGAAGAACCAATGAGGTAGGAGGAGGAGGTAGCCAACTGCTTTCAATCACCCAGTTTACTCTGCCAGTCACCATGCAGCACCACACCCATTCTTCATCACACTCCATTCATTCACCTCCATTCATGCATGACCATACAAAAGGAAAACAATGTAATAGCCTACAAGCCACAAATTATACCAATTAACATATTCTAATTGATCACATTATTCCCAAATGTACTGTTTTTTACTGTTCTCTTCTGTTTGCATCACGACTCTAATTGTGATTCGATCGGGATTGAAATTGTCACCAGTTTGAATCAATTTGCGATGCCATTCTATGATGCGGGGTTGGACATTTTGTTTTATGTAAGTCAAGATTAGCCCAGAGCTTTTCATAGCCTGCAATGATGGCCACAGTATGCATATTAAAAGTTCATAATTGTGGTGTGTTTTTATATCTGACAATGTTAATTAACAAGCTCAAATAAGCAACTATGTACACTTTACAAACAAGCCCAAATAAACAACTACACTTTACAAACAAGACCAGATAAACCAATAAGACGCCTGAGGGCGAGAACAACAGAGCTTCTTAATATGGCACAGTTGAGAAGCAGGAGTTGAACTATTAATCTGGTGTCAGTGATGTAAGGTATTTATAATTTCAGATTTTTTGTTATAGGCTATAGGGCAATTATAATGTGTCAAGGCATATAAGGCTTATTAGCCAGGGATCCAAATGATAACAACACAAGTCTGAAAACAATCAAAGAAGTCATAGCCTACTTATTTATTCATGCACATTCATATACTTTTTACACGTGCAGAACCATAAGCCTTTTTGTGGCTTTGTGTCCAATCTTGGTGTTACTTCCTGGAAGAACTGTCTCTAAAAAGGTGAATAAAAAAATACATTGCCATGGAGATAAAAAGTTGTACCTACAGGACAATCCTGCTAAATCTACTGTAATGGTTCCCTTCATACACATACAGTAGACTAGTGTCAACTATACTCGTCTAGGGATAGGCCTATCTGACACATTAATTGTTGAATTTGAGGTATTTTCATTAATAAAATAGAACTGAAATACATGAATATTACTCCATATGTTGTGTGACAAATGATTCACAATAAGGAATCACTTCTCTGGCCTTTAGGCTGCAATGAACAGTTGTTTACTAAAATGTATTTTAATTATCTTCCTGGAGAAGAATATAATATAGGGGCAGCAGTGGTTCAGGGGCTACCATTTACCATGACATTTTGTCTTTGTAATGGAAACTAAGTTGTACCTTATCATGCCAGTAGGGGGAGCCACAACATAGACCTGAACAGAGACACCAAGGCTGTCAGTGAATTTACATGAGAACCAAATAATGTCTTTTAACATTTTATTATTATATTAATGCCTTTCAACATGTATTTGTCTAGGAATTCATGTTCAATATTTGAAGTAGGGGGTGCAACAGTTAATTGAGCCAATCATTATACTGGTAATTGATCATTAAAACAAATGTTTTGATACAATTATCAAGATAAGATGAACACAAATCCTTGTCATTGAAAAAACATAGAGAACATAGCATAATTATTTAATTTATAAGCCCACATAGCGGCTCATGATCGATGCATTGTAGATCATCTATTTCCAGGACACCACGATGTCCATGTTGCTTTCTGACTCCTTTCTTCCTGTTGGATGTTGACCCAGATGATGACCCCAGATTGTTAAAGCTGCACTCTGTAACTAATTTCCTCTTCTAACTTAGGTTTTGAAGTGCTGACATTATTACCATTGAGCTAATTAGAGTCTGCCTGCCTGCTTCTGTTAGTTCTGCAATATGAGGACATCAATGAAAACAAATGTAGATCTGCTAGAGCACTTTAATGAAAACTATTTGTTGAAGTTTGACAAATAGATAAAAATAGATAGTGGAAAAACATCTGCAGTGAAAGATAGAACACCCAAAGTTGTATCTTCTTATTGCTGTATTATTTGTTCAAGAACATCTAGCTTTTAAATCAACAAAACCCCTCCCAAAGAGAACAAACAAAACAATGTTCCTATGATCATAATTAGCAAGTAACACGTCTCTAAGTGCAACAACAGCTACGATAATGTTCACGTATGCATGAAAAAGCATGACATCATAATCTCATCTCATTGTTTACAAATATGCACAGACGTTTTGGGACACGCCCCTTCTTCAGCACGTTGGTCAGATAATGTGGAACCACTAAGCTGTAATCAAGGTTTTTCACTCAAGGCCCAAAAAGCGGTTCCACGGAATACTAACTATAGTAAAAATAGTCAATCTATAAATTCACACAATTTTCACTCCTTCTTAAAATATTTTTTCCACCTCTAATTAATGGTCATCATATTACAGTCCAGAATCGTCACGTCAAGTTATCTGTAAACCTATTTGGTTCATTCTGCGTTCTTCATCATAATTATTAACCCATGCTGTCTGTTGTGATATCTATTCCACAAAGTAGGGGCCACCATGGGGGCCAAATGGAAAGGAGAGGAAAATGAAAAAATAAAATCATTTAAAAAAAAAAGTATTTCAATTAAAGGTTTGAATTCCAATTCCAATTCAATTCATACGATTATCGTGCCAGTTTATAAGCACTTTCAAAACGCTGTCCCTATTTTTTGGGCATTTCATTTAACAATATTGTTGAAAAATTGCAAATAAGTTTAATTTCTATATTTAAATAGAAGAAACAGCAGACCTACAGTACATGGCTGCATTGTCATGTCATGTCATGTCATGTCATGTCATGTCATGTCATGTCATGTCATGTCATGTCATGTCTACATACCAATGGCTCCACATTGTCTGACAAGTAGAAAGAAGGGCTTGGCTTGAACGTTCTGTATATATTCTAAATATGTCATGTCTTGCAGACCTTTTCATGCATACTGTAGGCCTACCTACTAGCTTATTGAGGTTCTAGCTCACCCTTAATACCAACACATACAGTACATGAAGCGCGATTTAGCGTAACGTTGACCTTTTCAAACACCTTTCGGTTTGTCCACACACTTAATGGGGTTACAGAAACACTTGTCGATGTGAACGTAGGAGTGTTTCTTCCTCTGAGCGCCGGGGCACAGCAGCTCTACCTCCCTCTGGCTGGTGGACTCTTCTTGACAGCAGGAGCAGGCGTGCATGATGCCGTTGTGTTTCGTCGAGAACCTTCAGATAGAGGGACAGGGAATGACGTTCAATCAGTGATGGGGGAAAAAGTACTCGCATGTAGAAATACTCGAGTAAAAGTCCGGGTAATCCAACCAACCAAAAGTAGAAAGTACTCTTTATGCAGACTGTCCCTGTGTCCCATTCCACACGTTGTCAAATGTATAAAAACAGTTTTTAAATTGCAGATCTACAAGCTCACGATGTGTTGCATTGAATGCAACATGAATGGAGAATTTTGAGTCATATATGTGTCTGAGCAAATCAGCTATTTTGTGGTAACACAAACAATAAATGCCATTGACAATGAATGGAGAATTTATTTTAAGTCATATGTGTCTGAGCAAATCTGTAATTTTGTTAAATTCCCATTGACAATAAATGGAGAATCTATGTCATATGTGTCTGAGCAAATCGACATGTTATGTCACGATGATGTACAGTACGGTGATAAGAGCGCCCCTCACTTCACACGGGTGTGATTTTCTTTATTTTTTAGTTAATGTGAAGCCCCAACAGAAGCCCTCAGAATGTGGGTTCGACATAAAGCTCACTTTGAGGACGTTTCACACGACCCATGACAGGCTGTGAGCTCCACCGGCACCATGGACCTGCAGCCGTCCACCTGGAGGATGGCGCTCGTCTTCTGGATCTCACATTCGTACCGACGAGAACCTGAGGATGATGACACACACGTGTGGTTTCATATTTCTTATTTTAACGTCAAATAATTAGAAACAGATGAGTGGTCTTGTTGTGGTTATATAGAGGCCTGGCCTGAGCCTCAGACTGGGAGGTCGTGGAACAAAAGTCATAGCAAAGATGGGACCCGATGCCTCCCTGGACAGCACTCAGCATCAATGGTTGGATTGTGGGTAAGTCCCTGTGACATGCTAGCGTCATGCCCAGGGAGCTTATGTGGGGGCCAATAAGGGCTTATGTGGGGGACCAATAAGGGCTTGCGTGGGGGGGAAATAAGGGCTTGGGTGGGGGCCAATAAGTGCCATTGGCCCTTCAAGACGAACATTTGACAAGTAATGATAAATTCCACTATCATAATTAATTATCTTTTAATCTGCCATCAGTCAGTTTTAGTTTCAGACTAATGAGAACATAATGAGCTTATTTTACTGTCCAATGACATGAAATGGCACAAGGGATGGACTACACAAAAAGACCACCCCCAAAAGTCGCGTGCACTGCGCAGACACATGTGCCCTTTTGTCCAGGGTGTGTACTTGTACATCATGTGACATGCTAGCATCATGTCCAGGGGTTGTTCTCTCACTCTTACATAAAGCTGACTCACGCTACAGAAACAGGAGGTAGGATCCTGCCGTATAGGCCTCGTAGCTAATGAAACAGGAGGTAGGATCCTGCCGTATAGGCCTCGTAGCTAATGAAACAGGAGGTATCATAGCTCTCATAGCTACAGAAAAAAGAGGTACTGTATAATGGAACTCATAGCTGAGGAACCGTTGGTTCCCGAGGCTATTTACTCACTACAACTCCTTCAGTGACACATGACGCCCTTGGACGCCTTTCCCGTGACGCGGGAAAATATTTTCAATTTATTGTTTATTTTTTACTCCAAGATTTCAAAAACTCCTCTAATCTGGTGTTCAGGTGATGATATGCACATTACATGCACAATATAATTACAAATTCTTTCTTTTATTTATAAGGTAGAGTATTTCTTCTAATTCCCAGACGGCCTCTCTACACATTCAGCATTTATTATCATTATCATCACCAACATTGTTAAATAGAGATATTTTTTATGTCCTTCCAACAACTAAAGCAGGAATATAGGTTGCCCCGACAAATACGTTTAAAAATACTTTTACAATTAAAGGGTTAGTTCAGATTTTTGCTATAGGCAATATTTGCCATTCATTTTGTCGTTGCAAAGGTATTAATTGATTGCCTGAGTCCTGTAGTTCCGTTTGGTGTGTGTGTGTGTGCGTGCGTGTGCATGTGCGTGTGACTGTGCGCGTGCGTGCATGCGTGCGGCTGTGCGCATATATATATATATATATATATATATATATATATATAGCAGAGTGCACATTGTTTTGGGTGTGGTAGAAAGGTCAACATTCTGAAGCTCTGTATAATACTGAAAAAGAAATGCAAGAGAAAATATTACTCACAAGTTTTACAGCAGCCACTTGCATCCATTCTTTCAGTTCCCTGTAATGTGATGTGAACATTCATTTTATGTATATAATGTGGTTGTCTATCTATCTATCTACTGTATCTATCTATCTATAGGAAGGGTATGGCCTGATCAGCCTGCAATGACATGCATGCTATCCTATTAAATAACAGCCTCAAAACCAACAGGAACATTTTTGTTACATGATTTGTTTTGAGAAGTCTGTATTATAATAATCAAGAGCCAAATGTAAAGCAGCTACTAGCCACAAGAATCCATCAAAAACACACAGAGTCAATCAGGTAAAGACGTATACTCACAGTAATGCAGTTATGTGGATGGAATTCGGGACACTGCACTTGCTTTTTAACCACCATAAAGTTATCAATGATGCATTCATACGTTGCACATTTGTCGTCCGTTGGAGCCCAGGTGTGTGAAGGCTGTCGTGGGGAACGGAAGCAGTTCATTGGTTAAACGTGAAAAGGCTCCAAATAATAACACTTTAGGCTCATTGAATTGTGTAACATTTAATTTATTAATCAGCGGTGGATTTACTCAAGTAGTATTGTACAATTTTGACAGATTTGTATTTCCAATTGTCTGTACTTTTACTTCTACTATATCTCAGATCCAAATATTGTACTTTTACTCCACCACAATTATTTGAAAACATTAGTTACTACCGGTAGTTACTTTGTAGACTTTGATTATTACCTGTAAGACGCCGTGAGGGCGAGAAGCGACCTAAGCGCTATAGGTCGCGCTGAAACAACAGAGCTTCTTAATACGGTATAGTTAAGAAGCACAAGTTAAACTATTAATCGGTGTCCATGAGGTCAAATGTAGAATTGCTAGCCGATTCCATATATGCAGATCTAGGTGATGATCTTCTCTTCTCCATGACACGCCATATCGCAGTATTGATACTTTTACTTAAGTAAAACATTTGAGTACCCCTCCACCACTGTGTATCAATGATGCTTTAAACTCACCTCAATAACGTGAGTGGTTCCGTCTGGCAGCACCAAAACACAGCTGGTCTGTACACACTTCCCACAGCAGCTTCCAGTCTCCTTTTCAAACACGTAGTCGTAGCCCTTTATGAAGGAATATGATCATCACCATGTATTCATTCATTTTCCTACACGTACGTATAGCCCTTTATGAAGGAATATGATCATCACCATGTATTCATTCATTTTCCTACACGTACGTATAGCCCTTTAGGAAGGAATTATGATCATGACTACAGATGTGCTGTTTGAGAACTTACACATGTCCTGCCATTGTCAATTCGGTAGATTGTCAGTGAATTGTCAGAAACGGAACATTGTCAGTGAGAAAGGGGGGCATTTTGCCACGGTATTTTATATGTTAATTACTTGCGCAAGTAAGGTGGTTTATCCGGCGCTTTGATGCGTATGTTCAATGTCAATGCCAGTTCAATGTTTTACAGAGAGGCTGAGATTTGAAAGTTCGTAGCGTACTATTACTACAAAACAATCTAAAATAATGAGATTTAAGATCATTAAAGCTGGGCTGCCTGAGTCCAATGCATTTCTGCCTACTTCCGGTCCCAGTTGGTTGTCCCCATTCTCAATAGAAGTCTATGTAGGCGAGCCGCCATTGGACTCACCCCATGAAGTCAACGCAGTTTGCGTAACTCTGTCTATATCTGGTTACTATGTCATAGTAAAAAAAAGTCCATAGACTTGGCTGCCACATGACGTCACATGACAAACACTTTATAGGAGCATGCAATGCTGAACTGACCTGAGGACAGTGAGTGTCACAGGGTTTGGGGACACACTGGACAATGTTCATCTTGTCATCAGGGCTCTGGGTGTGACTACAGTGACACTGGTCACACTGGTCGTTGGGAACCGGGACACCGGGCTGGAAAACAACAATATACAAGAACGTCACTCTATCTGTAGCCTGGAACTCACCTATGCTTTTTATGGCATAGGCAGCTCCCGGCAGGATCCGCCGGGAGAAACTATGCGCAGCTGCGCAACATGAGACTAAGTAATTACTTAGAGCGACAGAGAGAGAGGAGTGTGTGTGTGTGTGTGTGTGTGTGTGTGTGTGTGTGTGTGTGTGTGTGTGTACATGTGTGCGTACGTGACGTGTGTGTGTGTCAATTTAACAAAGGTGCAGATGATCAAAAATCAGCAGAGAGTGAGCAATGTTTACGCTACTCTATGCCGAATTGAAGTGGACTCAGACCCAGACTTTTTTTTTCTCCCTGGAAATAAAAACGTCTGGGTTTCCAAGGCTACTCTATCTGTGTCTAACTAACACAGTGCTTCTTACACGTCTTTGTCTCAGGTCACCTCTGTAAATAACGCTTTCATCCATCTATCACCTGAATGACATTGTTACTTTATACCACCTTTATGTCATATTAACGGTATATGTAAATCTTTCGTCACAGCCCAGAGGGCAAATTGGCCTTGGGCATAACTAAAGATTACGATAACAATGGTGGACTCGCTATACTCGAGCCTGCACAATAATGTAATTATGTCTGTGTCTAACGCACCAGGCTGGATCATTATCATCATCATTGTATTTGTGTCTTACAAGGCGTCAAAACTGCTTTTTTTAATGAAAGGTTTCGTCTTGGTTTATCCAGGATTGCTTACCTTAGTTACCTGGTAATCATTCTTTTTTTTTCTTTTTTTTTAATGAAAAGGTTGATTTTGGTACATTCTTACCTTGTATTCAGTGTCGTTGAAGACACAGAAACCTTTGGATACTGGTGGAAAAAAGGAGAATCCGTTTTGATTACAATAACAATGTAGATAAATGCATCAAATTTGTGCACCAAATGTGTGTGTGTACTGTTGTAATCCACGTAACTCGAGAACCGTTCGCCCCACCGACTTCAAATGTGACACACGCGTTCCACACCACCACAGGGAGTGGAGTGCCCGGTGTCGAGTCGGTCGGACCCACGGTTGTTCAGAACCACTCCAAAAAGGCCTCTGAACAGGGCCCCTGCCCAGTGTCCATATATGGAGCTGGCCTGTTCTGACATCATTTTGACGTCGACATAGACTCCATATTTGGGCATGCCTGACAAAGAACTCCATATATGGGCATAAAAGGGACACAGACATAATATCTGGGTGGGGCATCCATTTCCAACTTGCATCGTTCCAAGTAGGCCAGTACCCAACGTGCACCGCTGTAGAGGCTCCAACGGGCACCGCTCTAGTAATAATAATAATAATATCTCACATTTATATAGCTAAGTACCCAAAGGTGCTTTATATGGAGGGTGAAACAAAAGAAAGAAATACTTTATTAGGGGAAAACAACACTAAGAAAAGGCTTGGGTTCAGATCTGATCACAGTCTCCTGAGGTGGTGTGTCCGAAGCCTGTGCCGCAGACGCAAAAATGGACGATTAGGAAAAGGCTAAGGAATACAATCAAAACACTGTGGACTGAAGAGAACAAGGGGGGTGTGGGGAAAGCCATATTATTGTGGCAAAAATAATTGTGATTAATAACGGTTACGCGATATTCAAACTGTGCTTAAAACGTTTTGTTTAACCACTTGAACCTGCAGCATCCTTATTCTAGGCGGGGGAGTGTTCGCCCCAAAATAGCCTATACAATGAAATTGATTGTTTAAAAATTGTATTAACAGTTTGTAGAATGGGTACAGTTCAACAAAATTACAGGTCAGTACAAAAACTGCTGTGAGGATAAAACCAGAAAAATCACTAATAAGACTTGTTTACATCAGCTCAAAACACGTTGCCACTTATGTGAGCTTGTAGAGCTGCTATTTTTCAATAGCTAAATTACAACATAATGTTTAAAACACCAAAAGGGGTTCCCACCCAGAATGGGTTAAGTGGTGCTGAATTTGCAGCTCAACAAGAGCTAATTCATCTAGTGTATGACGGAGGACATTTCACGTTAAATTTAAATCTCTGCGATACGATTATTGTGAGCTTTTTATAATCATGATAAACAATAATGGTGATTATCGTCCTGTCCCTATAGTCAGCACCTTATTCGGTGATGAAGCTCTTAGCACAGGTGTAAAAGTGATGAAGAGGAGGAAGAGGAAGATCTTACCGCAGGTGTATATGGGGCAGCAGTTGCCGCTGGTCGGTTGGTCCACCATTATTTCAAATCCCAGGTCACACTTCTTGATCGGTGGACAGGTTGTGATGTCACATTCTGTTGGCAAAGAGACGTTCAGTCAGTACTGCCATAAATATATTAAATAGGAAACTAGTTGCCAAAAAAGACACCACTGCCACATGATTACTTAACTAATATCAGCTGTAGGTGGACATTTCTGTCTGTAAGTTTTACATTGTAATACATTTTGTTGCTGAGAGTAAATTAAGGTACTACTGTATAAGCTATGATCTATAGGTAATGTGTAATTTGACATGCAGTACGTTGAACCTACATCTTACACTATTATGAAACAAATCACTATAATTTATGTTTCTTCTTTTGCACCTCATGTCTAACCTCATGTGCTAAATATGCTTATAGAAATGTCCACACATTTCTTCAGTTGCTCACTTGGTGTAAATGGAAAACAGCAAGTCTCTTGCGCACACTAAAGGCACCTGCTGCAAATGTTGTGATTTCCCATTAAAGTATTTCTAACTGCATTTGACGACAGTGTGCGGGAGCTTTTTCTTTTCCTTTCCAGCTCACATCACTCACCACATTTATAGTCCATACAGCAGTCCTTGGTGTAGTTGACCAACACAAAGCCTTCCTTCACACAGCTCGTCGGGTCTGGTGTGGAACACTTCACGGCCTCACACTGAACACCCATGGTCTCCTTATCGCATGTACACCTCTTACAGTCTGTGACCCACTTATCACCGTACTGTAAACACACAAACACACATGAACCTCACAGTCTGTGGTCCACTTATACAGGGTTTGATGAAGGCCCAGGTAGGGCCAGGCCTTAATTTTCAGGCCTGTTGAGAACTCTAGTTTTCGCCGGCTGCCGGGCGCGCCTGCACTAATAACTTTGGGGCAGGCCCGTCTAGAGTTTAAATGAACAAGTATCAGTCAAAAGGGAGACATCGAAGAGGAAGAATGGATGGATGGATGAGGAAGGATCAACATATGGAATGTCATAACAGGTCACCTCCATATATATGGATATCTAAGGGTTTGAGGTCAGATGTAGAGTTGCTGGCCAATATTGATGACACCAGGGATCTCCATGCCTGCTGATGTCATGTGATGTCACGAGGCATGACCATATATATAGTCATGCCTGGGGTGACCAACCAACCAACTGACGGGAAATGCACGATTTCATAGTAAATTAATCAATTAATTAGCATACTGAAATACTACAATGGTAGACACTATGAGGTGTGGTTATACTGTGACAGTACCATGAAAGACAACATGGGGTGAAGTAGGCTTGGTTAACATACTGTAATAGTTTAGCCTCGGCCGGGAGGCGAACCGTGGACCTATAAATCCTATGGCGCGTACGTTACCAGTCGGCTAAAGAGCCATGCGGGCCGATAGGCAAGCAGCAACGCAGCACCATATAGCCTACAATAGTACCATGGCTCATGGGGTGACGTAGCTGGATACTAAGCTGAATACTGTACCTCTTTGGGTTTGCCATCAGGTCCGGTGCAACCTTAAACAGAAAAAAAAAGATGATTCACTTTTTCCAGTTTTTACTGGAACTTCATTTATTATGACTCTTGGAAAGACAAATGTGAATGTAAATGACACCATGTTCTTCTCACAGGTAGTAACACAGGATTCAGAGTTTGAGCTGAACCGTATCGTTCCCTCAGGACAGAAACATCCCTCCACAAATCCGTCACAATCAGGGTTCAACTCTCCCTCACACGGTTTCAGAAACTTCTGATTGTACCTAAATATTAAAGAAAATGCATTACAGTCCAAGACATGCACACTGTACTTACAAAATACATTGGGAACAAACATATTATTTATTACTGTGTCATGTGTACTGCAGTATAAAAATATATCATAATCCAGGAAAATAACTGAATTTCTTTGACACTGAATTGAGTAACAAGTTGATTATTACCTTGCATTACATGTTGGTGAAACAGAGGGCCCGCAAGCCTTGTAAACCTGGTCCTTCGGACATTTATAGTCTGTGATGTTTAAAGGAATCTGAATTATGATCCAGTGAGCAAACACAATTTAATGACCAGCATGAAATCAAATAACCAGGATATCATACCACATTTTCCATTCGTCGATGATCTCCAATCTATGCAGATGAATGCTTCGGCACACCTTCGAGCGTACGTCTCCAAACTGGAGCAAGCCATTTTCTTGAACGTGTTGCACACGTCGTACTTGCAGGCCTTGTAGAACGGCTCCGGCGGGATTATTTTGTGGCATTTGTCAAACACACTTTCAGCATGGGAAAGAAGAGAACAGTGTCATCCATGTTCAAATGGAACATTATATAATCGACCTCTTTACTCGCCATCTATTTATTTTTTCACTGACGAAAACAAAATAAAAATTAAGCTATGATGAATAAAACTATGACTATATAATTGACAATTTCGTCAACAAATAAAAACTAGACTAAAATGTTAGGGAGGGACTAGTGGAGAAGAGATCTAGTAGAACTAAAAGACATTTATGTTTGTTTGCGCTCAGGTGTTAAATAGCAGCTCAACAATCTGCCATCAAGGCAGCGCCAAAATCCATTTTAGTCGACAAAATCAAACGTAGATTTAGTCGAATAACATCTTACGACATTTAGTCGATAAAAAAATAGACCAACACACAAACAGATGACAAACACAATCAAAATTTGCTGTCAAAATCAACACTGTTTCTCACCTGCTAGTAATTACTTCACACACATCCGCTCTACAGGCCGTTGGTTTAGGAGGTACAGGGGGAGGTCTACAATGTGTCTTATCACTGAGCCCTACGTGCCACTGATGTGCCATCTTAGGACAAGCGGGGTCGATCTTTCCATCGGGTAACCTGCAGTCGTTTTTCTTGTTGTTGTCACAGACTCCTTTTGAAGGGAAATATTTAATTTGTCATCATTTTGTTTTAATTATGTTACGATTTCATTCAAACTAAAATGTACACTTTCACACCAAATAGAACGTAATGTGATCTCATGGTGGCATTTCAAACGATTAATTCCACCTGACTAATGTTATCACCACAAGGGTCTTAATTAGGCACATAACGAGTCACTCAACTCACGATTCGATTCAATAGGTTCACAATATGATTTGTCACAGTTTTCTGAACACAAAATCATTTTCCAGACAAAAAATATATTTTTTATTATTATTATTTCTCTTACACAAATCCAGTGTTTTCTTTCTCTGCCCTTTGCTGCAGCAGGGGCGAGGTCACCTTGCTCTCTCTCCTCTGCTGTGATGTATCACGATTCAAACTGCGATTTAATCTCGACTTAAATTGTTTGAAGGGTTTCGCTCGTAATTCCGCCGCCGCATTAGGACAACATGGCTTAGTAATGGAGTGAGTCGGACCAACGCGTCGTCGGAACAATGACCCCAGTTTGATTGGATTTGAATCGTTTTACGATTTATATCGTTACATGCCTAGTCTGTATTGATCATCTCACCACATTGTCCCTCTGTGTTGCTGTGGAAGAGGTGATAAGGCAGGTCAACGCTGAAGTGCATCCCTCTGAACATCACAGTGGTCTTGATGGCCGGGATTTTCAACAGCATCTCAATTCCACTGCTTGTTATTGTAAAGTCATCGTTAGAAAAGGTTGTGGTTTTAGGCTTTCCATTGACGAGCACCTGAAATTTGCAAATGAATCAATACACATTATTTTCAGTAAAAGCGTTATGTTGGATCATTCTCCTTGTTGGGAATGGCGACACATTACATAAAGCTGTCCAAAATTGAAATTGAAACAACATAAATATAGTCACCGTGTTCACAGTCTTCGGGGACCTCTCTTGCTGGAGGATAACCTCTTGTGTTTTGTAACGAACCGTCAAGGCATGTATGCAGGATATGAACCCTTCGTCATCACAGTTCTCGTTCTCGATGAGAATGGTGAAGTTGTATCGTGGAAGAATCTCTTTAACCAACACATAGGTGCAATTTCCCTGGAAACTGTAGTACTGACCGTCAAACGTGACATAGTGAGGATCGCCCCAGCCGTAGCACATACCTGGAGAAATTTAACAATGGTGCCAACGGTCATGTTACAAACATATTTAGCCTGTGCCTGGACAACAGAATTATGACAAATGATGTGTGAAAATGTCTTGTGTTCATATTCAGTTTGAATGAAGTTTAGTGACGATTTGAACTTACATTTACATTCATATTGGAAACAGCAGCCGCTCTTGTCGTAAATCTTAACCGGTTGGAAATTATTTTCACACACAGGTTTGATCACCTTCGGACAGGGAGGATATTCTGTAATGACTTTACCACTCTGGCATGTCTGCGTGGCACATTTACCGGACCTCCAGGTGTCACCATTCTGTGAGGAAGAGAGAGAAAGACATGTCATGAACATGAACATGACAATGGTAAGTCCGCCTCTGAGAACGCGGGGCGCCCTGGAGGCCAGGGCGGCATTCCCCACCCTGTCTCTGGTACTCTGTCTCCCTTGGGGGGAACTCTGTCTCCCTTGGGGGTACTCTGTCTGCCTTGGGGGGGACTCTGTCTCCCTTGGGGGGGATTCTGTCTCCCTTGGGGGGGGACTCAAAGGCACCGGCCCTGACCACCCCACCCCCCCCCCCTGACCCAGCCACAGCTAAACTGAAAAAAATGGCCGCACCCCCGTTCTGTTTTTCTCATTTGTAGGCCAACTGTAACATGTATTTATATTTTTGGTACTTTAAGTACATTTTGATGCCAGTACTTTTGTACTTCCACTTTAGTACATTTTGAATTCCGGATGTTTACAGTGTGAACCGTATACCTTTCGTGGCGGCCCTAGGTGAATGCAGTCTGTAACAGGAACTTCTGTGGATCCGCGTAGCGGTGCGATGGTGGGGACGGTGACCACAGGGATGCCGGTGACCACAGGGATGCTGGTGGTGGTGGTGTGTTGGCACGGTCTGGCCTGCTTCTCCACCTTACAGGACGAACTGCAGAATGCAGTGAAGCACCAGTCTGCTCCGTCCGTCTGGTTGTACATGAAGGTACCTGAGAGCGGTGGGAGCCATGGAGTTATAAAGGATAGAGTGGGGCCATGGAGTTATAAAGGATAGAGTGGAGCCATGGAGTTATAAAGGATAGAGTGGAGCCATGGAGTTATAAAGGATAGAGTGGGGCCATGGAGTTATAAAGGATAGAGTGGAGCCATGGAGTTATAAAGGATAGAGTGGGGCCATGGAGTTATAAAGGATAGAGTGGAGCCATGGAGTTATAAAGGATAGAGTGGGGCCATGGAGTTATAAAGGATAGAGTGGAGCCATGGAGTTATAAAGGATAGAGTGGGGCCATGGAGTTATAAAGGATAGAGTGGGGCCATGGAGTTATAAAGGATAGAGTGGGGCCATGGAGTTATAAAGGATAGAGTGGGGCCATGGAGTTATAAAGGATAGAGTGGAGCCATGGAGTTATAAAGGATAGAGTGGAGCCATGGAGTTATAAAGGATAGAGTGGGGCCATGGAGTTATAAAGGATAGAGTGGGGCCATGGAGTTATAAAGGATAGAGTGGGGCCATGGAGTTATAAAGGATAGAGTGGGGCCATGGAGTTATAAAGCAGTGGTTTTCAACCCTTTTCATATCAATGACCTAGTATTTATTCTGCATTCGAGCCACGGGACTACCATTTGATGAGATTTGTCCCCCAAAACTATTTTGATGAGATTTGTCCCCCAAAACTATTTTGGGGGGGACAAATCTGACAAACAGGCAAACCATCAATCACCATCACTGAGAACAGGTGATTTTGATAAATCATGGTTAAAATCGGGTTTGAAGTTACAATGAGTTTCTATAGGAAACTATCTGCATTCAAAGATGTTCCTGGAAGCTTTGTCATTGGTCGAAATGTCAAAGCTTGGAAATCTTTGAATGCAGATTGTGGCCCCTAGATGTGTGACAAAGACTAAAGTTTTTTGGGAGCGTTTTACCCATTGCTGGCTGTCTGAATACCAAAAATAATAAAAAGGTCATTAAAATTGACATATTATTGCTTATAGCAGCTTTAAGTGTTAATTATATGTACACATTTGCATTATCAAGTGACCAGAGCAATAAATATATGAAATGTTTAACCTACCAGGAAAGAAATGCTGATCGTTGTATCTGCAGGAACATACTGTTGTTGAGGGCTGTGTTGGTGCTGTGGTAGGCTTTTCTGTTATCTTTGGCTTTTCTGTTGTTGCTAATGGCTTTACTGTGGTTGTTTTTACGATTGTAGTTGCAGCTGTGGTAGAGACGGATGGCTTGCATATGTCAATCAAACATCTGACTCGTATTTCGTAGTCAAAGCACCTAGGTGGTATACCTTGGTCCTGGCCTTTACAAATCAGTCCAACTGTTGGGTCACATTTCACTTTTTGTCCTAACTGAGCCAAAGACTTATCTTTGTACTGTTTGGCACGACACTCGATTTCTAGAGGTTTGGTACAAGCGCTCAAATCAACATTCTTTATATCTTTTATGCTTTCAGTGTCGTCACCACTTTTAGGGTAATGGTTATTCGTCCATTCTGACCATTTATAAACATGACAGGATGTCTTTGACTGCACTGATGTAGAAGTAGGGACAAAGGTAGTGGTGGTCGTAGGCTTTTCTGTGGTTTTTATTGTAGGCTTTTCTGTGGTTGTGGTAGGCTTTTCTGTGGTTTTTATTGTAGGCTTTTCTGTTATCTTTGGCTTTTCTGTTGTTGCTAATGGCTTTGCTGTGGTTGTTTTCACGATCGTAGTTGCAGCTGTGGTAGAGACGGATGGCTTGCATGTGTCAATCAAACATCTGACTCGTATTTCGTAGTCAAAGCACATAGGTGGTATACCTTGGTCCTGGCCTTTACAAATCAGTCCAACTGTTGGGTCACATTTAACTTTTTGTCCCAACTGAGCCAAAGACTTATCTTTGTACTGTTTTGCACGACACTCGATTTCTAACGGTTTGGTACAAGCGCTCAAATCAAAATTCTTTATATCTTTTACGCTTTCAGTGTCGTCACCACTTTTAGGGTAATGGTTATTCGTCCATTCTGACCATTTATAAACATGACAGGATGTGGTTGGCTGCACTGTTGTAGAAGTAGGGACAATGGTAGTGGTGGTCGTAGGCTTTTCTGTCGATTTTATTGTAGGCTTTTCTGTGGTTGTGGTAGGCTTTTCTGTGGTTTTTATTGTAGGCTTTTCTGTTATCTTTGGCTTTTCTGTTGTTGCTAATGGCTTTGCTGTGGTTGTTTTTACGATCGTAGTTGCAGCTGTGGTAGAGACGGATGGCTTGCATGTGTCAATCAAACATCTGACTCGTATTTCGTAGTCAAAGCACATAGGTGGTATACCTTGGTCCTGGCCTTTACAAATCAGTCCAACTGTTGGGTCACATTTAACTTTTTGTCTCAACTGAGCCAAAGACTTATCTTTGTACTGTTTGGCACGACACTCGATTTCTAACGGTTTGGTACAAGCGCTCAAATCAAAATTCTTTATATCTTTTATGCTTTCAGTGTCGTCACCACTTGAAGGGTAATGGTTATTCGTCCATTCTGACCATTTATAAACATGACAGGATGTGGTTGGCTGTACTGTTGTAGAAGTAGGGACAATGGTAGTGGTGGTCGTAGGCTTTTCTGTGGATTTTATTGTAGGCTTTTCTGTGGTTGTCGTAGGCTTTTCGGTGGTCTTTATTATAAGCTTTTCTGTTGTTGCTTTTGTAGTGGTTGTAGGCTTTTCTGTTATCTTTGGCTTTTCTGTTGTTGCTGCTGGCTTTTCTGTGGTTGTTTTCACGATTGTAGTTGCAGCTGTTGTAGAGACGGATGGCTTGCATGTGTCAATCAAACATCTGACTCGTATTTCGTAGTCAAAGCACATAGGTGGTATACCTTGGTCCTGGCCTTTACAAATTAGTCCAACTGTTGGGTCACATTTAACTTTTTGTCCCAACTGAGCCAAAGACTTATCTTTGTACTGTTTGGCACGACACTCGATTTCTAACGGTTTGGTACAAGCGCTCAAATCAAAATTCTTTATATCTTTTACGCTTTCAGTGTCGTCACCACTTTTAGGGTAATGGTTATTCGTCCATTCTGACCATTTATAAACATGACAGGATGTGGTTGGCTGCACTGTTGTAGAAGTAGGGACAATGGTAGTGGTGGTCGTAGGCTTTTCTGTCGATTTTATTGTAGGCTTTTCTGTGGTTGTGGTAGGCTTTTCTGTGGTTTTTATTGTAGGCTTTTCTGTTATCTTTGGCTTTTCTGTTGTTGCTAATGGCTTTGCTGTGGTTGTTTTTACGATCGTAGTTGCAGCTGTGGTAGAGACGGATGGCTTGCATGTGTCAATCAAACATCTGACTCGTATATCGTAGTCAAAGCACAAAGGTGGTATACCTTGGTCCTGGCCTTTACAAATCAGTCCAACTGTTGGGTCACATTTAACTTTTTGTCCTAGCTGAGCCAGAGACTTATCTTTGTACTGTTTGGCACGACACTCGATTTCTAACGGTTTGGTACAAGCGCTCAAATCAAAATTCTTTATATCTTTTATGCTTTCAGTGTCGTCACCACTTGAAGGGTAATGGTTATTCGTCCATTCTGACCATTTATAAACATGACAGGATGTGGTTGGCTGTACTGTTGTAGAAGTAGGGACAATGGTAGTGGTGGTCGTAGGCTTTTCTGTGGATTTTATTGTAGGCTTTTCTGTGGTTGTCGTAGGCTTTTCGGTGGTCTTTATTATAAGCTTTTCTGTTGTTGCTTTTGTAGTGGTTGTAGGCTTTTCTGTTGTTGCTGCTGGCTTTTCTGTGGTTGTTTTCACGATTGTAGTTGCAGCTGTCGTAGAGACGGATGGCTTGCATGTGTCAATCAAACATCTGACTCGTATTTCGTAGTCAAAGCATATAGGTGGTATACCTTGGTCCTGGCCTTTACAAATTAGTCCAACTGTTGGGTCACATTTAACTTTTTGTCCCAACTGAGCCAAAGACTTATCTTTGTACTGTTTGGCACGACACTCGATTTCTAACGGTTTGGTACAAGCGCTCAAATCAAAATTCTTTATATCTTTTACGCTTTCAGTGTCGTCACCACTTTTAGGGTAATGGTTATTCGTCCATTCTGACCATTTATAAACATGACAGGATGTGGTTGGCTGCACTGTTGTAGAAGTAGGGACAATAGTAGTGGTGGTCGTAGGCTTTTCTGTGGATTTTATTGTAGGCTTTTCTGTGGTTGTCGTAGGCTTTTCGGTGGTCTTTATTATAAGCTTTTCTGTTGTTGCTTTTGTAGTGGTTGTAGGCTTTTCTGTTGTTGCTGCTGGCTTTTCTGTGGTTGTTTTCACGATTGTAGTTGCAGCTGTCGTAGAGACGGATGGCTTGCATGTGTCATGCAAACATCTGACTCGTATTTCGTAGTCAAAGCATATAGGTGGTATACCTTGGTCCTGGCCTTTACAAATTAGTCCAACTGTTGGGTCACATTTAACTTTTTGTCCCAACTGAGCCAAAGACTTATCTTTGTACTGTTTGGCACGACACTCGATTTCTAACGGTTTGGTACAAGCACTCAAATCAAAATTCTTTATATCCTTTACGCTTTCAGTGTCGTCACCACTTTTAGGGTAATGGTTATTCGTCCATTCTGACCATTTATAAACATGACAGGATGTGGTTGGCTGCACTGTTGTAGAAGTAGGGACAATGGTAGTGGTGGTCGTAGGCTTTTCTGTCGATTTTATTGTAGGCTTTTCTGTGGTTGTGGTAGGCTTTTCTGTGGTTTTTATTGTAGGCTTTTCTGTTATCTTTGGCTTTTCTGTTGTTGCTAATGGCTTTGCTGTGGTTGTTTTTACGATCGTAGTTGCAGCTGTGGTAGAGACGGATGGCTTGCATGTGTCAATCAAACATCTGACTCGTATTTCGTAGTCAAAGCACAAAGGTGGTATACCTTGGTCCTGGCCTTTACAAATCAGTCCAACTGTTGGGTCACATTTCACTTTTTGTCCTAGCTGAGCCAAAGACTTATCTTTGTACTGTTTGGCACGACACTCGATTTCTAACGGTTTGGTACAAGCGCTCAAATCAAAATTCTTTATATCTTTTACGCTTTCAGTGTCGTCACCACTTTTAGGGTAATGGTTATTCGTCCATTCTGACCATTTATAAACATGACAGGATGTGGTTGGCTGCACTGTTGTAGAAGTAGGGACAATGGTAGTGGTGGTCGTAGGCTTTTCTGTGGATTTTATTGTAGGCTTTTCTGTGGTTGTCGTAGGCTTTTCGGTGGTCTTTATTATAAGCTTTTCTGTTGTTGCTTTTGCAGTGGTTGTAGGCTTTTCTGTTGTTGCTGCTGGCTTTTCTGTGGTTGTTTTCACGATTGTAGTTGCAGCTGTCGTAGAGACGGATGGCTTGCATGTGTCAATCAAACATCTGACTCGTATTTCGTAGTCAAAGCATATAGGTGGTATACCTTGGTCCTGGCCTTTACAAATTAGTCCAACTGTTGGGTCACATTTAACTTTTTGTCCCAACTGAGCCAAAGACTTATCTTTGTACTGTTTGGCACGACACTCGATTTCTAACGGTTTGGTACAAGCGCTCAAATCAAAATTCTTTATATCCTTTACGCTTTCAGTGTCGTCACCACTTTTAGGGTAATGGTTATTCGTCCATTCTGACCATTTATAAACATGACAGGATGTGGTTGGCTGCACTGTTGTAGAAGTAGGGACAATGGTAGTGGTGGTCGTAGGCTTTTCTGTCGATTTTATTGTAGGCTTTTCTGTGGTTGTGGTAGGCTTTTCTGTGGTTATTGTAGGCTTTTCTGTTATCTTTGGCTTTTCTGTTGTTGCTAATGGCTTTACTGTGGTTGTTTTTACGATCGTAGTTGCAGCTGTGGTAGAGACGGATGGCTTGCATGTGTCAATCAAACATCTGACTCGTATTTCGTAGTCAAAGCACAAAGGTGGTATACCTTGGTCCTGGCCTTTACAAATCAGTCCAACTGTTGGGTCACATTTAACTTTTTGTCCTAGCTGAGCCAGAGACTTATCTTTGTACTGTTTGGCACGACACTCGATTTCTAACGGTTTGGTACAAGCGCTCAAATCAAAATTCTTTATATCTTTTACGCTTTCAGTGTCGTCACCACTTTTAGGGTAATGGTTATTCGTCCATTCTGACCATTTATAAACATGACAGGATGTGGTTGGCTGCACTGTTGTAGAAGTAGGGACAATGGTAGTGGTGGTCGTAGGCTTTTCTGTGGATTTTATTGTAGGCTTTTCTGTGGTTGTCGTAGGCTTTTCGGTGGTCTTTATTATAAGCTTTTCTGTTGTTGCTTTTGTAGTGGTTGTAGGCTTTTCTGTTGTTGCTGCTGGCTTTTCTGTGGTTGTTTTCACGATTGTAGTTGCAGCTGTCGTAGAGACGGATGGCTTGCATGTGTCAATCAAACATCTGACTCTTATTTCGTAGTCAAAGCATATAGGTGGTATACCTTGGTCCTGGCCTTTACAAATTAGTCCAACTGTTGGGTCACATTTAACTTTTTGTCCCAACTGAGCCAAAGACTTATCTTTGTACTGTTTGGCACGACACTCGATTTCTAACGGTTTGGTACAAGCGCTCAAATCAAAATTCTTTATATCCTTTACGCTTTCAGTGTCGTCACCACTTTTAGGGTAATGGTTATTCGTCCATTCTGACCATTTATAAACATGACAGGATGTGGTTGGCTGCACTGTTGTAGAAGTAGGGACAATAGTAGTGGTGGTCGTAGGCTTTTCTGTCGATTTTATTGTAGGCTTTTCTGTGGTTGTGGTAGGCTTTTCTGTGGTTTTTATTGTAGGCTTTTCTGTTATCTTTGGCTTTTCTGTTGTTGCTAATGGCTTTGCTGTGGTTGTTTTTAAGATCGTAGTTGCAGCTGTGGTAGAGACGGATGGCTTGCATGTGTTAATCAAACATCTGACTCGTATTTCGTAGTCAAAGCACAAAGGTGGTATACCTTGGTCCTGGCCTTTACAAATCAGTCCAACTGTTGGGTCACATTTAACTTTTTGTCCTAGCTGAGCCAAAGACTTATCTTTGTACTGTTTGGCACGACACTCGATTTCTAACGGTTCGGTACAAGCGCTCAAATCAAAATTCTTTATATCTTTTACGCTTTCAGTGTCGTCACCACTTTTAGGGTAATGGTTATTCGTCCATTCTGACCATTTATAAACATGACAGGATGTGGTTGGCTGCACTGTTGTAGAAGTAGGGACAATGGTAGTGGTGGTCGTAGGCTTTTCTGTGGATTTTATTGTAGGCTTTTCTGTGGTTGTCGTAGGCTTTTCGGTGGTCTTTATTACAAGCTTTTCTGTTGTTGCTTTTGTAGTGGTTGTAGGCTTTTCTGTTGTTGCTGCTGGCTTTTCTGTGGTTGTTTTCACGATTGTAGTTGCAGCTGTCGTAGAGACGGATGGCTTGCATGTGTCAATCAAACATCTGACTCGTATTTCGTAGTCAAAGCATATAGGTGGTATACCTTGGTCCTGGCCTTTACAAATTAGTCCAACTGTTGGGTCACATTTAACTTTTTGTCCCAACTGAGCCAAAGACTTATCTTTGTACTGTTTGGCACGACACTCGATTTCTAACGGTTTGGTACAAGCGCTCAAATCAAAATTCTTTATATCCTTTACGCTTTCAGTGTCGTCACCACTTTTAGGGTAATGGTTATTCGTCCATTCTGACCATTTATAAACATGACAGGATGTGGTTGGCTGCACTGTTGTAGAAGTAGGGACAATGGTAGTGGTGGTCGTAGGCTTTTCTGTCGATTTTATTGTAGGCTTTTCTGTGGTTGTGGTAGGCTTTTCTGTGGTTTTTATTGTAGGCTTTTCTGTTATCTTTGGCTTTTCTGTTGTTGCTAATGGCTTTGCTGTGGTTGTTTTTAAGATCGTAGTTGCAGCTGTGGTAGAGACGGATGGCTTGCATGTGTTAATCAAACATCTGACTCGTATTTCGTAGTCAAAGCACAAAGGTGGTATACCTTGGTCCTGGCCTTTACAAATCAGTCCAACTGTTGGGTCACATTTAACTTTTTGTCCTAGCTGAGCCAAAGACTTATCTTTGTACTGTTTGGCACGACACTCGATTTCTAACGGTTCGGTACAAGCGCTCAAATCAAAATTCTTTATATCTTTTACGCTTTCAGTGTCGTCACCACTTTTAGGGTAATGGTTATTCGTCCATTCTGACCATTTATAAACATGACAGGATGTGGTTGGCTGCACTGTTGTAGAAGTAGGGACAATGGTAGTGGTGGTCGTAGGCTTTTCTGTGGATTTTATTGTAGGCTTTTCTGTGGTTGTCGTAGGCTTTTCGGTGGTCTTTATTACAAGCTTTTCTGTTGTTGCTTTTGTAGTGGTTGTAGGCTTTTCTGTTGTTGCTGCTGGCTTTTCTGTGGTTGTTTTCACGATTGTAGTTGCAGCTGTCGTAGAGACGGATGGCTTGCATGTGTCAATCAAACATCTGACTCGTATTTCGTAGTCAAAGCATATAGGTGGTATACCTTGGTCCTGGCCTTTACAAATTAGTCCAACTGTTGGGTCACATTTAACTTTTTGTCCCAACTGAGCCAAAGACTTATCTTTGTACTGTTTGGCACGACACTCGATTTCTAACGGTTTGGTACAAGCGCTCAAATCAAAATTCTTTATATCCTTTACGCTTTCAGTGTCGTCACCACTTTTAGGGTAATGGTTATTCGTCCATTCTGACCATTTATAAACATGACAGGATGTGGTTGGCTGCACTGTTGTAGAAGTAGGGACAATGGTAGTGGTGGTCGTAGGCTTTTCTGTCGATTTTATTGTAGGCTTTTCTGTGGTTGTGGTAGGCTTTTCTGTGGTTATTGTAGGCTTTTCTGTTATCTTTGGCTTTTCTGTTGTTGCTAATGGCTTTACTGTGGTTGTTTTTACGATCGTAGTTGCAGCTGTGGTAGAGACGGATGGCTTGCATGTGTCAATCAAACATCTGACTCGTATTTCGTAGTCAAAGCACAAAGGTGGTATACCTTGGTCCTGGCCTTTACAAATCAGTCCAACTGTTGGGTCACATTTAACTTTTTGTCCTAGCTGAGCCAGAGACTTATCTTTGTACTGTTTGGCACGACACTCGATTTCTAACGGTTTGGTACAAGCGCTCAAATCAAAATTCTTTATATCTTTTACGCTTTCAGTGTCGTCACCACTTTTAGGGTAATGGTTATTCGTCCATTCTGACCATTTATAAACATGACAGGATGTGGTTGGCTGCACTGTTGTAGAAGTAGGGACAATGGTAGTGGTGGTCGTAGGCTTTTCTGTGGATTTTATTGTAGGCTTTTCTGTGGTTGTCGTAGGCTTTTCGGTGGTCTTTATTATAAGCTTTTCTGTTGTTGCTTTTGTAGTGGTTGTAGGCTTTTCTGTTGTTGCTGCTGGCTTTTCTGTGGTTGTTTTCACGATTGTAGTTGCAGCTGTCGTAGAGACGGATGGCTTGCATGTGTCAATCAAACATCTGACTCTTATTTCGTAGTCAAAGCATATAGGTGGTATACCTTGGTCCTGGCCTTTACAAATTAGTCCAACTGTTGGGTCACATTTAACTTTTTGTCCCAACTGAGCCAAAGACTTATCTTTGTACTGTTTGGCACGACACTCGATTTCTAACGGTTTGGTACAAGCGCTCAAATCAAAATTCTTTATATCCTTTACGCTTTCAGTGTCGTCACCACTTTTAGGGTAATGGTTATTCGTCCATTCTGACCATTTATAAACATGACAGGATGTGGTTGGCTGCACTGTTGTAGAAGTAGGGACAATAGTAGTGGTGGTCGTAGGCTTTTCTGTCGATTTTATTGTAGGCTTTTCTGTGGTTGTGGTAGGCTTTTCTGTGGTTTTTATTGTAGGCTTTTCTGTTGTTGCTAATGGCTTTGCTGTGGTTGTTTTTACGATCGTAGTTGCAGCTGTGGTAGAGACGGATGGCTTGCATGTGTCAATCAAACATCTGACTCGTATTTCGTAGTCAAAGCACAAAGGTGGTATACCTTGGTCCTGGCCTTTACAAATCAGTCCAACTGTTGGGTCACATTTTACTTTTTGTCCTAGCTGAGCCAAAGACTTATCTTTGTACTGTTTGGCACGACACTCGATTTCTAACGGTTTGGTACAAGCGCTCAAATCAAAATTCTTTATATCTTTTACGCTTTCAGTGTCGTCACCACTTTTAGGGTAATGGTTATTCGTCCATTCTGACCATTTATAAACATGACAGGATGTGGTTGGCTGTACTGTTGTAGAAGTAGGGACAATGGTAGTGGTGGTCGTAGGCTTTTCTGTGGATTTTATTGTAGGCTTTTCTGTGGTTGTCGTAGGCTTTTCGGTGGTCTTTATTATAAGCTTTTCTGTTGTTGCTTTTGTAGTGGTTGTAGGCTTTTCTGTTATCTTTGGCTTTTCTGTTGTTGCTGCTGGCTTTTCTGTGGTTGTTTTCACGATCGTAGTTGCAGCTGTCGTAGAGACGGATGGCTTGCATGTGTCAATCAAACATCTGACTCGTATTTCGTAGTCAAAGCACATAGGTGGTATACCTTGGTCCTGGCCTTTACAAATCAGTCCAACTGTTGGGTCACATTTAACTTTTTGTCCCAACTGAGCCAAAGACTTATCTTTGTACTGTTTGGCACGACACTCGATTTCTAACGGTTTGGTACAAGCGCTCAAATCAAAATTCTTTATAT
The DNA here is from genome assembly GCF_963924005.1 of Protomyctophum bolini. NCBI lineage: Eukaryota > Metazoa > Chordata > Actinopteri > Myctophiformes > Myctophidae > Protomyctophum > Protomyctophum bolini. The sequence continues at coordinate 20,383,465 of NC_137885.1, read as the reverse complement.
CTTTTACGCTTTCAGTGTCGTCACCACTTTTAGGGTAATGGTTATTCGTCCATTCTGACCATTTATAAACATGACAGGATGTGGTTGGCTGCACTGTTGTAGAAGTAGGGACAATGGTAGTGGTGGTCGTAGGCTTTTCTGTGGATTTTATTGTAGGCTTTTCTGAGGTTGTGGTAGGCTTTTCTGTGGTTTTTATTGTAGGCTTTTCTGTTATCTTTGGCTTTTCTGTTGTTGCTAATGGCTTTGCTGTGGTTGTTTTTACGATCGTAGTTGCAGCTGTGGTAGAGACGGATGGCTTGCATGTGTCAATCAAACATCTGACTCGTATTTCGTAGTCAAAGCACAAAGGTGGTATACCTTGGTCCTGGCCTTTACAAATCAGTCCAACTGTTGGGTCACATTTAACTTTTTGTCCTAGCTGAGCCAAAGACTTATCTTTGTACTGTTTGGCACGACACTCGATTTCTAACGGTTTGGTACAAGCGCTCAAATCAAAATTCTTTATATCTTTTATGCTTTCAGTGTCGTCACCACTTGAAGGGTAATGGTTATTCGTCCATTCTGACCATTTATAAACATGACAGGATGTGGTTGGCTGTACTGTTGTAGAAGTAGGGACAATGGTAGTGGTGGTCGTAGGCTTTTCTGTGGATTTTATTGTAGGCTTTTCTGTGCTTGTCGTAGGCTTTTCGGTGGTCTTTATTATAAGCTTTTCTGTTGTTGCTTTTGTAGTGGTTGTAGGCTTTTCTGTTATCTTTGTCTTTTCTGTTGTTGCTGCTGGCTTTTCTGTGGTTGTTTTTACGATCGTAGTTGCAGCTGTTGTAGAGACGGATGGCTTGCATGTGTCAATCGAACATCTGACTCGTATTTCGTAGTCAAAGCACATAGGTGGTATACCTTGGTCCTGGCCTTTACAAATTAGTCCAACTGTTGGGTCACATTTAACTTTTTGTCCCAACTGAGCCAAAGACTTATCTTTGTACTGTTTGGCACGACACTCGATTTCTAACGGTTTGGTACAAGCGCTCAAATCAAAATTCTTTATATCTTTTACGCTTTCAGTGTCGTCACCACTTTTAGGGTAATGGTTATTCGTCCATTCTGACCATTTATAAACATGACAGGATGTGGTTGGCTGCACTGTATGGACAATGGTAGTGGTGGTCGTCGTAGGCTTTTCTGTAGTTGAGGTGGGTTTCGGTGTCGTAGGTTTTTCTGTGGATTATAAGAGGAGCAGGAGGGTGATAAGCTCTTCTTCATTCACAAGTACCATTTTGAGGTATTTATAGTACTTTACTTATTATTTCCAATACTTTTACTTCTATACTCCACTACATCTCAGAGGCAAATATTGTACTCCACTTCATTTTTGACAGCTTTAGTTACTAGTTACTTTGTAGATTTTTATTATTATTACAAAACAAACATTAATCACTTCAGCCCTATATATTATATTTCAGCCATTTGAAAATAATACGTATTAAATCGAATAGATCTGCTATTTTCAAATGATTTGATAACTTGAAATGGAACATTCTGCATAATGAGTAGGTTCAAGGTTTCTTTATTTTGTCTCCCGAAGGAGAAATTTGTCTTGGACCCCAAGGACCCGCCCTGCAGCATACAATACAATACAATGCACAATACAAAACCATAAATGTATACAGTACCTAGTGCAAAAAGGAGAAGAACAGTGTGATTGACAGATGGACAAAGGAATGCTTGTACCTATTTGCACGCATGGACCTCGTACCTCCTACCTGATGGCATACTTTTACTTTTGGTACTACATTTTGACGGAAATACTTTTGTACGTTCATTCAAGTACATTTTGAATTCCGGACTTTTACTTGTAATGTAATATTTCTACATGGCAGAATTGATACTTTGACTTAAGTAAATAATGTGAGTACCTTTTCCACCACTGCCAAGTACCATGCCATATCAGACAGTATCACTGCAGTAATTATTTAACTCATCTGTGTTTTCAGGGGTTTATGATAGAGGGCGCTCTTCCGCAACCTGCGTGTTAATATATGGCTTGGAGATCAGAGGCCAACCGGAGAAAGCGTCATCAGAACAAAAACAAGCCGTAATATCTTTGGCTGTAGTTCAGTCAGTTAATGTGTTAATATTGTGATATCCCACATTCCTTGTCAGATCTGACAATCACATTCTAAATGACACAGGCTAGGACGAAGAGACTATGGGCTGTATTTTGCGTGTCTTAAGTACCAGTCTTATTACTTAATTTAAGACCTGAAGGCGTGGTCAATGCTCTTTGGCCACTCAGAATAGCCAAATGGCATTGGTCACGCCTCCAGGTCTTAAGTTAAGTAATAAGACCTGGTACTTAAGACACGCAAAATACAGCCCTAAGTCATCAAAGTACTCAAAAAGGAACATTGAGAAGAACATTGAGAAGTGAAAGAAGTGAAAATCTATTATATATGACATAACGACATACATTTTAAGTCACCTACCGGTTGTAGAAAACACAAAGGGTGTTGTGGTTTGGGGGATTGTGGTTGTAATCGGGCCTGTGGTTGTAGTGCAAGGCCAAATGACCCTGGAGATGGTTCCGTTGTCTTTGCAAACAGCCTTGATGCAGCTTCCATCTCCATCGTGGGTGTTGTAGATGGTTTCTCCATAATCGTATAGTTTTCCTTGGTACGTGCACTGACAAGCTAGAACAGAAACAAGTGTACATTCTAGTAAGAAATGCAGTGGTGCAACGTAACTATAATATTAATAATAATAATATAATATAAGTATACATTTGCTACTGTACTTGAGTGTGTGTGTGTGTGTGTGTGTGTGTGTGTGTGTGTGTGTGTGTGTGTGTGTGTGTGTGTGTGTGTGTGTGTGCGTGTGCTGGACGCACACTCGCACAGTGACAGGGTTGCAAACTCTGCTGTTTGAATCACGATTCAAATTGCGATTTAATCACTATCACTAATCACGATCTGCTGCACTTCCCCCAAAGACATGATATAAGTGTTGCAGAGGCCAAAGGTTAAGGTCACAATGAAGGTTGGGGACAAAATGACATCCTCAGTCATATCTCGGCAGTGGCGTGCACAGACATTTAGGGGCAGGCGCTCAAGTGAAAAAAATGCAAAAAGCCAGTTACCTTAATTCTTTGGATGCCCACTAGGTGGTAGGTAGCATAAGCACACCCAACCTGTGCCAGCCATCCACTATCACTCTACACTCCTCCGTTTCATTTCCGGGTTATCAGTGAGGTGGGGGCTGTTGTTGTGAGCACAGTGGTCAGTAGTATTAGGGTTATCAGTGAGGTGGGGGCTATTGTTGTGAGCACAGTGGTCAGTAGTATTAGGGTTATCAGTGAGGTGGGGGCTGTTGTTGTGAGCACAGTGGTCAGTAGTATTAGGGTTATCAGTGAGGTGGGGGCTGTTGTTGTGAGCACAGTGGTCAGTAGTATTAGGGTTATCAGTGAGGTGGGGGCTGTTGTTGTGAGCACAGTGGTCAGCAACATTTGCTCATACCCCTTAGCTCTCGTCAGAAACGGTTACATGTCCGGAGCGATGCAAGACAAAGTCACAAATGTAGGGGACCCCCGGAAATGCTTTGGCAATGTCTCGGGACCCCCGAGTGTAATCGTAGATCGCACATAAAGTATCAATAGTGTGAGATTTATCGATTTTGGGGCATAAATAATATATTGGAAGCTTTTCATCCAGAATTGACTGATGTGGGCCACATACTGTACACTGTATAAAACAAAAATGTAATTACCAAACTTTAGGCTACAAAAAAACAATTTTCAAAAGGGCACATTGCTATCCAGAGGGAAAAATGGCAAGTCCTCTCGCACCACCTAGTGTCTATCTGTGTATCCCGGGTACAGATAGAACAATACTTAAGTGTTGTTTACATATGCTGTGACAAAAATACCCCAAATAGGAATGCGTACCAAATTAGTATTATATATTATGATTATTACTCACCGTTGATATCGTAGTAGCAATTGCGCTTTGTTGATGAGCAACGACTGAAACAAGCCCAAAAAAAGCAAAGACATTTAGTTGTTTGGCATCAAATATCAAAAGTGGTCTTGTCATTTTATAAAATGAATCTAACATTTTAACAAGTTTTTTCGAGTTCCAACGAGTTAAGAATAGTAATACAGTACCATGGGTAGCAGTTCTTCTCTGAGGGCATGGGTTCTCCTTCCCTGTAAAGCTTTCCTTCTCCATCATAACATCCACACTGCTTCTCCACAACACAGTTCATGCTGCTTTCGTCCAAGTAAGCTCGTTGGGGAGGACATGTTGGATAGCAGCCTTTCAAACACAAGGTTCATTCCAGTCAGACCACAGAACAGCTAGAGGACATGTTGGATAGCAGCCTTTCAAACACAAGGTTCATTCCAGTCAGACCACAGAACAGCTAGAGGCGCAGACGCAGTGGTGGAAAAAGTACTCAATTGTTTTACTTAAGTAAAAGTACCAATAGGCTACTGGAATTTAGTAAAAGTACGGAATTGAAAATGTACTTGACGCTATTTTCAAATGGCCGAAAAGTATAGGGTTTAAGTAATTAATTAATGTATGTTGTTGTATATGTATTATTGTAGTGGAGTAAACGTACAAATTTGGGCTGGATGTAGTGGAGTAGAAGTAAAAGTATTGAAAATTGGAAATACTCAAGTAAAGTACAAATACCTCAAAATTGTACTTAAGTACAGTACTTAAATAAAAGTACTTGGAAAGTTACTTTCCACCACTGCGCAGAAGTACAACACAACACTACTACAGTATATAGATGATTCTATCATACCCTCCAGAGCTGGGATCAGTTTGGAACACAACACTACTACAGTATATAGATGATTCTATCATACCCTCCAGAGCTGGGATCAGTTTGGAACACAACACTACTACAGTATATAGATGATTCTATCATACCCTCCAGAGCTGGGATCAGTTTGGAACACAACACTACTACAGTATATAGATGATTCTATCATACCCTCCAGAGCTGGGATCAGTTTGGAACACAACACTACTACAGTATATAGATGATTCTATCATACCCTCCAGAGCTGGGATCAGTTTGGAACACAACACTACTACAGTATATAGATGATTCTATCATACCCTCCAGAGCTGGGATCAGTTTGGAGCACAACACTACTACAGTATATAGATGATTCTATCATACCCTCCAGAGCTGGGATCAGTTTGGAACACAACACTACTACAGTATATAGATGATTCTATCATATACCCTCCAGAGCTGGGATCAGTTTGGAACACAACACTACTACAGTATATAGATGATTCTATCATACCCTCCAGAGCTGGGATCAGTTTGGAGCACAACACTACTACAGTATATAGATGATTCTATCATATACCCTCCAGAGCTGGGATCAGTTTGGAACACAACACTACTACAGTATATAGATGATTCTATCATATACCCTCCAGGGCTGGGATCAGTTTGGAGCACAACACTACTACAGTATATAGATGATTCTATCATACCCTCCAGAGCTGGGATCAGTTTGGAGCACAACACTACTACAGTATATAGATGATTCTATCATACCCTCCAGAGCTGGGATCAGTTTGGAGCACAACACTACTACAGTATATAGATGATTCTATCATACCCTCCAGAGCTGGGATCAGTTTGGAGCATATTCCTGAAGGGTTCCTACACGTCTTCATGCATGGTTTCCCACAAGGCTGGTAATGCCAGTCACATCCACCAGACGGGTTGTAGTAGTCACAGAACAGAGCTACGTGTGAAGGGGGAAAACAAACAATGGATGAGATGATGGATACTTGGAACGCAGTTCAAAGAGATGGGCTTAAATATGGTATTGCTCTTGTTAACATTGGTCTGATATTAATTTAAAATATTTGATCATTGGCTCAGACAACAACAAAAATAAATGATAGAAAACAAATCTTTTTTGTGGGTGAAGTAAAGCAACATATGTATAGGTTCATCGCCATGCTGACATTTTCGTCAGAATTATATATTTCTTGCCACAGACATACAAATTGAGACAATAATATTACCAGAAACACATAAAGAGCTAGTCCTGAATGACCATAACAGGTCTGGAACTCTGAGAGATTCTCAGAGTTATGGCGGTCCTTGCAAAAAAAAAAACCATTTGAGACTCCTAATAATATGCCATAGTAAAAAAGAAAATCAGCTGGAGACTCACGGCATATCTTGGGCGTCCTCCATCTCACACAGGCTCCGGCCTCGTTGCAGGCAGCTGCGTACGCCGCTACCGCCGTGCAGAAGCACTCACAATCCCCCCCGGTGTTACACGCACACGAGTCCCTGACACAGGCGTCGTAAAACCTTTTGGGGTCCACCTTTTGACACAGGAAAATGTTTGACCGTGACATACGCCACTGTATTTCTGAAAGAGTACAACAGGCAATTTGACTAATTCTCATCAACTACACACCATGACTTGGCTTGCTTTTTAAAGTTGGTTCATAACATTTGGTGTTTGGTGTTTTTACTGTTTTGTTGTGGGTGGTTCTTGGCAGTGTTGATTTCGTAGACTAAAACCATGACGAAAAATGTTTGGCGACTAGCTTTTTTACGGATGAAAACTAAATAAAACTAAGCTATTTGACTAAAACCTGAGCCGAGCCGATCTACAAGCTCACAGCTTGTAGGTCTACGGTACAGTACCCTTACGGCCGAGCTACTGTATATACACCAAGCGTGTGTGTGCGTAAGACGCAGATACGCGAGTCCCGCATACTCAGAAATAACATAGTACTGGATCTAATTAAAAGTGCGTGTGTGCGTTAGTGCGTACAGTATGTGCGTTTTACACGCTCGGTGTAGCTTGACCGTTCATCGGCTAAAATCACATGATATTTAGTCGACTAAAACTAGAGTTGAACCCAAACATTCAGATGACAAAAACATGACCAAAACTAAATGGAATTGTATTCAAAAAACTAAATCAGAATTATCTGCCCAAATTGGTACGTTGCTGGCTGACAGCGAACACAGTGCGGGTGGTTGTTGGTACCTTGGGATGGCAGGCAGCGAACACAGTGTTTAATAGCGGGTGGTTGTTGGTACCTTGGGATGGCAGGCAGCGAACACACGGCTGTTGATGACGCTGCAGTGTTTGATGGACCACGCCTGCCTGTGGGAGTACGCCGTGCACGGGTTCTTCCCCGGCTTGGCGTCGGGGCAGCCGGGAGACGCCTTCCAGCTGTTTCCGAACACATACGCGTCAACCACGACCTCTTTGCTTCTGGTGGTGAAGTCGTTCCTGGCGTTTCCGTCGTAGTTCCCGCACAGGCCACATGGTTTTCCCTGTGGGGCGCAGTATCGGCAAATGGAATCATGGGAACATTATGACAAACACAATGTTTATAACAAACAAATAGGCCTGCGAGGTCGGGGGAGCCCACAGGGAACCCTCGCCTTTCCTGACTTCCTCCACGGGGCACGAGTGTGCTAGCAGCAGCCACCACTGGGCTCCGTCAAACTTTGGTCAACTCAACTGTCATTGCATCTCTATACATTTATTTTACAGACGGCACGGGTGTGCAGCCATCGGCCCCAAATGACTCTGGGTCTGCGTCACGGTAGTGATGGCCCTAATTGAGATGACTGTAGATGCCGCTGAACGGGCGCATACTTTTTTCCGATGTACTAAGTGTCTGACATGCAACAGCCCGACACATGCCTGGCCGGTTAAGCCTCACCCGTGGCTTCCCTGTGTGGTTAGGGTTTAGTGTTTGGGGTAGGGTGTTAGACTAATGCCTGTCGGACTGTTAGTACGTCGGACCAAACACATGCACCCGCTAAATGGAAAGTCAAAGCATGACCCATAAACAGAAAGAAGGCTCAATTCACTCACCTTGTACTTGTAGCTGAGTTTGATCGCGAGGCTGTTCTTCTTGTCCCATATGAGGATAAGTCCAATCCTGGTCTCAACCACCAGATACAAACCGATGCTGTAGACCCGATAGGGGACGACATCTCCTTTGCTTGCTTTGGTAACTTGGACTTTTTCGTCTCGCAGTTGAAGTTCATAGTCCTGAAAAAGAAACGAAGCTTGTCCACCTTACACACCATAGTTTGTTGAAGTGTGACTGTGTCGTCTTTAGTACACGTAAGCATGTTGTTGTACCTCTAAGATGAGCTTGATCACAGTGGAGCAGACTTGTCCAGAAGGTCCACATGGAATGTTCTCAGCCATGACCTTGAAGGAACCCTTAGAGCTCCCACAGTAGTCCTGTAAGACAAGGTTTCTGTTTAGACAGTAGCGGGGCGGATTAAAATTTGCAGGCGAAAACAGCCGGTGGATTCTATTGGTTCACCGATCTGTGCGCTTGCCCACGCCCCTCCCCGGTACAACACAGCGGAGAACACGGACGTCACCAAATTTGGAGCGACGCCCCTCTGCCCTGTTATTGTTTAGCAAAATACAAGGCTCACTCCCGCTCCTATGCCACTTTTCCTGGCTTGTTTCCCCAGGCTTAAAAAAAAAGTAGTTAGACACGCGTAGTTAGACAGTAGTCCTATAAGACAAGCCTTCTGTTAGACAGTAGTCCTGAAAAATGTGACAAACAATCATCACAGACGGTGACTGAACGTAACCCCTTCCTGTACGGTACCTGAGCGACCAGGTGTTCACAGTCACCGTGAAAGGTGAACCTCTTGTCATCAAAGGAGGCGAAATGTCCTCGTCCGTACATACTGCAGGTCCCGTCACACTGGTTGTTGGTGCACTTCCACTTCCTTCCTGTGCACGTGCTGTGACGATGACACATTGTACATCTGAGGTCATTCTGTTCAATTAGTCATTGTTTTATCCTGGTGCTGTGACCATGACACGTCGTAGGTCATTGTTTTATTCGTAAGATCTATTTAATCACTATTTACACTACGTGTAATAATAAACCTTTCTGTTCATCCGTGTGTGTGTGTGTGTGTGTGTGTGTGTGTGTGTACTGTGTATGGGTGTGTGTGTGTGTGTGTGTGTGTGTGTGTGTGTGCCTAGGTGCGTGCATGCGGTTAGAGGTTATCATTACCAGGTGTTACAGTCCACCTTGACGGACTGCCCAGGCTGGTAGGACTGTCCGCTGTGTGAACAGGGACATTGCTGCTCCTTGACGCAGCCTCCGCGGCCGTCCGACAGCAGGCCTTCAGGACACACACACCCTGACACACACCTCTCACTCACCTGCAGACACAACAACAACAACAACAACAACAACAACAACAACGTGCTTAACATGGGATTGGACGCTCGTTAGGACACGTTGGTTCCCATAAAAAACAAATAATCTACTCACACAATCTACGTCTGGATCCTGGCAGCTTTGTTGGCACTCGGATCCCTTTGTGCCTGGCAGTGCACTGGAGCAGTTGAAGAAAGTCATGGGTGCTGTGCATGCTATATAGGCATACAGTACACATGTATGTTAAAGTCATGGTTGCTGTAGGCATACAGTATACAATATACATGCATGATAAAGTCATGGTTGCTGTAGGCATACAGTATACAATATACATGCATGATAAAGTCATGGTTGCTGTAGGCATACAGTATTACAATATGCATGATAAAGTCATGGTTGCTGTAGGCATACAGTATTACAATATGCATGATAAAGTCATGGTTGCATACTGGCATATAGTATAGAGCGTCGCAGTCCCGCCCCCTTTCATGACAATGAACTGTGAACTAGAAGAATATGCAATCTTAGCCAAGGAGGTAGCTACATTAACGCACCATTTGCCATTCATTCACCATTTATTTTGTGGTATAAATCATTCAAAGAGTGTTGGATACTCACTCAGATACTTTGGCTTTCCGGTACATTTTAACTTTCCGTGTTTGCAGACACTAGAATGCACAGGAAGGAGAGAGGCAAAGACAAACATTAATTTCTCTCCATTTGTTTTACTAAGAACAAGGAATTGGAGCACAACTAAACTAGTTTGACTGCTTATTGGAATGCTTTTTTTTGTTGTAGAGTTAAGAGCCTTGAGGTGTCCCTCAGGGTTCAAGTTTAGGACTGGTCCTCTTTACAGCTTATATCATTGATATATAGAGCGTCGCAGTCGAGGTCACCAGGAAATAATTCCCCATTCATTTTCCCCATAGTTTCAAAAAGTATTTATTTAACGACCTTTGAAGCCTCGAAAAAAGCCAACTCGGCAGGTGACAACTCATGACAATGAACACTTTTTGGGGGGCCGAACAGATAATTAGAAAGACGAAAAAAGGGCAGGGTACAACACTTTTTTGTTGTTTTTCGTCTTTCTAAAAAAAAAAGTTTATTGTCATGAGTTGTCGCACCTGCCGAGTTGGCTTTGTCCGAGGCTTCAAAGGTCTTTAAATAAATACATTTTGAAACGTCTATGGGAAAAATGAGTGAGGAATTATTTCCTGGTGGCCTCGTCGTTCTGAAAGCGGGCGGGACTGCGACGCTCTATATGGCATAGCAGTTGCGGCCAGTTTGTGGTTCCACTCAAAAGTAGGCCATGCTTTCTCCCATTGAGATTAAAGAAACATTTATATCAATTATTTTAAGCCTAGATTCAAGCGTTCCAGGATCCTGTAAATACATAAATGCATACATACATACCGGTACATACATACACACACACACACACACACACACACACACACACACACACACACACACACACGTATGTGTGTGTGTGTGTGTGTGTGTGTGTGTGTGTCTGTGTACATGTAAGCCCAATGTAAGCCCTAAATCAGAGTTGAATTGAATCGGATGCATGTCGACGTTTCAAATGCTCACCAGTCACTTCCGCGGAGCCTCAGGGTGTGTCCGGCACCAATCATGTGTTCCCCCTCGTAGCAGGGGCAGCGCGAGGCGCCCACACACTGGCCCTTGTGGTCGAGGTAGGTCCCGTCTGCGCAGCCGCAGCCGTCCACCGGGGTGCTCTTGATCAGGCAGGTGGGGTCCGGCTGGCTGAGAGCGCGGCACGAGCGACCACAGCTGGTGGCGGCGTAGCTGTAGACCATGGTGGCGGGGCAGTCCACCGCGTACTTCTCTGTTATAGAAACCACATGTCATTGTTTTTCCGACCTCCCGTTAGTCCGACCGATTACTAACACAATCCCAACCCCTAACTTCAGTCTTAACCGGCCACGTAAGTCGCTGACCTTAACCTCAGTCTTAACCGGCCACGTAAGTCGCTGACCTTAACCTCAGTCTTAACCGGCCACGTAAGTCGCTGACCTTAACCTCAGTCTTAACCGGCCACGTAGGTCGCTGACCCTGGGGACTTACTGCACATGGCGTCTCTCCATCCGGGTAATGCGACGCCTGCTGCGGCGCAGGCATGCACGTAAGAGGAAACCACGGCACACATGCAGCCTTCACTGTCTTTACAGGAACAGGCGTCAGAGATGCAATTCTATGGAGAAGAACACACACACACGCAACATGGTACACAACTTCTCAGCAGAAATGGATATTAAAAATATATATATTTCAGTGTTTAGTTTTGCTGCAGCATGTATTGTACTCCAAACCAAACACGATTATGGGATTCCAATCCTGGGTCCCCTGCGTGGGAAGGGAAGCTAAAGCCAATCATTTAACCGCTAGCCTTAGAGGGAATCCACAACCCCTGGTGTCGGGATTTGGGTTTATTATATTATGCTTTAGAGGCCAATGTGAAAACCTTGGGGCAGAGGTTCAGCTGTGGCATTCAGGGAGTGTGTGTGCTAGTATGGCTGCAATCAAGCCAACGGTGCCGGAGATTAGCTGTCCACAGATGGACGGACACAAGGACAGACACACTGACGGACGGAGTGAAAAACATACTCTCTCTCCATGCCTTCGGCCTGGTGGAGACAATAACGTTCATCAAGCAGAAACACAGTATGTTCAGTTCACCCAAAATATGAACAAGTTTGTGAACGATCGTTCATTGAACGTGTTCAGGGAAAACACTGGATTTTTTTAACCCTTTTTTTTCTTCACCCTGTGCCAATAGCCTAAGCTGTATTCCTGGACGCTTCTCTCCCTCTGCCAACCTGGGGAGAGCCCCGAACTGAGCTCATGCATTGAGGAGTGAGCAGGCCGCTTCTCATCACCTGACATGGGGGAGTTTCCGCGGTAGGACATATAGCGTGTGGAAGGAACCAGTTCCTTTCCCCTCAATCAGGCAGTATAGAGACCAGGATGGCTGCATGTTTGTGTGGGGGGGGGGGAGAACATGCAAACTCTACACAGAAAGGCCCTTTCGCCAGCCCCACTGGTGGGCACTGATGACATGGAGGAGAGAACTCGCCCCCATGCAGTGCCCACAGCGTCCCTAACGGGAATCGAACGCGGGACCTTCCAGCGGTGCGACTGTGTGGATGTTGGGCCTGCTTGCCCCTTTTTATGTACTCTGCTTCTTCACTGTGTGTTTGTGCAGCCTTGTCTCTCATTCAGATATTACTAAATTTACGCAAATACCTCTGGTGGTCCTGCATGGTACTGCAGGCCCTAAACTGTCCTGACTCACAACCCATCTCGTACACAGTACACAGTACACAGTACACGATGATGATAACCCAGATCTTAGATCTTACGTCAACGTGGACTTCTGGGCTGATCGTAGAATGGCAGTTTGCAAACTTCCCCGTTGGGTCTGACAGCATAGTGCACCAATGCTTGGCATATTTCTCTGTTAAAACAAACACACACACACACACACACACACACACACACACACACACACACACACACACACACACACACACACACAACAACAACAGTTATTGTGATATTAAAGACTAGATCGTCCAATGGTAACATTTGGAACAAAGTCGCCGTCAGTGGTGGAAGTAAGTACAATTACTTAAGTAAGTTAAGTACAATTTTGAGGTATTTCCAAATGTCCGTACTTTTACTAGTTCTACTCCACTACATCTCAAGAACAAAATATTGCACTTTTACTCCACTACAACTATATGAAATCTTTAGTTACTAGTTACTTTGTAGATTTTTATTATTATTACAAAAGATACAGTAACCACTTCAGCCCTATACATTTTGGCCATTTAGAAATAGCAGATCTGCAAGTGTCGTGATGTGACGCATTCTGCAAAATGAGTACTTTTACTTTTGGTACATTTTGATGTACTTTTTGACTTTTTTATTTTTTTATAAACTACTCTACTTAATTAATTATACTTTACTATCTTTGTAGCTTAAAAGATAGCCTGATGAAGGCCGTATAGGCCGAAACGTTGCTGGTTCAATATCAAACTTTTTCACTGCATTTAAAGACAGTAGTGTGCGGGAGTTACTTCTTTTTCATGACGTCAGGCACTTGGTTGCCCTTCTCCTACGCACCTGTCGCTTGTAGGTGTCGCTTGTAGGTGTTATGGACTTTTACTTGTAACAGTAGTAATTCCACATTGATACTTTTACTTAAGTAAAACATGCGAGTACTTTTGACACCACTGCTCGCCATTGTCATCTACCTTTTTCAACATTTGAGCTACACGGTGTCCCGAATGACATGGCCACGTCTTCGCAGCTCGATTTGGACCTCCATGAATTGGCGAACGCTACGGCCTGCCCCTCGATCAGCCCACAGCTGGTTTTAAAGTCATCAGCCTCCACGTCGTTATAATCTCCACACAGGCCTGGAAGTATACGACACAAAAATAAATAATCAAACATATCAACGCTATATCAACCCCATAAAACATGATCATTCATCATGATTATACTGGGAGAAAGAATTGTTTTCAAAAAAAGTGTACAGAAAGTGTTAAAAGTATGTTTTTATGTGGCCACACCCACAAGTTCATTAAAGTATGCCTGGTTTTCAGGTGGGTGGTCCACCTGAACTGAAGCTATTGTTGTATGTCAACGTATGGTAAAGGGGGAGGGGTTAATATTGTTGTATGTCAACGTATGATAAAGGGGGAGGGGTTAATATTGTTGTATGTCAACGTATGGTAAAGGGGGAGGGGTTAATATTGTGAATGTGATGTCACAATACCGTGCATTTCGATTGGGCCTTTTTACTCAAGGCTTTCAGGAAGAAACCCAAAATACACAGGGAAGATATATTTAAATAGTCTTTTGGAGTAATATTAACTCCATAATCACATACAAAACAGAAAAAGTACAACAATCACAGCACTCCATCTATAAGCTATCCATCTATTATGGTTGCATGGATTCATACCGCGGAGTTTGCCTTTCAGCAACGTAGCAGCGGTGATGTAGACCTGCATTGTGGGTGTCAACTGTATGGTGACGTGTAGTCCATAGGCGGTGTGTACGACCATGTAGAATGATGAGGGTCTGAAGATGGTTATGTCCTCTGTAAAAACAATACCAACACATTTGCAATCAGTGATCTGTTTTAACGAGCAACTCAAACCGGTGTCGTCTTTTTGAAGAAAAAGGTAAAGAAAAGGATGCTCACTCAGTGCCAGCGGTACTTGAGAGCTCAGTTTGTTGTAAAAGACATTTCCGGAGTCTTCCACTCGAATTGTCTGCAAGTTGAACAACATGTATCACTGTACTCATATAATGTATGCATTCACATTGATTATGTCGACTAAAACTATGATGAAAAACAACTACCTTTTTTCACTGACGAAAACTAAATAAAACTAAACCATGATGAATAAAACTATGGCTAAATCTACTGACAATTTCGTCAACAAATAAAAACTAGACTAAAATGTAAGGCAGGGACTAGTGGAGAAGAGTTAATTTTATGTTTGGTCGGTGGTTGCGCTCTGAAAATAACAGATCTACGGCTATTTTCAGCATGCAACAAAGTGTACAATCATCCATTACAACCCCATCAAATGCATTTTTGACTAATTCAACTGTAGATTTAGTTGAATAAAACTAGACTAGCATTATACATTTCAGGTGACTAAAATAGTAAAATATGACTAAAGCTATAGATAGGTCTGGAGGGTCTTACCGTATCCCCTGGTAATATGACAGTAACTGCTTCCAGGCAGGTCTCAAATTGGGTGTTTCCACACCTGTACATGTCACCATGAACTGATAAAGTCCCATTCAATTCCTGGAAACAAGTTAAGACATGGACATAGAAATGCTTTAACTACAGAACTGCATAAAACAAAATGTTAGCCAAGTCAGAAGGATTCCATTACAGGTATGTTTTGACAGTGAAGCTTCGCAAAGGTGTATTATTTACCAAATTATAGCTTGCGGTCTGAACTGGACAAAAAACTAAAGTGTGCTGTCCACCAGAATACACCCAGAATACACCCTGAATGATGATTGTCAAGAAGTTAAATGTCCTTGTTTCATTTGGTATTTTTAAAAGATTTGTAACTGACCTCATACTGGAAGAAGGCTTAGCGCTTTTCGTAATATTTGGTTTTACGTTTTTTTGTAGGCCTACTATAAATTCTTATGTACCTTGCCTTTGTCATTTATGTAAAATCATTGTTGTGTTCCTTTTTTTACACAGGGCACTATTGAAAAAGAGACCTTGGTCTCAATGGATTCCCCTGAAATAAAGTTTTCAATCAATCAATCAATCAATCAATCAATCAATCAAGCGCAACCTATTCTAAATTACTTCAATGTCCTTTTTTCCCTCTTGAATTAATGAATCCTACTTAAAGCTGCTATAAGCAATAATATGTCAAACTTTAATGACCTTTTAAAAATAAAAAAAGGTATTCAGACAGCCAGCAATGGGTAATTTGCCTGTCATTGGTCGATTTGCCTGTCTACTTCCTGATTGGTTAGTCATTTCGACCGGGTTTTTTTCTGATCAATGACAAAGCTTCTAGGAACATCTTTGAATGCAGATTGTGGCTCCTAGGCCTAGATGTGTCACAGAGACTATATATTTTGGGAGTGTTTTACTCATTGCTGGCTATAAAAAAAATAATAATAATAATGATATATATATATATGTGCCTGTGCCAGCCCCTCAGTCAAATCCTGTCACATTTGACCTCCTCACCTTGGACAGAATGTAGGAACAGTCTCCATGGAAGGTGTACTGGTTGTCATCGTAGGTGCTGACGTGAGAACCTCCAACCAGGGAGCAGGTAGAGGGACAGTCCATGTTCACACACTTCCAGCCACCGTGCTGACAGGTGCTGACAGCAACACAGTTCAGTTAAAACCACCGCTCATTCACAAACATCATTCACGACAGAATGCACTTAATTTGGGACATCAGTAAATGGTTACCATTTCCTGCATGCCTTTGTGTACGTTTCCCCGGGCTTGTATGGCTTGCCACTATGTAAGCAGGAGCACTTATCGACGGGAACGCACCCAGACTGCATGATGTCATCGAAGACGGTTCCTTGGGAAATTAGAAGAGGTTAGACTGACATACTGTAGCTCGGTTGGAACTACCTGTCCGTTAGACTGACATACTGCAGCTCGGTTGGAACTACCTGTCCGAATCAATAGAGCATAGCAGTGGGCGTGGTTTTCTGGACCCACTGAAAAATCGGCCATTCATTTTTCCCATAGACATTCACAGAAATATTTACATGAATTATTTTAAGCCATCCAGGATCCTGGTTAATCATGGCCATAACACCTTTGATTCTCTGAAGAAAGAACAATGAAAACCGCTATACAAAGGGTATTTATTAAATGTATATCGTATCGTTTTTATTTTGATTTTCTCTCACAGAATCAAAGGTGTTATGGTCATGATTCACCAGGATCCCGGATGGCTGGATTCTATAGGCTTAAAATAATTTATTTTTGTAAATCTCTATGGGGAAAATGAATGGACGATGTTTCAGTGGGTCCACAGACCTGCTAGCTGTATAATCGGAGTCCTGAGATTTGTACCTTTTGGACAGAAGCATCCGTCAGTGCAGTGGTCGCTACAGAGCTGGGTTCTCTCGTGGTTGCTGCACGTGTCGGTGCAGGGACTGGCACACTCCTGGTACTCCATGTTGAAAGGACATTTCTTTATTGCTATTTAACAAAACAAAACCAAAAAGTATTATATAACGTGCCTGTGTAGCGTGACCTATAGCCTTGACTTTTGATATTATGATGCTTAAATTAAAATGGCTAGGCTGCTATCTGCAATCCTAGATTAGGATTAAGGCAGCTGCACTGTCTCTCTGCATTGTATTGCTCTGGATACAGATCGTCCAGATAAATGCCTTAAACTGTAAATTGTACGCGAGCAGTTGAAGCAGTTCGTACCACACAGTTGCTCCGTCTTCCAGCGCTGCGGCGTTCCACCGGCGTGGCTACACTGGCGAGAGTACTCCGATATGGTGGGACACAGGCAGCTGTTGTTGCGGTTACACTGGCACACGTCCTGCTTGCAGGATGTGAGGAAGGCCTCACGGTCCAGCAGGTCTGTACAGCTGAGGAAGGCCGGTCCGGACAGGAGATGCTGACACACTGCTTCTGCTTCTGCCTGGAGGTCAGAGGCAGGGACGTGCACACATACACATCAAAGGGGGCTTCAGCCCCTGCCCTTTTACCCGTCTGTAAAACAACTGCCCTTTCCAGACCACGAATGCAGCATTTACTATGGTGAAAGAAATGCAAATGCTACTCTTTCCATGCATGCCATGCCGGAAGGCAAGCAATTTTTTTCACCCGAAGTCTCTTGAACTCGAATGCAGCATTTTGCGTGTTTCGAAAATCCATGTCGCACACCACATCTCCAGGAGATAAAGATTGCTGGGTTGCGCCACGAAAATAGCAGATCTACAAGCTCTCAAAGCGTTGCAGCGAGACGCATTGTGAGTTTGTAGATCTGCCATTTTCGCTATTTGTGTCTAAAAGTGCCCTCTTACGGGATTTCAGCCACTGCCTCTTTAACACTCACTGCACGTCCCTGGTCAGAGTTCAGGGTTCAGTGTCTTGCCCAAGGACATGTGGACATGCAGGAGGAGCCGGGATTCGAACCGCGGACCCACGGATCTTTGGACGACCTGCTCTACCCCCTGAGCTCCTAACGCCCTTTTGCATTGGGTTTTGGATTAATAAAAAAGGAACCTACTGTAAATTATACTGTTATTCTGGACTCATCGTTATAGAGTGACTCATTTACTGTATATTACTGTATCTAAGTAGCCCTTAATTATATTAGCTGCGCCCGCACGCACAGCCGCACACAGTCGCAGTTGCGCACACACACACACACACACACACACACACACACACACACACACACACACACACACACACACACACACACACACACACACACACACACAAGGGGTTTGGGATGTTCTTAACTTACAACTACATGTTGTTAATTAAAGGCACATTCCTACCTTATAAGTTACGGTATCACTACACGTATACGGTAGTTAATAATTAAAGGTCGTTCCTACCTTGACCTTATCATTACAAGTAGTTTCAGTCTGAGGGGAGACCTGCTCACAGGACTCAGTCGGACCGTTTAGTTTCCAACTTTCCCCGTAGTCCATAACATTTATACTTATTCCTGACGGGAAAGAAACGTAACTTAATACACAGTCGATAACATTTGCACTTACACTGAAAGAAAAATAAGGTAATACTAATAACTGAGAGTTTACTGTAGATACATGTATACTTGGGTATTTACAGTTTGTTGTTCATACAGTGTTCCATGTATTTATTCACCATTTTCTATGAACTCGTCGTAGAGCTGAACTCCGTTGAAGTCGCCACAAAGTCCACACGTCTGGTTCTTGTATTTGTTGTCTATTTCAATCTTTAAAGAAAAGAATATTGTTTTGAATAGAACATAGACTGAATACCACCACCTCTTCATCATCATGACGTAAAATAGACACTATGTCTATTTGCTTGGACAATGGACACGATGACGGGAATTTAATGTTTGTGTAGGACAAGGTTTGTGTGGACACACATCAAAAGCTAGACATATTAGGTCTGGACGGTTGGCTCAACCATCTGGGCACCTAGGCTTCAAAGCCAGCCGGACGGCGTGCCCGACGGCCTTTGCCTCATCACTCACTCACCATCTCTCCCACTTTCCTGTTTAATTACTGTACCCTATCAATAAATGCAAAAAAGGCCAAAACAATTTCGTAAAAAAAAAAAAAGCTAGACATTTAGGGGCCCCTCAAAAGCAAGTAACGACACAGCATCATGTATCATTACAATGTTAAAATGTAACATCATCATAATCAAACGTACCCAGAGTGTGTCATCTTCATTCCAGAAGACAACCAGACCCAGGTTAGCTCTGATCTTCACATAGGATCCAACCCTCTCAATAGCAACACCGAATTGACTGAATGGTATGGAGACCCTAGAGGAGAAATGTCCTTGTTAATAACAAATGAACAATTGGTAACGTAAAGGACCATGGCACCACTTTTCAACCTATCTTCATATAATTGGTCCTCACTACTGATCATGATAAAATAGCATAATTTTTGTCTGTGTCTGACTCCACGGTGCTTGTCCAGCGCATGGAAATTATACGTTCTCATCAGACATTTATATTTTGCTAAATTGTAGGCTATATAAGCTCTGTATCTGGTTAATTGCGGGAGGATGCGGGATTCGCGGTGGCCCGCTGTTTTTTTTTTTACCGCCCGTGCTCGCCCGCAGGAATTTTAATACCGCCCGCGCCGCCAACATTTACGTTTGGTCCCGCGGCCGCCGAGGGCTCCCGTTCCCATTGCAGCCCTCTACATGGTATGACTGTGACCTCATACCGCTTGTTGTTTATGAGAGTTGAAGTCTTGGACAGTTGGACCAGGGTCCCGTCCAGCTTCATGGAGACCCTGCTGATGTAGGCCAGAGCTCCCCTCTGCTGCCGCTGCATCTGAATGTTGAAGCTCTCGTAGTTGGCCTTACAGTGGGTGGTCAGGATGTAGTTGCACGTGAACGGCAGCTGGAAGAAGTCTCCGTCGAAGGTCTTGAAGTGGTAGTTCCCCCACGTGCTGCAGAACTGGCGGTCGTTGTCGGAGGGCTTCACAGGCGCTGAGTGGAGAGACACAGTACTCATTATGCAGAATGTCAAAATGTATAAAGAATCTTTTGAAAATACCAGATCTACAGATTGGCTAGTTTCAAATGGCCGAAATGTATATAGGGCTGAGGTGGTACTGTAAGTGCATGTTTTGTAATAATAATAAAAATCTACAAAGTAACTAGTAACTAAAATTTTCAAATAAATGTAGTGGAGTAAAAGTACAATATTTGTATCCGAGATGTAGTGGAGTAATGGAAATTGGAGTACTTTACTCAAGTAAAGTACAAATACCTACATTTTTTACTTAAGTGAATGTCCATTCCACCACTGGAGAAAACAACATTTACATGATAAACCAATCTATCTTCATAGGCTATAATTGGTCCACACTAGCTGAGCCAGAATGCAAAGCTCTCGATATACCGAGCAATCTTCGTTCCTAATCTCACCTATGACATGTAGGCCTATAGGTCCTGACCGAAAGAATAAGATTGCGGATACACGCGGACGAAATTAGTTCTCAGACGGGACACGGCTGGCCCGGCATCTCCCATAGAGATGGGGTGAGAGGTTCAGTCAGCGTGAGAGACTCGGAGTAGTAGAGAAAACAAAAAAGAGCCAGCGGCCAAGTGGTTCGGGCATCTCCCTAGGGAGGTCCTCCTCGCTGCATGTCCCAATGGGACCAAATGGGGAGATCATTATGATCTCCTCTGGAAAGGGAAGACTGGAAATCTCTGTTTGAACTTTGAACTGTTACCCCCACGACCCGATTCTGGGTAAGATTAATGGATAGGATGGATGGATGGAATAGTAGATAGTAATGCTCATTGTTATCCAAAAGTCACTGGACTTTCAACACGTTCACATTAGATATATCAGTCCATGTAAGAACAGTGAACATTAGATATACCAGTCCATGTATAAGAACAGTGAACAAGAGATATACCAGTCCACATAACAGTAAACATTGCCTGGGCCATGTGCCGCGGGTTCGACTCCCGATCCCGATGGCCTTTACTGCATGTCTTCCCCCCATCTCCCTCCCCATTTCCTGTCATTCTACTGTCTGTCCCTCCATAAAAATATAAAATAAAGGCAAAAGCCAAAAAAAACACAAAAAAAAAAACAGGAAACATTAGATATATCAGTCCACATAAGAACAGTAAACATTAGATATACCAGTCATATATTATGCTCTGCACAAATGGAACAAACATCAGGACTCTTTCACAACTGGTTCGATTGGTCTCAATAGAGACATTTCATTAGATGTATTGTGTTTTATTTTATCACATGGTCATGGTGTGATCAGGGTGTCCCCACCAATGACATCATCGGTAGGCAGGCTAAGGTGGTCTTTAGACGAGAACGGTGTTCATAGGAAACGGCAAAATAAAGTATCGTTTGCCTGGGGTCCCTTTAGACGAGAACGGCGTTTTGGGGAGGTGAAAACGCAAAAACGTGAAACCACCTCCCAGAGTGGAAATGTTTGAGAACGCTGTTTCCTCGAGTCTCCATCTACAGGCAAAACGGCGAATCCGCAAAACTTATGACATCATGGCTCACGTTAATGGCTCACAACGCATGTTTATTAGTTCCTACAATGAACAAGCCTCCCTCCTAACAAGCACCGCTCATCAGCGATGGTGAATGTAAAACCATGATGTAAATGAAATTCCTTGTGATAGGTGGCAGGCAGCAGCGTGTATGTAGCCTAATGTATTATAAAATATATAGCCATCCCGTGGCGCGCTCTGCCTGCATGCTCTGGGCTGCCTGTCAGCCTGTCTGTCACCTCGAGCGACGGCCACAACCCTGTCGTGGTCTGGAAGCAAAACCCTGATAGCGTTGTGTGAAGGGGGGCTACCTGGTTCTTCTTCTTGTACGTGGGTGACTGGTCTATTTGGCAGCCCGTTACCGCCACCTAGTGACATTATAGCGTTTTCATAAAGTGTGCGTTTCTCGTGTAAAGGGTTAATAAAAAATTTGAACGCAACAGGACTTTGCCGTTTTATCTGGAGATGGTCACCGTCTAAAAGAGGCCTAAGTCATTTCAAACAGGATTTCAAACTTTATTAGGTTGAAAATGATTGAAGTGGTCCTTTACGTATTGTCAAGATTGTTTTTTCTGAAAGAAATAACATTTTACCTGTTGTGGGTTTGGTCACAGACTGAGCGGTAACTGTGGAGAGAAGACACAAGAAAACCAGTATTTAGTCATCGTCAGTTACAGTTGCTGCACATATTTGATCTAAATGCATAAGCAATTATAAATGTCAAGAAGCAGGGTTTTATTTGTACATTGATTCTGGAAAGGCGGGTTAGTTTGATTATACAAACATTGCCAGTGGGTAAAACCACTAGTTTCTCATATACTGTATAATCAACGAACGTGTGAGTACACACACTATATTTGTTGTGTGTACAGACACCTGTAAACACACAATGTGTGTGTGTACAGTGTGTGTACACACTGTACAGTGTGTGTACACACACTGTACACACACATTGGGTGTGTGTGTACAGTGTGTCAAGGAAAACAAGTAGTAATAGTAGTAGTGCCATATGGCTCTGTATAGACAAAACACCAGCCCTGTGGGCCAGCCATTACTGAGGTGTAATCAGCACTGATTGGCCAACAATGCAGTGCTCCATGGATGCATACTACTAGGAGCAGTGAGCAGCCATTCGCTCGGGGAGCGATTAGGGGTTAAGTGTGTGTTTTTTGTGTGTGAGTGTGATACAGCTGCACCCTCTGGTGGCGGGCCGGTGGTGTTACAGTGTGACACACAGACACACAGACCGACAGACAGTTTAGGCCAGCTTCTATAGTTAGTGCTCATTGCGTTCGCAATTATGACTTATGATTCATTAACCACATGAACCGGAGGGGAACGAACGAGTATAGGGCCCTGCGGGACTTCAGTCAACAAAGTGTCAGATCCATGTGATCTGACACTTGTGAGTCACTCTGGATTAGAGCATCAGTCTTGAGTCTTCAGTAGATCAAAGTAGGTTCTGCAGATACATTTCAAAATGATAGACAGATGTCATTGGGGAGACAGATGTCATTGGGGATATTTGATGTTTAACGTTAGTTTTGACTAGGAAGCAGATATCTGGAATACATAATTATCCAGTCTAGCTATTCAATGTTAAAACGCCTTGCCATATTGGCCTCAATACCTATGGCAAGCAGTTTTAAGTTTTAATCAAACCACCCTCCTATCTGTAATCTGTAGAACAAGTCATCAAGTCATCATAAGTGTAATTAAGGATATCCATATAGTAACATACTAGTAGAAATTGTATTTCAAGATATCTAGAATTGAGTTCTTCCTAGTAAACGTTTAATATATATCCATATATATATCCATAACCTCATTCCACCTGGTGGAATGACGTCACTTTTGCCATTTATGTGTGTGGGGCTTTTAGTTTCAGATATCCGTAACTGCATTCTGGATATCTAAAATCAACATTCTGGATATCTACAATTTAATTCTTACTAGGAGAAAATACCATTTCAGATATCTACAATGCAATTCTTATAGGACAAACTGCCATTTCAGATATCCAAAGCTACATTTGTACTAGTCATAATATGAATTGTGGATATCCATTATTAGATTTCTACTAGTCAGTTTGGATATACAAAATGTAATTATAGATGTCCGGAAGTTTATATAAGCACAGACCAAGTATTAACATTAATATACTTTTCATATGGTTAACATTTCTCGTTCTCGTTTTTTTTGTTGTCAAATATGTCTTTATTGAACAGATTATAAATTATTACAAACATTATGATATGAAATACCTTTTTTATGAAACAAAATGAAAGAAAAAAAATAAAATAAAGACAAAAAAGACAAAGAAATCCCTTAACCCTCCCATCCATACTGTTCTCGTTTTTTTTAGTGGTCTCGTAAAATATTTAGATATCTAGAACGCAGTTATGGATATCTGAAACTAAAACGGTAAAACCCCAATACACAAGAATGGCAAAGTGATGTAATTTCTCCTAGGAAGAATGACGTTATGGATATCTGAAATGGCCATTTCGGATAGGAAAAATGTCATTGTGGATATCTTAAATGACAGTTGTGGATAGGAGAAATGTCATTGTGGATATCTGAAATGTTAGTTTTGACTAGGAAGAACTGAATTACAGATATCTGGAAATTGGATTACATATTAATTAAATGTTAAAACGACTTGCCAACACCCTCATATCTGACTAAATACTTCACAAAAGTGAGAGACAACGATCTGGTATCTCCCATGAGAAAATTCTACTCTGCCATCAACATGTGGAATGCCCTGACGCAATCCAGATGATGTGGATCACAGGCTTCCTTCAAAACAGGCCGTCTGTAGGTGCCCTTTGAGAGCAGTTTTGAAGGAGTCAAGGGAGGGCTGTGTACATTTCTGACTAATATAGTACTGTGCTATTCTTTTGGCCCTAATGTCTGACTACTGTTTACCTTTATGACTAATGAAGTACAATCAATTTGAACAAGACATTTGTTACTAATGTAATGAGGCCAGCTATTTGTGGGATTAGTGCTGGACAAACATGCACGTAATCAATCAATCTGAACAAGACATGTGTTACTAATTGAATTAGTCCATTAAATTAGTTGCGTGCACACACACGCACACACACACACACACACACACACACACACACACACACACACACACACACACACACACACACACACACACACACACACACACACACACACACACACACACACACACACACACACACACACACACACACACACACACACACAGTAATACTGTAAGGCTAAAGCTAATAGCGTTATTATCTATGTGCAAACATGGATATACTGTATGTGTAAGTATGCAGAACATGGCCCATTTCACATAATAAATAAAGATCTTTTGAAAATAGCAGATCTACAAGCTCACTATGTGTCGCATCGCTACACATTGTGAGCTTGTAGATCTGCCATTAAGTGGCCGAAATGTATGGTTGAAGTAATATGGTATGGTTGAAGTGATAATAATTAATAATCAAAATCTACAAAGTAACTAGTAGGTAACCAAAGTTTACAAATAAATGTAGTGGAGTAAAAGTACAATATCTTGATCTGAGATGTAGTGGAGTAAAAGTATTGGAAAAAGGGCTACTCAAGTAAAGCACAAATACCTACAAATTGTGCTGAAGTACAGTACCTACGTAAATGTACTTGGTTAGTTTCCAACACTGTGCCTTGGAAGCATTTACAGGTGACCGTGAGAATATATGAATTTGAGCGAGGACATAGTCATTTAAGCATGAATATGTATGCATTGTGTGAATAAATTATGTAATTTGTGTGCGAAGGAGCCTAAAGCTACATCTGCTGATCAAATACGTCAAACAAATGTCGCTAATCGAGTTTGTTAATCACATTCACGCTTTGGGTGTTTTTTCTCTTGAAGACAGAAACTTCTTTAGGCTTTCTTTAGAAACATTAGTTCATGAGAACTAATGTTCTCATGAACTAATGTTCTACATTACCCCCGTAGCAAAGATTTTTCAAAAATAGCAGATATACCAATTTGTAGCACGAAACCGAGTGCCACGCTACAAACTTGTAGATGAGATTGTAGATCTGCTATTTTTCAATGGCTAAAGTATAACATAATGCTTAAAACACCAAAAGGGGTTCCCATCCAGAATGGGTATAGTGCAAATCTTTATTCTCCACCAGTGGATACTAACAAAGTAATAATATAATAAAAATCATAGTGAACCAGTGATCATAACCATTCCCTCAAGGACATTCTGCCTCCAACAAAATGTTTGCTTAAGCAAAAGTCAGATAATTACAGATAATTAGTTCGTGGAAAAAGCTAATTTGTTTGTACTTTTAACACAACCACACCATGTCTTCAGGACACACGTTTAAGAGTTATTTATCACTGGTGGAAAGTAACTCAGTACATCTGAAACATTTTCTAAATATGAATTTAAGCACATGCTACTTGTGTCTCATTTTACTTCAGTCATGCTAGTGTTAAGAGGTATTTATCAGTGGTGGAAAGTAACCTACTTGCTTGTAGATCTGCCATTTTCAAAATATGTTTAATACATTTGAAAACTTGATAATGGGACATTCTGCACAATGAGTACGTTGTACTTTTGGTACTTTAAGTACATTTTGAAACCAATACTTTTATACTTTTACTCAAGTTAATGTTTAAGTGTTTTTTAGGCCATGGCAGGGTGTGTTCAGATCACTGTAATAAGACAGTGGTGGTTCACAAAGTGCGGATCCAGGGGTCCCCCAAATAAATCTATGTTGAAATGAAATACGTTTGAGAACCATTATTGCTGTGATAGTTTTCATGTTGTTGCTTCTCTGGTTCTCTCTTTCTCTCTCGATAGATTTGTTGCAGCGAAACAATGCTTGCTCAGGGTGAGAGACCCAGACCCGGCAATGCAACCTGTGACTTGGCACAATGTCGTCAAATTGAATGTGAATTAAAATGATATAAAGTAGACAGACCAGTGTTGGTTGCAGGTAGTCCAAGACAAAGCATCATCATCCATGGTAGCATCCACCTGTGTATCATCCTGGTGCGCTCCATGTTTTGCTATTAACACTGCTGCTCCTATACTGACTGCATTTATATAGTAGACTACCTAACCCCTCCCTCCTTTTGTCTGTCTGTCTGGTAAAACGCCAAAACACAAGAATGGCTAAAGTGATGTCATTTCTCCTAGGAAGAATGACGTTATGGATATCTGAAATGGCCATTTCGGATAGGAAAATTTCCATTGTGGATATCTTAAATGACAGTTTTGACTAAGAAGAACTGAATTACAGATATCTGGAAATTGGAATACATAGCAATTAAATGTTAAAAAAACGGTTGGTTGCAGGTAGTCCAAGACAAAGCATCATCATCCATGGTAGCATCCACATTTTAATAAATTGTCAAGGGCCACTGGGAGTCAAGGGCCACTGGGAGTCAAGAGCCACTGGGAGTCAAGAGCCACTGGGAGTCAAGAGCCACTGGGAGTCAAGAGCCACTGGGAGTCAAGGGCCACTGGGAGTCAAGGGCCACTGGGAGTCAAGAGCCACTGGGAGTCAAGGGCCACTGGGGGTCAAGAGCCACTGTGAGTCAAGGGCCACTGTGAGTCAAGAGCCACTGGGAGTCAAGAGCCACTGGGAGTCAAGAGCCACTGGGAGTCAAGGGCCACTGGGAGTCAAGAGCCACTGGGAGTCAAGAGCCACTGGGAGTCAAGAACCATTGGGAGTCAAGGGCCACTGGGGGTCAAGAGCCACTGGGAGTCAAGGGCCACTGGGAGTCAAGAGTCACTGGGAGTCAAGAGCCACTGGGAGTCAAGGGTCACTGGGGGTCAAGAGCCACTGGGAGTCAAGGGCCACTGGGAGTCAAGAGCCACTGGGAGTCAAGAGCCATTGGGAGTCAAGGGCCACTGGGGGTCAAGGGCCACTGGGAGTCAAGAGTCACTGGGAGTCAAGGGCCACTGGGGGTCAAGAGTCACTGCATGGGAGTCAAGAGCCACTGGGAGTAAAGAGTCACTGGGAGTAAAGAGTCAATGGGAGTCAAACACACCAAACAAATATCTAGTCATTCTGTGAGACACACACACACACACACACACACACACACACACACACACACACACACACACACACACACAAACACACACTCCCTTCCCATAAAACAATCAAATATGTTGCCTGAGGATGTTTGATAAGTGGATGTGGCAACTTTCAGCAGCAAAACAATCCCTCAGCACAACATAGATGACAAGCCTCTCGTGAGCCACATTCTCTCACAGGCTGAGAGTTGTCTCTCATTACATTATGTTCCTTTTTTAAGCCAGTCCTTCTATGTTGTAAATGTTCTCTGATGAAGGCTCTAACATGTAAATGTTCTGATGAAGGCTCTATTAGAGCCCACAAAATCTACCCACCGGGTATTTGTAATGCTACCGACTCTTAAAAACAAAATATTGCATTGTGGATACACACACACACACACACACACACACACACACACACACACACACACACACACACACACACACACACACACTTAGACAAACATGAGCAACCTCCACATGCAGTAGCTATTCCTTTATACAACATACCGTACTTCTCATGATGTATGGCTTGGATCGAAGCGTTACAATGCAAATGTTTAATTTCCGGTATTAATATTGAGCTTCATATACTTCATATACTGCCACATTTGATGGTGTTTTTATTTGCTTCTCCAGACAGACATAGTATGAGGTACGAAGTGTCAAAGTGCTCTCCCTAGCTGCTGGTAAAAAACCATGGACCTTCCCGGTGCTCACTGACTACCTGCTACAGTATGTAGGCATGGCTTGGCCAGTCCTGGCTCCTTGGGTAGTCGTTTCTCTTGCTCTCTGCACTCTCTCTGTCCCTGAAGTCAGTTATAAGAGTCTCTGAATCTGGTTTCTACAAAAAAGATCAGTCCAGGTCCCTGCGTGTCTCTGTGCCTGTCCAAGCAGAGGCCTGTGTGCTGGCTCTTGATTACCAGTGGTACCTCTAGCCGATGGTGACGCTGAAGCCACACTGGAACTTGTCCTTGCGGTGGTTGAGGAAGGCCGCCAGTGCCAGTGTGAGGGGCAGAGGCAATAGTTTATTTTCTAAGGTTGCTCCTACAACCCAGTTACTGTCAAGTGTACCTTTAAAAACAAGGTCGGCTTTGGGAAGGTCCAGCTGGTAGCCAAACGATGTTGTGGTGTCTTGCATCCTCGTGCTGGCCTCAAATTCAACCCCTACTTGCAGCTGGTCGTTGGCTTTGTGGTAGTATGTAGCATGAGCTCCTGCTCTACCAAGAGTTAATGTAGCAACAAAGTTATCACCCGTGTACCTGCCCATGAGGGAGGTGACGGCATCTTCCTCCCCAGGTCTCCTGTGGTAGACCAGCTCACCACCAAGAGCCAGTGCTGGTGTGATGGACTGGAGGTAGCGGCCAACCAAAATACCAGAGCCGACGAAGACATCAGGGTTCAGGAATGTTACAGCAGAAGTAAAGTCCTCCCCACGGTACTCCATGTCACACTGCCAGTTCACAAACTTATGTTGCTGAGTCTGCATGACTATTTTGGAGCGAACAGCGGTGGTGAGCTGGTGGATGATCTGTGCGTTCAGGCTGCCGGTGTTGTCCATATCTCCAACCATAACTGGGAACGACTCTCCGGGTCCAGTCTGCTTGCTGCCTATGTAGGTGGAACCAAACCGATAGCCAGAATCCCCAAGGGTACTTAAGGTAACAGTATGACTTATCTGAAAGTGATTACTTAGACCCTTGTTGACCACTAACCGTGCTCCTCCCATTTGAATAGGGAAGACCTCTTTACATTTGATGTGACACTCCTCATATGTGCCTGGGTTTGGAAGAGGGGGTTCAGCATCTGCAGGCTGGACTGAGCCAGATGTTGGAGGAGAAACTGGAGGCATGGTGAACCCTGCAGGGACAGACATCAGGCCTGGTCCCCCCTGGCCACTTCCGGCTGCAGCAGGGGCTGGGGCCGGGGCGCTGGCAGCCAACACACTGCCCATAGCTGATGTTCGTCAGTGCCCGGAGGTAATTCAATACCCGGCAACTGAACCAACCAAGTAAATAATGTGGTACACTGGGGTCGGCTGAATTTTAGACCAACATGTCACTCCTTTATGTACCCAGAGGCCAGTCCTGTGACATCAGTATGATATCAGCACTATGACATGACAATGCTGTGCCCGTGACGTAAGTCATCTCCATATTTGGGCATGACAAGAGACACAGGCTATTTTAAGGCCATCGTTCTATCATGTCAGACATGCATGACATCATCCAAAAAAGGAAGAAAAAATAAGTTTCTCCATATTTAGGCATGTCAAGAGAAAGACTTTACTTGGAGGGACACTCTATGACATCATTCATTGCACAAATGTACAGTATGACGACATGAACAAGAAGGCTTTATTTGTCACCAACCTTAGAGCGGTGACCGTTGGGCACTGGCCTGCATGGTGTGGTACAAACATACATACACACAGAGACTTGGTGCATTTATTGCGAACGCAGTGATTGCGAACGCAGTGAGCACTTACTATGAGACCTAGCAGATCATGTGTGTCCGTCCGTCCGTGTGTCTGTCCCGCTATCCAAATATGGAGTGTGTTGCATCGCTTACTGTATATGTGGACCTTGCCCCTTTTGTGCCCATATATGGAGCTGAGTGATTTGTTTGTTGTGGACCTGGCCCTTTTGTGCCCATATATGGAGCTGAATGATTTGTTTGTTGTGGACCTGGCCCCTTTTGTGCCCATATATGGAGCTATTTACGATCTGCGTTCGCTTCCCGCGTTCGCGCGTCTTACTTGTTATATTATTATTGATTTGATGCATTACCTTGTGTTTACCTTGCTTACCGTAAATCGCTCTGGATTAAGAGCATCTGCTAAATGCCTAAATTGTAAATGTTAAAACCTCCGTACAACATGACCAAACTAAACGCCACTAGAAGCTGAGGTTAAGATAAGCTGCACTCACTTCTCTTCATTCATGCCCGTCAGGTTGGACCAGAAGGGCAGTGACGTCTCAAACTGGAAGGTGTAGACCAGGATCAGCACCAGCATGGTGTACATCACCACCGACATCCAGAAGTACTTCAGCCTCCTCCGCCAGTACTCGTAATGCACCTGCGGAGGGCCACGGTAGAAAAGTATGTTTTTGATTAGGAAGGTACCAGAGTAGACAGACATGCCCAGCTGTGGAAGCCAGGACGAGTATCATTGGCCATGACAGGAGCTGGTGGAATTATGTCAATTAGGAAAATGTCTTCAGATATTACATACCTGTTCAGTCATCATACAAACGAGCATGTATCAACATCTGTGATCATGCTATGCAGTTCCTCCACACAGATCACACAAGGAACCCTATAGGAAAACAACATTGAGACACGTGTGAGCTTGTAGATCTGCCATTTACACTATCTTTAAGACATTATGACGATTATGCAAAGATATCTTAATTGTGATTGTCTCAAATTAGGCCATTTTATGTAATGATTGTGATAGACTAATTATTAACCTTTACTAGGTTTTCACTATTAATAATAATAATAATAATAATACGAATAATAATAAGAAGAATTATTATTATTAATTAAGCTTATTTCTGGAAGAACAGGAAACTGATGATACTGTTATGTTATTGACAAACTGTAAACACACACAGTAGTAGAGAAATACCCATGCAGCGTTTGTTTACAAACATTCAAGCATTCCGATGGTCTGTACACGTAGAAAAAGAGCATTTAACAACTGTATGTATATTTTTGTACATAATCTGACTCATCTGCACGTTCACAAAATGTGTCACTTACAATAGCACACGGTGGTGAAACATTGTGTACAAAACCAAATAGAAACAGGGAAGAAAATAATACTGTACCTTTCCCTTCTCTAGAGGCGCAGCTGTGACGTGACGTCATACCCTGTCGACTGACAGGCAGTGTAGTCTTAAAGTGACAGTACCGTTAGAATAGAACTACAGTAGTGTAGTCTTAATAAATTAAGCCCAAACCACACCAGTTATTGCAACTCCTTATTGCTACAAAACCGTTTAATGGTCAATCTCCTTGAGTTGCATTGGTGAGTTGTGGTTGGAAAAAGTACTCACATATTTTTACTTAAGTAAAAGTATCAATACTGCAATGTAGAAATAATCACAGGTAAATGTCCCTGCACATTGCTGCGTTTTTCAGATTTTGCAGCGTTTTTCCACCGGTTTTCTGAAAAACGTGTTCAAAGGACCTCAAGTTAAAAGTCTGTGTTTAAAATGTACTTAAGTAGTAAAAAAGTATTGGTATCAAGCTGTAGGGCCTACTTAAAGTCACAAAAGTGTAAACTACTCATTATGCAGAATGTCCTTTTATATCAGCAGCGCTGTCATCACTGTTTCATATTGTTATGTGCATTTCCAGAAGGACACACACTCACTCCAGAGGGCCACACTCACTCCAGAGGGCCACTATATTTCCACACTCACAGGGCCACTAAATTTCCACACTCACTCCAGAGGGCCACTATATTTCCATACTCACTCCAGGGGGCCTCATTGCATAATATTGTCGGCCAGAAAAATAGCCGATCTACAAGTTCAAAACATTTGTTATTTTTGCTAATGACCAAATCTGCAATGTAACTTGCAACTAGTTTTCAAATAATGACAACCTTTGTTGCGTCTCACTCTACTTCTCTCCCTCTTTCGCCTTTTATTGAGAATGAATCAGGGTTTACAATTTATGCATATATTACATTGAAGTTACATTATTCAATACAAAAATATATCAAGGCATTTCAATACAAAGGTTTTTTTTCACAATGTTAATAAGTGCCATGGTGTCAGTTTCTTTTTCCTTGAGTCAAGAGTTCTTTGTCTTTTCAGTTCAGTTTGAACTTGTTTAAAGACCACCTCTCCTGAGATGGCCTCCTGGTGAATCACCAAGGCACTCCTGCTTTTCCACAGTTGGTTCACCACTGTGCAAACAACAGTCCAGTAAAATTCTTGCTCCATGGCAGACCATTTTTCAGCAAAGACCCCATACATACAGCATTGTAATTTATATTAAAAACCAATTTGTAGCATTTTCCCCCACACAAATCTAGACCTCTGACAGTCTACCAGCAGGTGCTCAATTGTCTCATCTTCATCACAATTTATAATTGGGCATTTAACAGTCCTAACAAAAAAGCTCCATTTTACAAATGCTCTTACTGCTAGTCTCCTCACCACATGACATCCATATTTTTTTAAGACATGTTTTTACTGAAATTTTATATACATACCCGCTATTGATTATCATCAAGATTCTTGTAGGGGAAAATGCCACCAGGTCTGCACATATTTTAACATAAATGCATTTATACTTGAGATTTCAGTGCAGTCAATATTTAGATGTGCAGAATTAGTCAACATAGCCGCCAAGTAGTAACCTGACCAGTTTGTTTTGGGAAGTCTGCATGGAGCCTTGTTTTAAGGGCCTTTGTGGTGCTATGGTATATATGGTGCTTGTACGAGGGCTCCTGTTAGGGTCTTCAAGGTGTTTTTGTCGACCAGTGAAGAGATCCTGTATAGGAATCTTGCTCTTTGGTTGACTTTTTTGATTACGTTTGTGGCCATTTTATCACTGGATACATCATTTACTGCTCCATATTAAAGTCCATCATTATTAATACGTTTAAGATGAAGGAGGGATAACCTAATTAATCCAGGGTGTTACCAGCTTGTGGTTTGGTGGTTGATTGAGACAACACAGCTGGCACGGCGTGTTTGCTGTTAAGACGTTCACACGGAGAGTCCATCAATCATACTTATATTCATCCACTGACCACTACGCACTCTGACATTGATGAATGTTAGCATTTACTGTAGCAGGCTTTTATGACTTTTACATTTACTGTAGCAGACATTGATGTGCCCTAGCATTTACTGTAGCATTAGTAGTAAATGTTACATGGTTTTCATCGACAAATCGTACAATACAGTATAGGTCTAAATGCCAGGAAAGTAGGCTAGAGACAGACAGACAGACAGACAGACAGACAGACAGACAGACAGACAGACAGACAGACAGACAGACAGACAGAAACATTCATTGTTTGTTTTTCACAGAAGAAGCCATGTAACTGCAGTTAAGTCGCTGAGTAAATATGTACATGTACATATTTACTCAGCGACATCAATGTTTTAATATCTGAAACCACAACGTTTTGATTGTCCAAGATCCGGGTTGTCTTTATGTTTAATACATCGGGAAGGTGTTGGTTTTAGATTAGGCCAGGGGTAGGTAACCTGTGGCTCTAGAGCCACAGGTGGCTCATGTGGCTCTCTCCCGTAGCTCCCAGTTGTTACGGCAAAGAAGTATGAAAAGGAGGTTTTCTTTTGCTTTTCTTTTATTTATTTTTACATTTAATCATAATTTATTATTGAATTTGTAGTAGGCAGAAAGTTATTCTTTCATTTTGATATTGCAAAACAATGTTGCCTATACACCAGATAAAAATAAGAGTTTTAATGAAGGAAAATAAAATAGAAGAATGTATTCATGATTCATGACATCAAGACATCTATGTTTGTTTTCACCACCAATGCTGCTGGTTTATACTGGTACAGCATACTTGACATGCTCTAAGAAATTACAACAATAACATGTAATATTAAAAGACCAGAAAAATCACAAATAATTAAAGTTCGCTTTATTAAAGCAAACATATTTTGCGGCTCCAGATAGAATTGTAATACGTTTTTGGGCCAAAAAGGGCTCTTCTGATAATAAAGGTTGCCTACCCCGGGATTAGGCCTACCGATATGTGGTTGGTGATTCATCTGTAACTGTATAGATTTTTAAATGCTAAATTTTGTTACGGTACACAATACTTAGTCGTGCTTGAACTGACAGAGGGTTCAAATCTGGCATAGAATGAGTTAAGTTTATCTGGGAGGGTTATGTTATTTAATTTGTGGGGTTTGGTTTGTTTCCCCCTGTAGTCACTTATAGCCTGTAGTCTCGTTGTTGGTAACGAGCTTGGTGTCCATTGTTTGTTTGTTTGTTTTGTTTTTTAATCTTGAATCAAAGTAGTACATTTATCCAACCTGCGTGTTGTTTCCCTCTCCGTGGCAGCAGGGGGCAGTAATACAACAGAATGTTGCAACAGCCCCCTTCTCCTGCTTCTCCTCCTCCTTACAACCAGTGTTGCCATACCATTATCAGAAGCGACTTTGGGGTCATTTTTCTATAAAGTTGGGGGTCTTTTTCCCCCACTGTATTTTTGCCTCCTCCCCTTTTTTACTTTCTTTATGATTTCCTGTTTTTTGTAGTGTATATTCGTACGTCTTGGTGGACCCTGTAAACAAGTCTTAGTTTGCTTTATCATGTTTTCACAAAGTAGCAGTTTTTGTATTGACTCGTGCTTTCGTATGAAATGTACCCATTCTACATACTATGAAATAAAAATGTCAATCAATCAATCAATCAATCAATCAATCAATCAATCAATCAATCAATCAATCAGTCTGTCTCGAGAGACTGTTTTCATAGACCTGGTTGCTTGTTTCTATCACAAAACCTGGCACCACTGCTTCCATTCCAACAGGAAGTGAAGTCTCTAAACGTAAACAAAAAAAGCTCCGAGTCCACTCTGAAGAAGCACATCAAAACAAACATCTTTTAACATTCAACCCTCTGCAAAATGTGCAGAGGATTGAAACAGCATGCTGTAGTGTGAACACCTATCGTCAATAAGTGCAGTCAGGCTGCTTGTAGATAACTAGTTAAGATAGATAGTTTAGTTATGTTATGTATCATTTTGGTCTCTTCGATCAGAGTTAATCTCCACTGTGGATGACATGTGCATTGTGCTTCTCTTCTAACCCGTTCAGGTTCATTAGCTAGTTAGTTAGTTAGTTAATGATTTAACTTAATTGGTAGTACTTTAGTTAAAGGTATTAATTTATACTTATATTACAGTATGGGGATGTGTTTACCTTGTTTCGGTGGAGCTGCAGATGACGTGGTGGTGACTCCTGATCCAGTAAGACAGTCATTTGTACTACACAAATATAAAGTACCTTAACGTTACTTTCATGTTTTGTGTCCTATAAATACAACACAACGTACATGTGCTTTATTGTCAGTCCAGTGCTTACAGCGAGTCTCCCAGCGAGAGACTTTGCTGTAAGCACTGGACCACTGCACCCTTGATCACTGATCAAGGGTGTACTGATCACTGATCAGTACAAACAAAATACATTTCTTGAACTGCTTTTTTTCTGTCAACACCATGCATAGCCCTAGAATGTCTGATGTTAACATACATATAGGGCTATCAACAATTCAACACCAAAGCTTGCGAATATGCCAAAGATAGCCGATCTACAAGCTCACAACGCTTGTAGATCGTCTACTTTTGTCTTATTCCGTGGTTAATGCTTTAATGTTTATTCATAATGATGATGTTCTGATAATTTGTCTAGGTGGTGCACTATTGTTTTCAAATTGCAGACGTCACACACACATCATTTATTAGGATACGCAGGCACCTTAAAGCACAGACCCATTTGTGGGTCACAGACACATTTTCATGAGTCATGACGCGAGTGCAAATCTTTCCCCCCCCTCCCCGAGTCCCCGTATGCATACATACTTGGCTGCCATATGTCGTCATCTCTGAAAGCCAGATGTTGGAGTGGCTGGCACCCCTCAAAAATAAGTGCCCTGACAAGTGGTACAACAGATCCATCCCGAGGGGCATGGGTTCCAGACAGCCTAGTCTGTACAAAAGCACACGTGAATCACCAAAGCATGCACTGATGTGTTTATTTCTTCACAGGAGACAAGAAGACAACAGCTGGCAGAAGCTGCTGAAAAGAGACAGAAAGAGGTAAACTAACATATTGTGGTGTGACTTTCTAACGACAGGTTCCATTAGAAACAGTAAAAGATAGACTAACATATTATTGTGTGACTCTAACAATCAGTTATAAGCCATTAGAAACAGTAAAAGATAGACTAACATATTATTGTGTGACTAACAATCAGTTATAAGCCATTAGAAACAGTAAAAGATAGACTAACATATTATTGTGTGACTAACAACATGATATAATCATTAGAAGCAGTACAAGATAGACTAACATATTATTGTGTGACTGTCTAACTACACAATATAATCCATTAGAAACTGTAAAAGATAGACTAACATATTATTGCGTGACTAACAGCCGGTTTAATGTTCATTATAAACAGATCGATGATGTCACACCATACCAGAACACAGACAGCTGAGTTCCTGATATGGTTGCACTGTTTACATCTAGTCAGTGAACTGCATTCTACCATAATAATTATGACAGTAGTTCTCAAACTAAACAGATGAATAGGGAGGCCACTGTGTTTAAATGCATTAAAATACACAGTACATACAGTGCTTCATTTATCTAGGCATGCTTAAAAGCATGCAGGCTGACCAGAGAGAGGTCTGCATGTTTTAAGCCTGTGTTGTCAATGGGATTAAGTGCCTATAGGTAATCAAAGGGATGGATTTGGAACCCACATTATTTTTGGTGTGCGGCGATATGATAAAATATAAGACAATCCCCATTCTGGCAGGAACACTGCACACTGGCCAGAAATAGCCTACTTACAAGCTCACAACCTGCCACATTGTCAAACGCTGTGAGCTTGTAAATTTTGGTGAAGAGATTTGGTGTAGGTTAAAAAAGGGACACACCAAGTGCAGTGTAACTCAATTCAGTTTGAGTAAGTATACGAGGGTTTAAGACTAAGTTTAGCTTAGGTGAATCTATATAGAAAGACTTCATTGTGTATTGGGCCATTTTTATTTTTTGTTATTACACAGAAAGTCTATTTCCAAAAGCGTAAGAGCCTTGGGAGCCGTTCCAAAGTATTGTGGGGGTAAGTGTGTCCATGCGCTGATGAAACTGAGCTTCTGCTATTGGCTCAGAGCAGCGTCTGGAATGGCTCTGATTGGCTCACACACCTCACCCTGTTTCTGCGCTGGGGTTTGCCACATATTCGCAGTTTTGTCATGAAAGACCACATGTATTACCCAGTCTGCCATCACCTCACATGACTATGTGTTTGTCACCTATAACTGCACTTAATTCATATAAAATCACTGCCTAGCCTTGCTTTTAAATGTCACACATTTTGTCCTTTTTTAATCTCTTAGTCTCTGTTTTGGGCATAACTTTATAGAAAAAAATTGAGAAAGAGAAAAGGAAAAAATAAATAAATATTAACACGTTTTCAAAGGATTTGAAATGTCACAACACATTCAAAAGTAGTGTAAGAAAACGGCAGCTCTACAAGGCGTTGCATTAACGGTGCTGGAGATTAGCTGGTAACAGACGGATGAACAGACGCACACACATACGGACAAAACATACTCTCTCCCCATGCCTTCGGCCTGGTGGAGACAATAATAATATATAATATAATTGAATGTATTTTTTTAATGTATTCCAGACAACCTACAGGGGAGTCAAGAACCCAGAAGCGGTTGAGAGGAAGAGAAAGAAACAAGAAGAGGTTGAGAAACAGGCTCTGACACCGTCGCCCTCTGGTGGCGGTGGCTTGAAGGTTAGTCGCATGCTTATGTCCATTATTTATTTGTCATGTGAGCTACAGACCACCATTTGATGAGATGTAGCATCTCAGACCCAAAGTATAGAATATTGGATACGATTTTGTCCACAATTCCATGTTGTATTGATGTTGGTACCATTAGGAGAGATAACAGGCAAAACAATTGTTCTACATTCTACAATTGAATAGACTTGTAAATTAATGAATGCAGACATTTAACAATAACAGTTTCATTTACATTCTCAAGAGTCAAAGATCTAATAAGGGTCCATTTGGTTACCAAGTACCAACTCCATCATTTAGCTGGGGACCACCTGGAGCCTCCCTCAAGGACGGTCCTTGGGGTTTGTTTGTGAAATGTGAATATATACTGATACTGTAATTGCTTGTCTTCTCTCTGCAGTGGCAGGTGGGCTGAAGACAACCAACCAAACAACCAACAGCTGAAGACCCCGTTATAACCAACCAACCAGCTGAAGACTCTGTTACAACAAACCAACCGACCAAGACCAATCGTCATCAAGTGTCGTCGTTCCAAGACTGAAGGAAAGCCTTCTGAAAAATGATGGCTAATGCTATTTATTTGCTTTTTGTCTACGTGATTATTGTTTCGTTTGGTTTTGTATCCAAGGCGGTGAGATATCAAAGCGGTCAGATTATCACGCAGAAAAGTAGACGACAACGATGTTTTGAGCCCCCAGCGGGACTTGACCTCTTGATGCCAGGCTGTATCAAGCCAAACAGTGATCTGACCTTTTAGGGTGCTGTGTCCACCACCGTCCTAGACCAGTTGTCTTGACCATGCAGTGTAATGCTTTACTAGTATCTTATAAAGACAGTGACAGTGCCTTGGCGTTTTGGAAGCGTTTTTTAGGCAAGGGCCTTTACGTTTTGGACGCGTTTTTTAGGCGCATGCCTTGATGTTTTGGAAGCGCTCTGTAGTTGAGTGAGTGCCTTGACGTTTTGGTAGGGTTCTTCAGAAATGCCTTGACATTAAGGTGGACACTTTAACGTCAGTGACAACAAGTATTGAGTAACACAATGTGCCTCAACAGGAAAAAGAAAGCGCTGGTTTATGAGTTGGAGGTGAAGTCTCCATGTTCATGAGCTAAAGAGAGGATGTTTGAACACTACAGTATGTGATGTATGCCTTTATACTTCAAAGGAATACTTATTACTTACCAAAACATTAAGTTGTTTTGTGGCATTCCTGATACAAGACCATGTTAACAAGCGTAACACCATATTTAAAACTGTTTTTGAACCTCTTGGATTATCGGTCAGAGTTGTTTTGGACTTTATATTATTTTGTTATATAGTTTAGAGTTGGTCTATCACAGCGGACAGTGCACATATTGAATACCTGGTATTGGCTTAGGAAAATAATTAGGTTGGTATTCCTTTCATAAACATTCAACTTGACACTGCAAATTTAAAAACTTTTTATTCACTGACGCATGTTGAGGTGCTTGTTTTAGAATGCGTAAATAAAAAAGAAAAAGGTACATTCACTGTATGACATTTTAAATGAGACAACTTGTGAAATGTTTCAGATGAAATGAGATGCGTTTAATGTTGGATGTCAACGGTTCTCAAAGTGGGGTTTCAGTGGTTCCCCAGCTAAATGACGGTGGGTTAAGAACCGAATCGACCCTTAACAGATCTGTAATTCAGAGTGTACAAAATGATGATATATTGGAGTCTGTGGCCTGATTCACACCAAACTGTGGATTCAGGAAATTAAAAAGGTTTGAGAACACTGAATGAAGTCAGTGCCTCATTATTACTGTCTGCAGAGCATACTGCAGGTGGTTATTATGCCATTACTGTCTGCAGAGCATAAGGCAGATGGTTAATATGTCATGACTGTCTGCAGAGTAGGGGTGTAGGGTTCAACCTTTTTTTTTAGAAGCACCTGTAGGCCTATATTTGTTTTTAAAACATTTTCTGTCAGTGCAAGTATTGGTAACAATGTTCAATATCTTCACAATACTTTCAAACTAAGTTCAGTGCAAATCTCACAATTCATTCACAAACTGTTTTTAACCGATCTACAAGCTCACAATCAAGACAATGGTGTTACTGTCTGTACATAACTGACCAGCCAACTGGCCTGACCTGTCCTGAACTCCACAGAGAATCTAGGTTGTATTGTCA
The DNA here is from genome assembly GCF_963924005.1 of Protomyctophum bolini. Classification (NCBI taxonomy): domain Eukaryota; kingdom Metazoa; phylum Chordata; class Actinopteri; order Myctophiformes; family Myctophidae; genus Protomyctophum; species Protomyctophum bolini. Next base: position 20,343,165 of record NC_137885.1, on the reverse strand, counting down.
AGAGGAAGGTGTGAGACACTATATTCAACAATATGTTGTTATGCTATCAAAGCAAACCTGCTTCCATAATACCTCAGCAGCGCCTCAGGCTTTTCACCTCCATGCCACACCCCATTGATAATAATTTGTTTAAAAGTAGCCCAGACCATGTAGCAAGTGCATAAATTAACATACTTTTCAGATGGTCGACATTTCTGTATTATAAATATGTTTTAGTGGTCTCATAAAATATTAGGATTTTTTAGATTAAAACTAAAAAGGTTTTAAATATTTCACTTTATACGCAATTATAATCTAGAATATATGAAAGTTTCACTTTATGAATTATATTACGGAAGACGTTGAACTTTTCCACGATAATATTTGTTTGAGAAGCACCTGTAGTATATATGTTTTGTTATTCATTATTTTATATAAATAAATAAATGTAATTCGCTCAATTCTTTCTTAATGTAAAACGTTGTTTTAATGCCTACAGTAAATAATGAGTCCTAGTTGAATGAATAGTTTGTCAAGTTTGATCCGAAAGCCTGAAAACATCTATAGTACAATGCAGTAACATGCAATATAGACAAGCGTGCATGCAAATTTCCATCACACACACACACGCACACACACACACACACACACACAAACACGCACACACACACACACACACACACACACACACACACGCTCCACTGGAGCATCAAGCGGCAGTGACCCAGGCCAGAACCCCCTCTAAACTTAACGACCCCGGCATTTTACAGGCCAGGAGAGCAAACACGGTTTGGTTGCCATGGTTACAACCTCGGGAAGAATTCCTCAGGGCTGCGCTACTGGCACCATGACAAGATTAATAACCGCTATTATAGTAACACATCAAAGGGGGGGGGGGGGGGGTATTCTGACATACAAGTTTGTAAATAGGTCAATTTGATGTGGTTAGAATCAGGTAAAGTGTTTACTTTGTGTTCATTTTAACCACTGAGCGGAGTACCACAGGGCTCTATAGGCTATACTAGTGTGTTCTGTTCTCTATTGTTGTGGGGAAAGCTTTTGATTTTGTTCAATCGACAATCTGGGTTCAGGGCTCAGCGCCATGCTGTTTTTACCGCGGACACACAAAATGAGTAGACAAACACAAAACGCTAGCCCTAAATGACCATTACAGGTCTGTGACTCTGAGAGAAGTGCGTACACAATGGAACCAAAGGGTCCATTTGGTTCCATGTGTAGGCCTATGTTGCGGTCTCCAAGCAAAGTGTATAAATAACACAAGTGGCTCGAATTGGAGAACCCAACATAAAGGAAGGACATCACAAAATCATAAGTTTTACGGTTTTTATTAACCAAACTTCCCCACAGGGATCAAATTACGGGATACATGTGAGCAACCAAAATATCAAACAATACATATGTTTCAGTGGTACTTTACCAACTTAGGAGAATAGGGAAAGACCTGGAGATGCCGGCAAAACCAGGAGAAATGAGGGGGGCCCAGGCCACCCCCTGTAGGGACGTCGAAGCTGTTTCCCCCCTCCCCTAACTTACAACCAACTATTACTAATAACGAAAACAAAGACTGCCGGTCATCCCCAGGCCAAACTAAAGTAAACTCAAAATAAGTATTGACATGGTGTGGGACTGAGATGTTGCTGGGTCTGTGTTGTCTGCCATGACACTGAGCTGGCTGGCTTTTATAGAGAGGGCTGCAGCAGAGGACAATTAGGGGAATCTGCTGCAGGTATGCCAGTCTGGGTGTGTCAGTCAGGAGGAGAGACAGAGAATTAGCACAGACAATGATTGAATGACTGAGTATGTGTGTGTGTGTGTGTGTGAGTGATGTCATGGCCACACGCAACAGCCTACTCTTGAAAATAAAACGTTTGAGAACCACTGTCCTAGTTGGCCTCCTAATGCCATACAGTGTCATAGCAAACCAGTGTCATATTCTGAAGAAAACCTTCAGACTGACATTCAGTTTGGGTCTCACACACACACACACACACACACACACACACACACACACACACACACACACACACACACACACACACACACACACACACGCACACACACACACACACACACACATTGACATATTGACCACCCCTGACCTCTGTAGGACATATTGACGACCCCTGACCTCTGTAGGACATATTGACGACCCCCGACCTCTGTAGGACACTGATGTGCATCTATAATACCTACAGTGATGCTAATAGGGTGCATTTTACATCCCAAATGCAAAAGATTATTGATAATGGACCCATCTGTGGACCTTTCTTGGGGTTCCCTGCATGGACTGTAATTTGGTGCTATTTAATTAACTTTATGTTTGCATAACTGCTGTTTGCATAACTCTTAAGAAGATTTAGAATTGTGTTTTATTTCTTTCAGATATATTTTATACATGAATATAACCATTTCATAACCATACTAGATGCAATGGGAGTTAAATGCTGCAATTCATGAAAATGACAAAATATGACTTCAACGTCGTTGACTCATAAATGTCCATGATGGGACCCATCTAAAAGACCACCCCTGGGTCCAGGGACCCATTACAGTGAAAACTAATTTAGATCACTGCCTATAGGCCTACAGTATAGTATTATGGTACCTATAGCTATAGTACTATATACTCATTCAAAAAAATCCCACCCGTGTGAAGTGAGCGGCGCTCTTATCATCTTATCAGACAAAACAAACATGGACAAAACAAACATTAAACCCTGTCCATTTTAATGGCGTTTTTAATATTTGTCTTCATTCAAAAATAAATTAATCCACAAAACTAGCATCATTTGTATTGTTGACCTATTTCTATACATAACACAACGTTCGGTCAACTCTGTCGGACCCCACTGTCACATGGAAATGTGATTTTGTGCTGCTGTTGGCGTAGTGATACTGGACACAAAAACACAGTTCCATGTGGATCGGGTCCTTAAGAAAGAGAGAATGCTCTCAATTGTCTTCCCTGATTAAATAAAGGTCAATAAATACTTGTAACAGAGTATGAATTGTTTTACTTTTACTTAAGTGGGGAAAAAAAAGAACTGACTTATTCTTCCACCACTGTGCTTAAGATAAGGCAAGACAACACAATGAATTCTCGGCATGTTCTTTTTTTGGTGAACACGTCCGTCTACACATAATGAAGCACTAAGGAGAGTGTAACTGTAGAAAAATAAAATAAAATCTTTATTGTCACAATTGCCATGCTGCTTGGAGAAGCTTTGTCTTTATTATCAGGCCGGCACAAACACAGAGCGCCGTGCGGCCGTCGTCGAGGGTAAAAGGGAACACACAGGTTAAAACAGAGGCATTGTTTGTTCTAGCACACGCGCACACACACACTGGCGCGAGAAAGAACGCGTCGTCTCCCTTCCATTGGTCAGTCTTGTTATTAACGAGCAAATGAAAAGGTCCGAGTCTGGGGCTGGCGCCGTGGCAGGGGGACGTCGAGGCGGAGGGGTCCGTCCTCTTTTCTCCCCCGACGATGCCACGGACGATGGTTGCCCCGGAGGTCAGGGAACAAGAGAGGGATGGAGAGAGAAGGAAGGGAGAAAGGGAGGGAAGAAGGGATAGCTATAGGATCACAGGAAAGATATTTTTACAGGAGGAACTGGTTCTCAAAGTGGGGTCCAGTGACCCTCAGGGTTTCTTGAGAGGGTTCTAAATGGACCCTTACAGGTCTGTAACTCTGAGAGCGTACAAATGGAACCAAATGGACCCTTAAAGGTCTGTAACTCTGAGAGCGTAGCCTACAAATGGAACAAAATGGATCCTTACTGTAACTCTGGGAGCAATCAGAGTTATGGGGGGGGTCCTGGAAATGATACAGTTTGAGAAGCAAAACTGCTCTAGGGCATTTGTGTGGGTCTGTTGATGTTGAAAACGGAGGTGGAGTGGTATGAAGAGAGAGAGAGAGAGAGAGAGAGAGAGAGAGAGAGAGAGAGAGAGAGAGAGAGAGAGGAATGGACAGAGAGAGGGAAGTTAGGGGGGAACGAGGGGCCAAGGTGACTGAGGGTTCAGTTCTGGGAGCAGTACTTCCAGAAGCACACTGTAGAGGAGAGAAGAACAGCATGGAAGCTGGTTACAATTCACTCAAATGCTAGCACTTCGTTTGCATCAAAATGCCATGAAACAACATTTGTGCGACGCTCTATACCCAGCCACCACTACTGAATTCTAAAGAGGATACGATTTCAAAGAACCATATGGCGCTTTGCCTGATATATTTTGCCATTGAGGTCTGACATTGACAAATGGTCAGTGATTGTCCCATGTGGCACGCTATCAGAGTTAATTGAGAAGCTTGACGTAAGCAGCATCCATCCTCCTATGTGCTGATGTGAACAGTGCATTGCAATATTTACTTAGCTAACCCACCAGGCCACTGGTTGTCAACCACTGGGTCGGTTCGGAAGACATTCACACAGCATATGGGATGGTTGTGAAGACATGAGAATGTAGCACTTTTTGGCCGATTGCAGTAGCAACTGCTAGACTGTCTTTGGGATGGTTGCATTGGACTGGTGTCAAATAGGTCCCCAAATTATTTGGGGGGGGGGTCCCCAGATGACTAGCTTAGTGTGCAACATTGTTTTCTCACTCAACAGTAAAACAAACCAACATACACTATTAGTATACACTACAGTCAGGGTATTTGCACATTTCTAAAGTTACAATTTAATGACTTGTAATACCTTGAAGGCGGTGTGAACAAGCTCACACCGCCTTCAGTGAGTTTGCCAAATTCTTCCAAGTGTTTGTCTATTTTCACAGAAAATTTGTCTATTGTCTAAAGCTCATGCATTTTTTTATTTTTTATTATTTAAGGCAACAACTTTTCCTTGACAACATGGTTTTCTAGACAGGCTGGCTGATGTGGTCTCTCTCCTGTCTGTGCAAAACAAACGTATGCTGGACAAGTTTCAGCTGATTGTCTTAATTGCAGGTGTGTTCAATTTAGGTGTGCTGCTGTCCTGCAAGCTCAGGCAATACTATGACATTTGGCATCATCAAACTCACTGGCACTACATCTAATACATCCACTGTGTACAGTTTATCAGATGCATCTGAGCTGTGTTGCCAACATAACCTTTAGATGAGCTTTAACCTGTAGATGGCAGCAAACTCACAACATTTGCAGAGGGTTTAGTTCCCCTGTGAGATATGATTGACACACACACACACACACACACACACACACACACACACACACACACACACACACACACACACACCTGACCTGACACCACTTATATTATTATGGATATTATGGAATGTGTTAAGTACACCCACTAACTACTATACTAATTAGTATAGTAATGTCCCGATACACTCCTCACTCAAATGTGCACTTGCAGTTTAGGCAACTCCAAAGCAAACTCCACATGTGCCAACATTTTATTTACCTGCCATTGTGTCAACCCCTTACCCTGTGTCGGATCGGTGGTTAGACTAGCATTATGCCGATATCATATCGATATGACAAATAAGGGCCGATCCGATACTTTTGCCGATACCGATACAGTATCGGGAGATCTCTACTAATTAGCGTGTGGCCATTTTATTTGAATGTCAATGACTCGCGTGTCTGTGGATGCTGACAGCATTCGTTTCAAATTCCATTTAATGCCAGTTAAAGAAAAAAATATGAGCTTATAGTTTTACTTGCCTCTTTTATTTGTCTTCTTGGGCTGGGGTGGGAGTGACTTCCTGAAGTTTCGTCCACTCAGGCTGCTGGGAATGATGACATCTGCACTGGCTCTGGATGCAGTGACACCTACTTCCACAGAGGGCACTGTGGTGGGCTTCACACTTCCCTCAGTATTCTGCATCTAGGACGACAGACAAAACAAAAGATGGATTTATTTTACACCACTGCAGATCATAGTGAAACCTGTAGTGAATGCACAAGAAAATGCCTTCTGCTAAGTTGTTATATGATGATGACTCACCATCTTGCTTTTCCGTCCTGAATGTTTTCCATTTCCTGTAATGAAAAACGCAATATTGGGGTGATTGATATAATATGCAAAATTCTGCATAACATTGGTTTGACGTGAGTGTTCCTGACTGGATCAAGCCTATATGCCTAGGCTATAGTTTTGGCAGGATATTAAGGTGGTAAAACATTACGTTTTTTCAACTTAAATACAAATATTTAACAAATATTTTTTTAATCACAACAAGAATACTAATAATATAGCCTTAAATATAATTATCTATGAACTTACACATCTGTGTTTAACCCATTTTGCTTTAGCTATTGAAAAATAGCAGATCTACAAGCTCATAGCGCACCACTGAGTGGCGCGCTACGAGCTTGTAGGTCTGCTATTTTTGAAAAATGACTGATGACTGACATAGAAACATCATTGAAAACTGTCAGGATGTAGAGAAGACATTTTTTTAATCTGATCTCAGGTCAAAATGGGTCAACATATTTAAAGCGCCGGTGTGCCGGTCTCACCTCGTGGGATCAGGGTGATCCGTGTGCTCAGGGTGCTGTTGAGTGTCCTGTGCAGCTCCTCCAGGGCTGAGATCATCTTCAGCATCTGGGCTCGTCTGTCCGGGCGGGTACTGGCTGGTCCGGACGGAACCTTCCTGTTGGACCTGCTGGAGGGCTTGGACGTGGTGCCGGCTGTCAGAAGCCACTGTTTGAAGTTTGGACTCAGCTTGTGGGTTTGGGACTCGGCGGTCGTGAGCGTGACCCTCAGCGGTTCTGCGGACCTGTCCGGAAACAGATCCAGGGCTTTCATGGGGCCTATAGGAGAGAAGGTATGAAAGGTAAGTGGTGTATTTTATAGTGCCTTTCTCCAAAATGCTTTACACCTTATTCTTTTTTTCCCGTTGTTGTTGTTTATTTAGCCGGGGTGACGTAAAAGACAATGCTTCAAGTTACAAGTAAAGTGAAACCATAAAACCTGTCCCTGTTTCACACACATATATCACAATCAACCATGCAATGCACAAACCTGCTCATTGGGAGCAGTAAGGGATTAATCACATGAACTATAGCATCCCTATTCTGGGCTGAACATTTAGCAAAAATAACAGATCTACAAGCTCACAGCGTTTTTATTGTGTTGTGAGCTTGTAGAATTGTTAGTTTCGGTGAAGAGCCCTATATTTCTGAGTCTTCTCTGCATTGAGCTGCAGCCGACTTCTAGTTTAATTTTATGTAAATCGCCTGAAGTAGATTCTCACGCTCCTCTCTTCATAATACATGACCCACAATTAGCCTGTTGAACATGCACATACACTTACAGTACAGTGTACACACACACACACCTCCCCACACACACACACACACACACACACACACACACACACACATGCACGTATGCAAACCGCACACACATGCACACACGTTATTTCAGAGAGATTCCATGGCATTGTTAGTTGCTAAAGGAGTTGCTAGGGCTTCTGGGGAAGTGGCTGTTGCATCAATGAGTGTATGTGTATGTGTGTGTGTGTGTATGTGTGTGTGTGTGTGTGTGTGTGTGTGTGTGTGTGTGTGTGTGTGTGTGTGTGTGTGTGTGTGTGCGTGCGTGCGTGTGTGATGACGTCCAAAGGTCTTTTTTTGTCACAACAATGCAGCTTAGCTGTGACCGTGTTTAAATGAAATGACTTGTACTCATGCACACACATGCACATGCGCACAAAAGCATGCATGTACGTACGCATGCACACAGTCGTACACATCTTTTTATATCAAACTATGCCTTAGATTGCAACAGGCTCCTTACTCCATACTGTACTAAACTGTAAACTGTACTGTAAAACTATTGAAATACGTAATTAAATTGAAAGCTTATGTGACAGACACATGTGAATAGTGTGTAACGGCGTTATGCAACGTGTGTTGCACGTAAATCTTCACTCTTGTTCTCAAAGCACACTCACAAATTTACTAAAGTGACATGAATGCCTAATTTATGCGCTGTCAAACTACTACAAGCTCACCACGCGTCACACATCTGGGGCGGTTGTGAGCTTGTAGGCAGTGGTGGGAAAAGTATACTCAAATGTTTTACTTAAGTAAAAGTATAAATACTGCAATATATAAATACTTTGTAACAGGTAAAAGTCCAGAATTCAAAATGTACTTGAATAAAAGTACAAGAGTATTGGCATCAAAATGTACTTAAAGTACCAAAAGTTAAAGTACTCATTATGCAGAATGTCCCAATTCAAGTTTTCAAATCTTTTGAAAATAGCAGATCTACAAGGTCACATTGTGAGCTTGTAGATCAGCTATTTTCAAATGGCCACAATGTATATAGGACTGAAATGGTTCATGTATGTTTTGTAATAATAATCAAAATCTACAAAGTAACTAGTAACTCAAAATGTTCAAATAAATGTTGTGGAGTAAAAGCACATTAATTGTCTCCGAGATGTACAGTAGTGGAGTAGAAGTAAAAGTATTGGAAATTGTAATTACTCCAAAACTCCAATTACTCTACAAAATTGTACTTTAGTACAGTACTTAAGTAAACAAACTAAGTTACTTTCCAGCAATGCTTGTAGGTCTGCTGCTTTGGGAATTGGACAGAATCGCAGGGGTACACGGACAAACGTATCCGTGGCAAAGGCTTGGCCTTGTCTGTGGCAAATGATTTTGATTTTCACCATTATAATGTTGATATTATGATCATAACACCCACTGAATGTCAAGTCACCAGGTTTTCTTTCTTACTTATTTAGTACAACCCTATGGAACATTAGGAATCCAACTAGTACTAGTAGTTCTCAAATGTTTTATTTCTGACCCATGAGGGTCCATTTGGTCTATTTGGTTACAGAGCTGTTATTCAGGGCTATCTCTTTATGTGTTTCTGGTAATATTATTGTCTACTCATTTTGTATGTCCATGGCAAAAAAATGCATTTTGACAAAAATGGCCAAGCATGGCGATAACACCTGATGAATTGGCTTTAGTGTGTGGTAGCAAAAAATGTAGCCCAAGTCTCATTCTTTCTTTCTCTTCCTCTCTATACATGTGTCCCTCGCTACATAGGCATACTGGTCCATAATGACACATTCTGGACATAGTTCTTTTTTATTCATTCTCGGCCTTATACAGTACGTCTCTCATACCTATCCACTAGGCTTTTGCAATAGTGGAAATACCATAATATCATATATTATTGAAAACCTGCCCCATGCAGCCTGCTATGCATAATCTTTCACTATATGCACAATTGTACCACCGGGTAATTTGGTGCAGGACTAAACATACTCACAGAGAGATCAGAGAGAGAGAGAGAGAGAGAGAGATGGTATATCACATGGTAGGTTGAGATTCTTCCTATTGAGTGCAATGCAATGCTGTTGAAACTACAGTGCTAATCTTCTGCTGCTGCTGCTAAATGTTTATCTATCTATTTGTCTTCTATTCTTGACTGCCGTAAGAACCAGATTTTCACAGCAGATGAAGCAATTTCAGTTTGGGTTTATTATATTCTAATCTAATGTACTGTTATGGGCTACATTAATCACATAGATGTGTTGCATGATCAAAGCAAATTGATGCTTGGGGATGGTCACCCTGGTCACTCATTTCTAAGGCCGGTGGGTTTAAGTTGTGTCCTTGCTTCTGGTCAGACGGAATGAAATGCATGCATTGTCTAGGCTGCCAATTATGTTTTTTAGATAATATCACAATTTTTAAGTTTAATTAAACATTTATGTTAACCCCAATAACCCTGGTGTCCCTATTATGGGCAAATCTTCTTATTTTCTTTTCTTTCAAGTTCATATATACAGTAGGCTATATTTAGTAGTGAGTAGTTTAGTAGTGAAAATGGCAGACCTACAAGCTCTGTGAGCTCACATTTTTGCTATGTATGTATGTGTATAGAACGTACTGTAAGTGGTTAAGAAAAAGCCTTTTCTAACTATCTATCTTTCTTTCTTTCTCTCTTTTTTAATACAAATTGAACCCTGAAAATAAGCATGAATTGCATCCCTTCAGCCTAGCTTACCTCTGTGTGCGGGTGCAGTGTGGACTACATTTCCCAGCGTCATCAGCATCATCAGCAGTGTCACCATGGTCTTCATCATCGTCATCGTGGTAGCTTCTAACTTCACGGTGCTGTCTTCGATTCGTTTAGTGTTGATTTATGGGTTTCTTTTTTCTTCTTCAGATGAGGTTCTGGATGTCCTTCTGTCGTGGGCGAAAAGGTTGTGGAACTTGATCTGCAGTCCTCAGGTGGTCTTATGCTGAACCCGGAAAAAAGGTCAGGTCTTTGAGGGAACTCTGCGATATTCGCTGCACAAGTTTGAATGTGAGCTAATACGTTTCAAAATATCTTCCCGAGGTTTCTTTAATTCTCAGGATGCCTTAATTTGGTTGCATAGAAGTCTTTCCAAGAATGTCTAAAACAGGCAGTTTTCAATATACTTGTAGAGCAGTTTTAGAAATTGATCTCTTCAATGTTGAACCACTCGTCGATGTCTATCTGCCTTACTGTAAGTCTGTAACTCTTCTCAATGTCTATTGTTATGATATATATCCTCTGTCTAGAGCTAGATCCAGACACTCGTTCCGTTTCATGTGGATGCGCCTCTGTGAAGAAGGCTTGTCAAGATTTATGTGTGAGTGTGTGTGTGCGTGTGTGTGTGTGTGTGTGCATGTGAAGATTTCTTTCTAAGTTACCTTCCTCACATCCTCCGTTTATAAAGTCGGTGTCCGCTCTTCAGAGGTCGGCAGACGGCCCACCGTAGACCAATGAGAGACCTCGGTGTCACTCCAGTCCCGCCTCTGCCTCGCGGACACAGCGGTGACATTTGGGCAGTTTGGCGTCTGACTTTCTGTTCCGTGTGTGTCGAAGCCGCATCTTTTTGTGAATGTGGTGTGTGTGTGTGTGTGTGTGTGTGTGTGTGTGTGTGTGTCCGTCCTGCTGTATAAGCAGTGATAAGGTAGTTCTTAATATGTTTGCTCAGGGGCCACAAAAGGAGAAAGCGCCTCTGACGCACAAGGGCCCGGAGCCACAGGCACACGCACGTGCACACACACACACACACACACACACACACACACACACACACACACACACACACACACACACACACACACACACACACACACACACACACACACACACACAGCACTCAAAACACAGAAAACGACATCGCAAACACAATCCTAAGGTCAATTTGGTCTTGGAAGGCAGGTTGAAAGACAATTAAGCCTTGTGCACGCACACACACACACACGCGCGCACACACGCGCACACACACACACACACACACACACACACACACACACACACACACACACACACAATGTAAACCAATGTGTGGGATGCACATCATCAAAGACAGCAGACAGGCAGCCTGGCTGAGGAGAATCACGTCCCAATGACAAAAGAACCAAAAGAACAAGACAGTCTTTCCTTCCGGACCGCGTCACCATTAAACGTCCCCCCTCCACCCACCCGCCAGACAGGAAGCTGACCCAGTGACGTCAGGATGCAGTCAGTGGGACCGCATTCAATCGATTTGTTTAAATAAATCTATAATGTAATGATATAATTGATTAATAAATTAACAATATTTCAGGCATGTAATTGTAGGCAATAACTACATGCCCAAACCCTGAAAATGAATATAAGATAATCGCAGCCCTAGATACAAATACAGCCCCCCCCCTCCCAATCAGGGCAGGCCTGATCTGTGATGTCATGAATGACCCTCAAGCAGAGTGAGTGTGTGTGTGTGTGTGTGTGTGCGTGCGTGTGGAGGAGAGGGAGGTGGGGTTGGGGGACGTTAAAATAAAAAAGAACAAATACTGGACACTGCAGGAGACAGAAGGGATGGTATAGTGCGCGCGTTTGCGTGCGCGCACGTGTGTGTGTGTGTGTGTGTGTGTGTGTGTGTTGCTGGGGAAGCAGAATTCTGCTTAAGAACATGCACTCATTCATTACTCTGTCTACACAGAGCCTTAATGATCAAACACTGTGCATGCGAGAGTGGGAGAGAGAGAGTAGAGATAGAGAGAGAAATGAAGGAAGAGAGAGTTCTCTGCATTCTTTCATTCCTTTCATCCTCTCTATACCTCTGTCTTAAGCGGTAGTCTCTCTGTCCATCTAAGGCTTAGATTCTAAGCGGTCCATCTAGTTCTAGTATTTCTTGTGTACAGCACTTTGTTTCAACCTTGTTGTATAAAAATGTGCTTTATAAATAAAGTGGATTGGATTGATTGGATTGGATCTAAGGCTTAAGTGGTCATGCTCTCTGTGTCCTTTCGACATGCTGTGAGATCAGAGATGTCCTCACCAATCTTACAATAAATGCACCACGTTGCGTGTGTACTACTACATACGTATACGCGTGCACATACGTCTGTAATCCACGTAACTCGAGAACTGTTTGCCCCACCGACTTCAAATTTGACACACGTGTTCCACACAACCACAGGGAGAGCAGTTTCGTGCCTTGAGTCGGTCGGACACACATTTGTCTAGATACCGCCACAAAAGGCTCTGGTCAGGCTCTGCCAGTGGACCTAATGATCCCAAGTCCCCTCACCTGTAGAATTCCCAGCCTCTGCCTCAGTCAATTGATTGCCATGGCAACCCCACACCTGCCATTTGATTATTTACCCAGACCACTTTTCAGTCAGTTTGCACTCTTCAGACACAGGCAGACAGACAGATACAGAGATCTCCATATATGGGCACAATAGGGACACAGACAGGCGGTTAATACTGGTGCTATGACAACGGGTATTGCATACTAGAGGGGTGTTAATAGTTAATCGATTAATCGAGCATTAAGAAATTCTTCAATTAAACTTGACAGTTAACATTTAATTAAAAAAATCTACAGTTCTATGATCAGGCGGTTTTCTGTGTAATGCTGGAAAGCACATGTGGGCTGGTTCAAAAGAGTCCTTCCCACATTGGTAGCCACAGAAACGCCTCTGCTTTTGCATGTGATGTGACAAACAAGACCGGCACTTTTCATATCATGCATACACCTTTCATTCCTCATACAACGATGCCATTGCCTAGCTGGCCCTGTATCTCAATTGATCAAAGAAGTATTTGATTAGGGAATATAATATTCCTTTTGTTTTCTTTCTGTTTTCTTTCTGTAGGCTATATCAGCGACATGTAGATTAAGATTGTCAGATTTATTTTTAACGTCGCTTATCAACTAACCAGTTAATCTATCGATAATGTTATCAATTATCAATGAGTTAAATAGTTAATAGATAATTCACATCCATAATACTAGGTTCCCAACTTGCATCATTCCCAAGTAGGCCCGTGGCCGATGGGCACAGGACTATTAATAATAACCATAAAACCACACACTGCTAATTCATCCATCTGTAACCTGGCGATAATGGTATAGTCTGGTGTTTAATGTTTGTCCCAAAGAATACTGCAGCCTGAGGAGGTTCTAAAATGTATTGGAAGAGTATTTCCCAATACACAGTACATATAATACTGTGCTCACAGTACGTACGTAACATATATCAACAATATGATGAGATAAAGATTGACCATAGCCTATATGGAGGGGAGGGGACGGGACGGGAGGGGACGGGAGGGGAGGGGAGGGGAGGCATGCTCAGCCCAGCTCTTCAGTGACGGGAGGGGAATAGAACATGAAGACGGTTACGCCAACTCGGATCGTGACAAAGCATGACAACAAACACAATATTTTGTGCCGAAGAAAATAAAGGCAGGATACAACACTATTTGTTTTGTTTTTCTTCTTACTAATTATTTGATCGGCCCAAATCATTGTAATTATTGTCATTTGTCACGATCCGAGTTGACGTTTTGACGGCGTAACCGTCGTTAAATAAATACTTTTTGAAAAGCCTATGGAGAAAATGAATGGAGAATCATTTCCTGGGCCACTTGTTGTTCTGAAAGGGGGCGGGACTGCGACGCTCTATGGAGGCAACACTCCAGTGTCTGGAGATTTCTTTTTTTTTTTACTTAAGTAAAAGTATCAATACTGTAATGTAAAAGTACTCCGTTACAAGTAAAAGTCTGAAATTTAACATGAGTACAAAATCATTGGCATCAAAATTTACTTAAAGTACAAAAAATCACACCTGTGTGAAGTGAGGGGCATCTTCTGTGGCACACCCGTTATGCTCAGCCAAGGCACACCTTCCAGACAATCACGGCAGCCAATCACAGCGGCAATTTCTTATTTTTAATCCAGGCTTTCAAATCCTAATATTTTAAATTGCGAGTGTGCTTTCTGTTGGTGGAAAACTGATTTTAAGATGAACAGCCGATATAGTAAATTAGAGATTAGTATAGGCCTGGTTACCATGTCAGTGCATTAGTGTAGTATGGAATTAGAATACAAAATCACACTATTACTGTACTGATAACTGTGGTATTCACTTCAGGTTGTTCAGAATGGATACCAGCCAGGGGCATTGTGGGAACTGGATCTGGATTTCATTTAACAGTCACTCATCTTCCTGGCAGTGGCAGGTCTGACTTTCTACCACCAGGGAGCATTGTTTCTCCACTGATGGACTCAACTGTGCTTTTCTCATTCAGTCATCCTTATGTTTGTTTGTTTGTTTGTTTGTTTCATTCTTTCTTTTCAGTTGTATGAAAGCTTTTGTAGGTGAACTGAGCTGGTAGCAAACAGCGTTCCTAAAGTTGATTTGAACACAAATGAGAGTCAACTTGTCAGGGGAGCTTTGGCTCAGGCATCATCAAGTCAAGTCAAATCGAATGTTAGTCAGGGTCCCTGGTTTCTAAAGTGGGGTCTCAGTACTCAAATCCCCTGGAGGGGTCCAGAGATTCCCAGTAAATTGAAGAGTAAATTCCACAATAGGTATAGATTAACTTGAACAACCAACACGCACGCACACACACACACACACACACACACACACACACACACACACACACACAAATCAGGTCTTAAATACGTATTCACAGAGACATAGTGACATCACAGTGACATCACAGAGGCACTTGACATGTGGAATGTCAACTGAACGATGTCCAAGCATCATTTGCATTGTGTTCGTTCTGTTAAATCAAGTCAAGTTGTAAAATGAGAATTAATGGATATTACAGGACAGGCAGCGGAAGTAGCCTAAGTTAACTATATATATATATATATATATATATATATATATATATATATATATATATATATAATTAAAATAAAAACATTATTTACTGTATTTAATTGTCACACACACGCACGCACACGCACGCACGCACGCACGCACACACACACACACACACACACACACACACACACACACACACACACACACACACACACACACACACACACACACACACACCACACACACACACACACACACACACACACACACGCATGAGGACAGTCTAAAGTGCATTCAGCTCCAACAACGCACAGAATGATTTACTTAATTTACATAAATTTGAATTACAACTACAATTTAGGAATTTAGCAGAGGTTCTTATAGGGTCACTTACACGTGTGAGATCAGAGTAGTGTGTGAACTCTGGTAGACAAACAACAGGGTAAATGGTCACTAAGTAGAAACAATTCAGTGCTTCACAAGTGAGTATATGCTAACTAGGATACCGGTAGGTATACAGTATACGTCACCCTGGCATCTGTCTAAACAGCATGCTGCTACTACTGTACATGGGTCTAAAATGAGACACAATAAAACCCTCAGTGCTAATTTAAGAGTGTGCAAATGGAACCGTCCAGTCATACAACCTCTGTTCAGCACTTTGCAAACTGAACACATTTTTACTCATTTGAGATGATAATTAGCTTAAATTTCACTGTCAAATTAGCTAAAAACAAAAAACATAACAAAACAGTGATGTCAAAAACTATTAGTTGGGGTCACTGTGTGGTATAGCTTTGTACCATGATTAGTACAGTATATATAATGGCAATGCAACAGTACAGTATAGTAGCTATACAATATCGGGCAGTAGCCTACAGGAACATGGAATGAAAATGTGATAAATAAATAAAAACTAAACCAAAAGTGTAGGCCTATTATCACAAAATTATGAAAAATGGAATTGCCCAGAATTTTTAATTGAATTACTGAATTAACGACAACAAGATTAATGCACACTGCAAAACTCACTTGGCTCTTCAAGGTTCCATTTCTTCCACTTGTAGATTTAAATCAAGACTCAGGGTTTTGCTGTGATTGCTCAGGAGTATATCTCCCCCAGAAAAAGCAGTCTGCTGTACATCTGAAACACACAGTAAAACCATTAGTGTCCTTGGTGCACTAATGTGACAGCCTTAATTGTCCTGTAAAATTTAAAAATATTAATGATACTGTAGGCTACCTTTAAAAATAATATTCATTAAGAAAATCACTACATTTTGAAAAGCTAGGCATATAAGTTGTCAACATTTACATTAAATTATCATTTTAAATAATTATCTCTGTTTCTAAAACTGGTTGGGATTTTTGTTTTGTTTTTTTTATAAAAGGGGAAAATCGGAAATGCAACTCTGGACCCATATGCTTCAACTCAAGACATTCATCCATGATAACAGGGACAGCATGCATCAGTTGTCCCTGAAAAAAATGGGACCATTTAGGACTAAATTAACCTACCGGTAAGTTCATTAAAAAAAACATACAGAATGAACTATAGAACTAATGTATGTTGATTTGAAGCACCCACACATAGGACCTGAAGCAAAGATTTTAGTTAAAAACGTTTGCTCTGAAAGAATATATATATTCAAAGATTTGCGACACATTTTCACAATTTTTCAAAAATAGCATGCTCTACAGGATCGTAGCGCGGTGCCGTGCTATGAGCTTCTACATCTGCTAGTTTTCAACAGCTAAAGTTAAAATAATGGTTAAAACACCAAAAGGGGTTCTGTCCTGAATGGTTTAAGTGCTAAATGTTATTCATATCCAAAGTACTGAAGAACTGAGTGTGTCAGCTGAATTGTACATTTTGTAAATTCCTGGACTACATGTTGTCTCAGTAAGACAGCCCTCCCCCTATCCACAAGGAGGAGCAGTGGACCAAAGCATTATGGGAATTGTAGTCCAGGAAGGAAGTGAGCCCAGTGTCCATGACATCATGGAGCCCATGGACACTTTGAAATACTAAAATATCTAAAAACACATATTACCTACATAAAAACCCCAGGAAAGTGTTTCTTGTTTCCCAAACATCATTAACTTAAGGGGTGAAGTGGCCCTTTAACACTAAACATGCTAAGTGTGATGCACATACAATACTGAGTGTTAATTACCAATAAGGGTCCATTTGGTGCTCAAATGCACACTCAGGATTTTACTGTGCACATCACAAAAACACACATTTTAAACATGTGAAAGAGTTAAAAAAACAAAACAAAAAAAACAAATGAGGGACAAATGGAGAGATAGAGACACGGAAAGAGAGAGAAAAGAGGAGGAGGAATAGGAGTCGAACGAGAGGATGGAAATAAAAGGATGCGATGAGTGACGGAGAGGAAGAGGAGAGCCCCCCGGGGAGCGAGGTGAGAGAGCGAGGGAGCGGGCCCTAAACAAGTGAAAGAGAGGAGGAGGAGGTGGAGGAGGAGAGAGGAAGGTCAGAGAGACCGAGAGTGGGATAAAGAGAGGGGGAAGACATGGGACAAGATAGGAAGAAAGTGAGACAGAGAGAGTGTGGGAGAAACATTGCATGACAGAGGGAGGCGAGAGGGGGAGAGAGTGGGGTAGAGAGAGAGACAGAGATGGAGAGAAAGCGGAGTGAGAGAGGAGGAGAAAGATAGAGAGAGAGAGACAGAGAGAAGGATGAACCAAAAGAGAGAGTGAGAGTCTGAGGGAGAGAGAGGGAGAGAGAGAGAGAGAGAGAGAGAGGGAGGGGTAGATGTGCAGAGAGAAATGGACACATGGCTAGAGAGATGGAGGGATGGAGAGAGAGAGAGAAGAGAGAGGGAGGAGGAGTGATTTGTTTTCAGTGAAAGGTGAAGCCACTTAGGCGAGGCGTAGGGATACAGCGGAATCTATTACCATGTGTCAAACGAAACACGAGAGCACCAGGGAAGGACACGACCTGGGAGACTGTGTGTGTGCGTGCGCATGTGTGTTTGTGTGTGTGTCTGTTTGTGTGTGTGTGTGTGTGTGTGTGTGTGTGTATGTGTGTGTGTGTGCGCGTGCCTGCATGTGTGTGTGTGTGTGTGTGTGTGTGTGTGTGTGTGTGTGCGTGCCTGCATGTGTGTGTGTGTGTGTGTGTGTGTGTGTGTGTGTGTGTGTGTGTGCGGGCATACAATAAAATCCTCAGTGTTAATTTAACTATGAATATAGAAGTTTGATAAAAATGAGAGATAGAAAGGGGGGGGGGGGGGGGTGACAGAAGAGTATATACTGTAACTCCACAACCGATAAGAAATGTTAACTTATAACCAGTGGTGGATAGTAACTAAGTACATTTACTTATACTGTACTTAAGTACAATTTTGAGGCATTTCTACTTGAATATTTCCATATTTCCAATACTCCAATTACTTCTACTCCACTACATCTCGGATCCAAATATTGTACTTTTACTTCACTACATTTATTTGAAAACGTTAGTTACTATAGTTAGATTGAATATTATTACAAAACATGCATCAATCACTTATTGAAAATAGCCGATCTACAAGCTCACAATTCATTGTAAGCTTGTACTGTAGATCTGCTATTTTGAAATGACTTTAGTACATTTGAAAACTTGAAATGGGACATTCTGCATATTGAGCAGGCCTACTTTAACTTTTGGTACTAGAAGCACATTTTGATGCCAATACTTTTGTACTTTTACTCAACTACTATTATTACTACTATTTTGAATTCCGGACTTTTTCTATATTGCAGTATTGATACTTTTACTTTTTCCACCCCTGGCTATAACGTCAAGTCTATAAATATAAGTTTAAATCAATTCTGTAATTTTAAATGGGACTTATCATTCATGTGTTGTACATCACGTGTTTCGAATGCATGTGTTCATTCTCACATTCTGTGTGTGCATTCTGAAGCACTTGCACGTGTGTGTGTGTGTGTGTGTGTGTGTGTGTGTGTGTGTGTTTAGACAGCAAATGTGAGTGATGTTATGACTCGATGTGTGTCTGTGTTTCCTGTATGTGATCTTGTGTGTGTGTGTGTGTGTGTGTGTGTGTGTGTGTGTGTATGTGTGTGCGTGCGCTAATGTGAGTGATGTTATGGCTGTGTGCTGTATTGCGGCTGCAGGATAAAAGCATTTGGATTGATGCAAGGTGAGTAGCCTGTTGAGGAAGGAGCGCAGACATCACTACTCAATCTGTGTGTGCCAGTGCATACGTGCGTGCGTGTATGCATGCGTGCATATGCCTGTGAGTGCATGTGTATTATGTTGAAGAGACTTAAATGTATAATAGTCTGGTGTGGGAGTGTTTATCAGAATGAGTGTGAAATTAATGAATGACATTGTGCGTGAGAAATGAAAATGAGCTTGAATGTGTGCGTGTGTGCAAGTGCAAGTGCGTGCACGTGCGTGTGTGTGCACTTGTCACTCTACACCTCATGGATTCTGTGGCTCACCAGAGGCCAATGTGGTTCACTGGGGGCTAGAATGCTCTAACCACACACTGTGTGCGTGTGTGTGTGCGCGCGTGTGTGCGTGTGTGTGTCCAGTGTGGCCCTAGCCAAACCCACATGGTTGCTGGTCCCTCTCTATAGCGGCAGGCTGCATCCATTTTTCTGTACAAAGTCAGCCCAGTTACAAATCCTGGGAAATTCGAGACCTGCCTCAGTGAACACAAGTAAAAGTACACTGCTCTGCACAGCGCCACGGTTTGTAACCCGGAAATGAGTCCGCAGCGCGTTCCCTTGCCAAGGTTTCATTTCTTACATGACTTAAACTAAGACCGAGGATTTTTCAGTGAATGCAGAGGTCTATATTTGAAATGACATAGACCGCCGTCAATGAGAGATATAATGAAGTATGCAGCACATTTCTTAGTGTCTTTAGAAACAGTGGGGCACAACTATAGGTGGGGGATTCTGGGGCTGCAGTGCTTAATCATTTCTCAAAAGGTATTTTACAGCACAAATAATAACAAATATTTTCATCAGTGTCTTTTTCATTGTGCATGCAGTACTCAAAACAGTGAAAAGCAGTAAATCACCAACAAGCAAGTCTGCCTTAGTTCTACAAAGAAAAGTTGTATTCAGTCACCCGTGAGAACTAATGTTATGGACATAAAGACATCACTTGAGGTCAACCTCAGCAACCATCCACAGAAAATGCTTACCCCATTCTAACCTGAGATCAGATTCTAAAAATGTCTGTTTGAAAATGACAGTTTTCTGAAAAAGCTATGTTTCTGTGTCAGTCGTTCTTCGATTTCTCAAAAATAGCAGACCTACAAGCTTGTCGATCTGCTATTTTTAAATAGCTAAAGCATAACGTAATGCTAAAACCAAAACGGGGTTCCCGCCTAAAATGGGTTAAGAGCTGAAGACATTTCGGTATGACAGTGTTATATATAATTAAAATATAAATATAATTAATAATCATAGGCGTGTTATCTGGATGTTCTGGCCACGTGGTCCGTGTCAACCCCCCAAATCCATCCCATATGATAAGTAAAAGGTTGCTGTTAGTAAAGTTCTTATTAAAGGATTTTAGGTATTGTTTATCCACTGATCACTGTCTGGGGACTCTGAGGAGACATGCGGTTGTCTACACACTATACAGCCTCCCCAGGACGACCGTGACAGAAACCCTCACACAAATGTGGGGAGTTGTTGCGGCCCAGACCAAAAACAACCCACAGCTGATGAAAAAAATACATTTTCATCAGAAATATCGTCGACTTTTTGTTGACTTTTTTAGCTACGGTTGATCACTACAAAAATAAAAACTACTTTGATCGTCAAGTAACAGTCAATGGATAAGGCTGAGGCTCAGTGAGAGGTCTAACCTTAATTGGACCACCAGGCAGCATGGTTGGTTTCACACAGTGGGGGATGATTATGATGATGATGATGATGATGACGATGTGTTCGTTGACCACCAAGCAGGAGCATGGCAACTCATGGAGCCACACGCACGCACGCACGCACGCACGCACGCACGCACGCACGCACGCACGCACGCACGCACGCACGCACGCACGCACGCACGCACGCACGCACGCACGCACGCACGCACACACACACACACACACACACACACACACACACACACACACACACACACACACACACACACACACACACACACACACACACACACACACACACACACACACACACACACACACACACACACACACACACACACACACACACACACACACACACACACACACACACACACACACACAATCCTCCTCGACCCTGTCGGAACACATCCCCAGCCACTTCCAGGTCCCCGGAAACCATGGGTTGGGGCATGCCGCCGCTTCACAATGCTCTCTTTGGAGAAGAAAGAGCACACACACACACACACACACACACACACACACACACACACACACACACACACAAACACACACGCGAACAAAGAGCAAAAAAAAGACTTAGAAACAAGTAAAGGAGGGAGGAGGAGGGGACGACGCGATGGGTAGATGGATGTGAAAACGAGTGAGACGAGAGACAGTACCGGGGACCCATTGATCCTCCTCCACCCCCCATCACCCTCCTACTCGCTCCCCCATCGGCAGAAGACAGATAGTGTTGAGGTGGTCTGTATTGGATTTATGAGTTAATGGCCTTGTCAGGACCGGACGAATGGGGAAAAAATAAAGAACAGGACGGAGGGAGAGAGAGAGAGAGAGAGAGAGAGAGAGAGAGAGAGAGAGAGAGAGAGAGAGAGAGAGAGAGAGAGAGAGAGAGAGAGAGAGAGAGAGAGAGAGAGAGATGGGCAGAGGAGAGCTGTGGGGAGTCAGTTACTTGAGGATAGCGCGTATAGGAACTCAGATCTCATCTGACTACATGCACGCAGTTATTGCTTCTTGAGTCTAATGATCATTACAAATATATAGAAAATATTTCAGAAGAAAACAAAAAAAGTTGTGTGCACGGACAAATCATTTCCCCCCATAATGTTTAATAAGTAATGTATAGGCTAAATAATGCATGCTGACTATCAAGAACATTAAAAACAAACATCACACTTCATAGGCATAGCCTTGATAATCCATACCATTCGCGTGTAATTGGCTTCCAAAGTTTGGGCCCATTTTTATAATAAATGACAAAAATCATGAAGGAAAGGAAATTTCTAATCAACCCCCAATGAAAGTACATTTTCTTTTTTAGTATCAATGCATTAATGCATTTCATTTGAGATATTTTCCAAAACATTTTCAATAATTGTGAAAATATCCAAACTGCAAGCTCACATCACAACACATAGTGACACATTGTGAGCTTGTAGATCAGCTATTTTCACTATTGGTTTGCATAATGTATGATGAATGGATCACTGAAAGAGATGCTGTAAAAATTAAATACACATAAGTGAAATGTCTAATGAATCTAAATTGCAAATAATTAGGATTCCTAATTAGGAATGAAAAATGTCAGAATCAGAATGTCCTATGTCTAAACCGGAAGAGCAACTGACGTCACGTGAATAGGGTCTATCCATATTAATCAGTGAGGAGTGACGTGTGTTTGTCCAATGAGATGATTGCTGGCGCTTGTGGCGGCATTTTAAAAGGAGGTGAGGCTCGAGCTCACGAGCTGTCAAGTAAGTGCCGAAAACCTCCGAGCTACAAGCCCACACAGAGCACGGATCCGCGAGACCGCGACGCGCTGTGGACTTGTAGATCTACTGTGTTCGGCTCGCGCGACAAGGAAGTAAAAACCCCGCTTCAGAATTCAGAAGAAGAGGAGGTTCATTCAATTCTAAATGTTTTCTTTCATTTGTACATTTTCTTAAAAAAAACACTGTCTGCATGGCTTTACAGTTTACACCTTTATAGACAGGAAAACCTCTCAATTCTGTTGACGAGCGACGTGTTGTCATTGTTCAATTTGTTCTTGTGAGGGACAGAGTGACATTTCGGGTTTGTGTTGCTAACGCTAAGCTATTAATAATAATGATCATGAATGAACCAACAATGTATATGAATTAAATAAATATAGCCATAGGCCTGGGTCACTCACACTGGCCTTCAGGCGTGAAACACTGTTAACGTTTTGGACACGTTAAGACGGCAAGGTAAGGCATTGAAGCTTTTATTTTATTAGCTTAGCCGGTTCATGACGCTCGACATGTCGCTCGTACTTCACGATAATCATCATGACAGTCATGTTTCAGGGCTAATATTAGCTACAACTTTCAAGGCAGCAAATAAAATATAAAACGACAACAAGCTGTTACAGATGCAGATACCAATGTGCGTCTTACTTTTAACTTCGTGATGTAGGTGTTGTTGTTCACACCAGCTCGACAAACATTTTGAATTTAAACTGGGCCACATGGCACCAACAGTCCAACACTGTAAAGCAGATGCATGGTAACTCACCGTAACTGCTGTCATAGGTGTTGTTCAATGTTCACATCATCTCGACGAACATTTTAATCAACTGTACTGTACATTTGTACTGTAGGGTGTTGGCAGCTACCCTCTGAGTCTGAGTTACCTGTAAAGCAGATAGCCTGCGTCTTGCAATGTGTTACCAATTCTACTAATTAATCAAACTAACCATAGTTATTTAGTTTGTAGCATTGCACAAGCGGAAGCACACACACACACGTATGCACACACGTATGCACACACGCAAGCTCTCTCTCTCTCTCTCTCTCTCTACTGGTACTTATCAAACATTTTTATTTAAACTGCACCGCCAACACAACACATTGTAGGCTAAGCAGTGGTTAGACCACACTTAAATATTTGCTACAAAACCTGTATATATCCAGTCATTTTAGGGCATTATAATCACATTTTACCTATCATTTTACAATGGCCAATTTACTTTTCTGGCAAGTGGGCATGACCAAATTTGGGAAAGTAGACCTTAGTGTGTCAAGTCAAGTTCAATAATACAGTTCATGTTATTACAGGGAAGTAAAGTAATTGAATATACAATACAAATATTTAACACTGCTTGCTGTTTAGTAAATTAACCACCACTGTTCACCAGTGATGGTTTAAGTGTTACAACCTGATTTGCACACTATTTTGTCTCTTTTTTTCTTTCTTTCTTTCTTTCTTTCTTCTAGACAGTCAAGGCATATGGTGTCCCTCGCCAACCTACTCCGGACTATAGCCTAGGAGCCATGTTTGCAGGTCCCAGAGCCAAGGTGATGACCCCAGATGGCAACAGTGAGGAGTTTGACGTCCTGACAGGTGTTACAGAATACAGAGGGACACCCTCGCTAGAAGACGGCTCAACGTAGGAACTATTTTTCTGTCTTTGCTGCTGCTGCTTGTGTTTTATGCTGTACCAATGTCAGTCAAGCTTTATGCTGGGTGGCAATGAAACAGTGACTGTTTTGAAGGCTGATTTGAAGGCTGATGTGAATCTAAATTACTCGAGTATGTCTGTTGTGTTTGTGTTGTGTCTGACGTTGAAGGTAACAGTATACTGTATGCGTACAGTATGTGGCTCTTGGCCTGCACTTCATCCTACTATGAGCGAGTTTGCTATTACCATGATGTTTTGGTGCTTTGATATTACGGACATCATTTACTGTAAATTCAAAACCTGTAGGCCTATCCTTCATGGCCATCTTTCTTTCTCCTCGTATAAAGGAGTATAAAGGACCACTTCACCACTTTTCAACTTAATTGGTCCTCACTATAAAATCACTAATGTTCAGAAACCCGTCCACATCATCGTTATAGGCAGACCTTTTTTAAACAATTTAAAAATATATATATTTAGATTTGTATTATCGCGATAACGATGGCTTCCATTTTCACATTGCAACTTTTCAGGAATAGAAGGCCTGCAGTTTCTATTAGCTTGGTTCCCCCATCGATGATGTCACTGGTGGATGGGTTTCTGAACTGCCCACAGCCTTCCTATGAGACACAGACTGAGTAGAAAGAAATGGTGCTATTTTATCATGATCAATATTGAGGACCAATTAGGTTGAAAAGTGGTGAAGTAGTCCTTTAATGAATGCTGCTTACTTGCCAGTACTATTGACACCTTTAACTGGAGCTGTTCGTCTCACATCACAGTGTGTGTGTGTGTGTATGTGTGTGTGTGTGTGTGTGTGTGTGCGTGTGCGTGCGTGTGCGCACTAATACTATACCCGTCGAAAATATCCTTAAAAGTATAGTACAATTTGAGAAATAGACATTGTGAGGACTCAGGACAGGGTTTCTCGTCTTCACAAGATACACATTTTCAGCCCACCTCAAGGGTGAGATGTTGGCCCTGCACCTCGACACTGACCGGTCCTGAGGGACAAAGCATGGCTTTGAATGTGAACACAACTAAATCAAGAATTTTATAAAACGTTATTGTCATTTAATTGGCTATATCATGAAGCACGATGGATGTTTAAATTCAACAGGTGTCAAAAACTAGGCTTACATTTGATTTGGTTACACCAGAGAGCTTTGCTGTGCATTTTCAGAAAGTGCACTTCGGTTGGCAGGTGTGAAGGCTCATTCGAATCCTAATGCGTATCAAAGAACCGCATTCTACCAGATTACATATTGCAGATTACATTTCTGCCAATAAAGTATTCAATCAATATCAATCAATCAATTAACAACATTTCTCCCAGCGTACTCTTTGGGTCCCGATGGCTTCAACCCACGACTTGTTTCGGGGCAACCACACTTGGCAATTTCTGCTTCCTCGCTGTGAAATGAACAAAATAAACACCTGGAATTGGTGAATACATACACCCAATATATAAGGTGTGGCTCCAGAAAGTTAAAGTCCACATAGGTAGTAGAAACACCTTAATCACTGCAACCCTTGACCTGCTGATATACAGCACTTGATTGCTGTGTGTGTGTGTGTGTGTGTGTGTGTGTGTGTGTGTGTGTGTGTGTGTGTGTGTGTGAAGCTCAATGCTGATAGTGAATCAATCATTCATGATCAGACAGGCTACAATGAGTCGTGTGTATATGCTATGTTTCTGAGAAAGACGGATAAAATGTACAATACTATTTTTGTGTAGAAAATGTAATGTTTGCTGAGTGCACAAAGTTTGATGAACATGCTACATAATGTACCAAAATGAGTGCAGAAAAACGCATACCAAATATAAAAGCAATGGAACATGCAGAGTTTAATTTAGCAAGTATAAACGTGAAGCTTATGTGTCAGAAAATATATATCGTGCATACTGCAATTGTGGCGATATTGTACATATTGTTTTATTGTAATCGTTTTTTGTGTTGTAATATTCTCAATTTAATTGAATCATAGTGAAATTAAGCTACTCATCATAATACCGGTAGTCTCTCGAGACAGACTTCCTTGCAAATTCAAAGGAAAAGAGGGCGCTGTTTTTTTGCCGATGGGTTCTTAGAATGTAATACCGGAGATCCCCTGGAACACCCCCCCCCCCCCATGCCTTCAGGACCCCTGATCCTTGCCATGTCAAACACAAGTCTCTCTGCTCTCGTGTACAAGTAACAACACATACACCTATGAACTATGACAGCACTGTACATGCATGAATGTTATGAAGGATAAACAGCTGACTGACAGGCAGATGAAAATAGAAAAGAGAACGAGGATGAGAGAGAGAGAAGGGATGAGAGAGAGAGATCTCTAATGACATTGCTGCCCAAGGTCGTGACTCTTATTCTGGAGGGACAGACCAATGTTGTCATCTATATCACTTACTGTGTGTGTGTGTGTGTGTGTGTGTGTGTGTGTGTGTGTGCCTGAGCATATGCGTTGATATGTATCTGTGTGGGTCTGTGTGTGTGTGTGTGTGTGTGTGTGTGTGCAGGACAGAACGTGCGCGGGTGTACGTGTGTGACTGTAATGATAACAGATATGTTTATTAATAACATTTAAGTGCGGTCCATTGACCCCAGAGAGATGATGCAGTAGTGAGGCTAGGCAGATGGGTCCTCAACATAGGTCCACAGAGAATGTCCACTGACTGTCACGTCCACAGAGAACCGCATCCACAGAGAATGTCCACTGACTGTCCACAGAGAACCGCATCCACAGAGAATGTCCACTGACTGTCCACAGAGAACCGCATCCACAGAGAATGTCCACTGACTGTCCACAGAGAACCGCATCCACAGAGAATGTCCACTGACTGTCCACAGCTGTGAGCTTGTCCATCTGCTAATTTCTGTGAAACGTTTTCCCAGTATACAGATGCTGAGATTTAAGTGGATAAAATGACCAAGTGACTCTTCTACAAGGCAGAAGCTTAACGCTAGAAGCCTTGTTTTATATTTATTTTTTATTGTTATTACAGTAAAAGTTGTTTGATATTGCCATACTGGCTGTAGTTAATTGTATTTTGCTGGCCTGTTACATTCTGTAAGTGCTATGCAAATAAAAACACAATTTTATTACGATCATTATCATAATGGCTTGTGATGTCGGCTTTCGATAAAAGCAAAACAAAACACAAAAAACTTCAGTTTCAACTTGGTTTGGTTGTGTCTCTCTCCACTGGAGTTGGGTTTCACGAGCAGAAAGAGGAGGTGATTATTTTGGGACTCGGTGAGGAGAAGGGCGAGGTAGAGACATGCAGATGTTATTGTGATGGAGTAACAGGAGACAGGGTATACACAGTGGGGTGCTGTAGGCCTGATGTGGTAGTGGACATTCTCTCATTTGAGTAAAAAATTATGTTTTCATCCTGGGCCCTCCGATGTCGGGGACTGCATGCAAGGGGGTGGAATCATGCATTTGTTGACAGCTTTCAGGATATTCAAAAATAGAAAAAATTAAAATGTACCTCCAGAGGTCAGTGTCCTCAAAACATCCACAATCCTTCCACCACTGACCTGTATTTGGTGCTCAGTGTTGGGATACAAGGCTCTACTGGTGAGCTTGTAAATCGGCTATTTTCAGCCACAGCATCAGGGGAGAAGAGAGATCAGATGTGAGAACGTTTTGTCACTCGACTTTGACCTCCAGCGGCCACGGTCAATGTTAACGTTAAACACTCTCTCTCAGTCTTCCTCCTCCCTCCCTCCTTCATGACCTCCGGAGACCTCATCACCCCCTCCCAAGTCCCCAAATACCTCTCTACAGTATTTTATCTAAGACTCTCCTACCACCCTGACGGTTCGTTTTATTTATTTATTTTTTGTCGTTGGCCTAGGAAAAATTAAAAATGGAGATGTAATGGCGAACGGGCTCGGAGTGGGGGGGGAGGGCATGGGGGGTCGTAATGTGATCAGGATGACAGCCGATCAATGGGCCGCTGTCACATGCATGCGCGTGCACACACGCATTCACGTTATGACCACTGATGCGTGTCATATGGTGGAAGTATGTTGGGATGGATGGATTGATAGAGGACGGAAGGAAACTATCTCTCTCCCTTCCTTTCCCTCTCTCTCTCTCTCTCTCTCTCTCTCTCTCTCTCTAGTACTGGCTAAGACAGCAATACTGTGCATAAAATACAAGTTAGGATTGGAACAGACATCCCTTGAGGAAGATCCAAAGTCTGATCTTTGACTTAAACAAATTCGGATCTACAGGTTGAGAAATGCAATGTTGTAAACTAAGAACAGTACTGTACTTTAGAATTTCCAATTTCCAATACTTTTACTTCTACTCCCCTACATCTCAGAGGCAAATATTGTACTTTTACTCCACTACATTTATTTGGAAACTTTCGTTACTAGTTACTTTGTAGATTTAGATTATTATTACAAAGCATACATTAACCACTTCAGCCCTGTATACATTTCGGCCATTTGAAAATAGCCGATCTACAATCTCACAATGCGTCGCAAATACTTGCAATGCGACACAATGTGAGCATTTTCAAAAGATTTTTATACATTTGAAAACTTGGAAAGGGATGTTCTGCACACTGAATACTTTTACTTGTGGCACTTTAACTACATTTTGATGCTAATACTTTAGTACTTAATTTTACTAAAAACAGTACTTTTTCCACCACTGGTTTGTCAGTGTTGTTTGTAATAGTCACGTGTTATGTGCATAGATGATCCTTCAGAACATGCAGCCTAACGCTGTCATAACCTTTGAACCTCGACACACCAGCAGTGTTCTTCAACCAAATCTAATCACACTCTAATCATTAACCTGTCTTTATCACATACACGTGCACAAGTAACACACGCATATGCCATGGCATCCATATAATTTACATACAGACATACTGTACGTACATATAGTGTCCACACACATGCACAAGCACACGCGTACATCACATTACCTCAAAAAAGCATACACGCGCGCATGCACGTGCGCGTGCGCACACACGCACACACACACCATGGACACAATGTGCAAATGGGGCATAAATGAAATATTGACGCCCAGATTTCATGCATACTCAACAGATTACAGCAGCGCTATATGAATTACATATGCAAATGTGTCTGCACGGACTGTCAATATGAGATATGGGGATGAGAGAGAGAGGTGCAGGGTCTGACTGACCCCACCACAAACACCACCCATCATGACCCCCAACTCTGTCTGTCCGTCCGTCTGTCTGTCTACCCATCTATCTATATGTCTGTCCGTCCGTCTGTCTGTCTACCCATCTATCTATATGTCTGTCCGTCCGTACTGTTTACAGTAAGAGGGTTTAGTTGTCTCTGACTCAAAGTACAAGTACAAGCAATGATCATGAAAGTAGTTTAACAGTGAGCCTGCACACTCTTACGATTGCAAATGGATACATTTACACTGATAATCTGTGTAAATCTAAATTTGGAAATACAGTATATATCCCTGCTGTATATACAGTAGTAATACAGTACAGTATATATCATTCTGTATCTGAATAGAATCAAATGGAATATTGTGTCTTTTACGTTTATCTCCTAAAATCTATCTATTATGAATCAGCGATCATACTCGCGGTCGAATATGTAAATAAAGCATTTTGAAATAATGTACACAGTATTTGGGGAAATTATATTTTTATCTTTTTTGTTACATACTTTTAACCAATAATTAACTACAAGCTGATTTCTGTCACTGTGGATTCTTTTTTTTTTAAACATATTCATTTTCTTTATAGTACACATAAGTATTTTCAACAATTGACATATATATTTTCCCCCCCCCACATCCCCCTGGCAGCACAAATACAAACAAAATCTTATCACGAAATGATTTGACAATAATAAATACAAAACAAAATAATAAAATAATAAAAATAATGACAAAACGAAAAATAAAACGAAAATAAAACACATTACATACAGTTAAACAAACAGATTCACAATGTCCATCACAGTTCCCTACCCCCACCCCCCAGCTGACTACTCAGTTAACCACTATACATCCAAAGCCTCTTCAATATCACCTCGCTTAATGAAGTCCAAGAACTTCTCCCATATCTTATAGAATACCTCAGGTTTCGTCACTGTGGATTCTAAATCCACAGTGCTTTATGAAAGAACACAATTTTGACAGAAATAGATATTTTCCAGACAGCCAAGGATTTACGGCATGAGAAAATAAATATTTCAAATGATTTCGATAGTTATACTGTCATGAACTGTGTACTTGTATTGTGTTGTTATGTTCCTAGTGTTTCCTGTCTGCTCCATTTGTTGCTATACCTGTCATGTCTCACCAGTCTGTAATTGCATTTGTAGTTCACCTGTGCCCAGTTAAGTCTCAGCCTATCGTGTGTTGATTGTAGTTATGTTGCACGTGACCTGTGTCTATTTAAACCTCCCAGTGTTCTGTGTTCACTATTTGCGCAAGTATAACATAATCCTTAAAACACCAAAAGGGGTTCCCGTCCTGAACGTGTTAAAGGATCAGTGCAAAAACAACGATGAATTGAGTATGGAGAACATGGAGTTGGACTTAACAGAACCATGACTGTTTTGATGTCTTCCAGGTCTGGACTGCAGGGAGAAAAAAAACAAGTTTTGTCCTTGATTTGAGAACGAACGTGGTGGGATTTTGTGCGTGCGTGCGTGCGTGCGTGTGTGTGTGTGTGTGTGTGTGTGTGTGTGTGTGTGTGTGTGTGTGTGTGTGTGTGTGTGTGTGCGAGCGTGCGTGAGTGTGTGGGTAAACCATCCACGTTGACCGCTATGTCTGACCGCAGTGGTCA
Source organism: Protomyctophum bolini (assembly GCF_963924005.1). Taxonomy (NCBI): domain Eukaryota; kingdom Metazoa; phylum Chordata; class Actinopteri; order Myctophiformes; family Myctophidae; genus Protomyctophum; species Protomyctophum bolini. The sequence continues at coordinate 20,311,969 of NC_137885.1, read as the reverse complement.
GTCAGTGGGCGATTTATAATGACCACATAGGCACACACATACTCTCTCTCCCCCCCTCTCTCTCTCTCTCTTACACACGCACACATGCGCATGCACACACACACACACACACACACACACACACACACACACACGTCTTCATTAACAGAGAAACATTTCTATTGATCTCCAGACCTCCTGCGCCTCACGTTACAGATAAGAAATATGTAAGACTGAGACTAAATGGGTTACATGTGCGCACGTGCACACACACACACACACACACACACAGACTGGTCAGTGCTAAGGAGGTTAGGGTTAGTGGATTAGTATTGAACAGATTCTTATAGCATTATCTGTGGGCTAGAGCCGGCCACTGGTGTCAGAAACACTACTGGTGTGTGTGTGTGTGTGTGTGTGTGTGTGTGTGTGTGTGTGTGTACTGTGTGTGTGTTTGTGGAATGTGGTTGACCACGGGTGACAAAACCTTAAGTGTGTGTGTGGTGTGGCCTAACATGTTTGTTTGTCTGTGTCTGTTTGTAGTATTTACTCTAAGGTTATAGTTTATGATGAATATGCAATAAATGAAAAATACTAAATAACTAATAACTAATAGTTCAGCTGATACACATACAATTTCAGCAGTCCACATTATTTTCCATGCACAACAGAATTGTGAATTATTTTGAAAAATATATCTCTTTCACAACAGAATTGTGTTGAAAACATATTGGTTGTTTCCTTGAAAAGTAGAGAGGCTAAACATGTATTTTCATTCTTCACATATAGATTGTATAAGGTCTATTGGGCAAAATACAAAATGTGTGCTCGTTTTGTACACAGGCCTTCCTAAAACATGCTACTTGAAGTAAATTGGCAGAGCGTTGACTGATACAAATCAATGATGTGTGTAAAATATAATCAATTCAATCAATTAACAGATCTTCAAACGGCCCCTTAAAAAAGCATATTGGCAATAATGTAAATAGAGCCTATTAAGAGTTCAATATCCTTGTATGTTGTCTCACATAAGGACATATAGTCATTATATCTTTAAATTACAAGTCATCCCCAAACTAATCTGTTCTTTCTTTCTTTCTTTCTTTCTTAGGATGGAGATGACAGTAGACTTACAGCAGCGGAAGGCTCACCTAGAGGCAATGCCCCTGGACTATGGGCCCTCCCGGGGGTTTCCTCTGAAGACGGCTGATGAAGACGGCTCAAAGTAGGAACCCCTTTAGGCCCGTCACCATTAGCACTTTTTTACTGGACGATTGTCAGGCCAACCTTGCACACACACGGTATCTGCACATTTATAAAGTTAAAATTCCATGACTTTCTTTCTTTCTTCACTTCTGTCTTCACTTCTGTCTTAATTCCCTTTTTCAGTTTGTCTGTAGCCTATATGTCCCCAGTATACAATATGTATGTATGTAACTGTACAGTATGTGTGTGCACCCACTTAAATGTTGGCCAAATGTCAACTTCATGTCACTCCTTCCATCTCATATCTCGATCATTGTGTGTCTGTGTGTGTGAGAAAGAATTAGAGACGGGATAGATGAAGGCAGAGGGAGACAATGTGGAGAGGAAGAAGAGAGGGATAGAGAGGGGGAGAGGGATAGAGGGATAGAGGAAGACAGAGAGAGGGAGAGAGTCCTTTAGCATCATAACTGTCACAGAGAGAAGTCTCCATGGACCTAATGCAACCATCACTCATACACTGGCAAGGAGCTTCATTTTTTAATCTGTCTGTGTGTGTGTGTGTGTGTGTGTGTGTGTGTGTGTGTGTGTGTGTGTGTGTGTGTGTGCGTTTGTGCATGCATGCGAGAGAGTGAGACAGAGAGAGAAAGTGAGGTTGTCATTCTTTAGAAATGTTTTTACCGTGGAGATTAATCTAACTTTAGTGACACACACAGCAGCGATACAGTCATACAGACCTCGATGCAGTGACAGAGAGAGACATAACAACAGACGCAGAGAGAGAACGACAGACAGCGAGAGAGAGAGAGATAGACGGACTGAGAAAGAGAGAGAGAGTAAGAATAAGACGAAAAGAGAGACTGAGTAAGTGAGACATTTGCCACCAGTTTGTTGTTTATGAAACTCCATCTCCTGACATCTAGGGCTGTCACGATTACAGACTTTCTGGGGGAAGTTTATATGCCGTTCATTTCTACGTTAGTGAAGCCACAGTCCTGAGTCTCGAGCCACGGTCGGAGTGCATTTAAATACACTATAGAGCGGTGCCGATGGGGCACTGGCCTACTTGGAACGATGAAAGTTGGAAATGCATGCCCAGTGACGGATTAACCCCTCTCAAGGCCCTGGCGCTTCACCAAATCAAAAGGCCCCTACTGATTCAGCCAATTAATTAATTAATTAACATGCATGCGTTTAGCGCATATCCACTACTGCCTGCGCTGCCCGCAGACACACAAGACACATCAGGCACTGCCGCACTGGGCACAGCCTTTCCAACTTCAGTCTGCCGTATACAGACGTCTAAATGTAGACGTCTAAATGTAGACGTCTAAATGTAAGTTTGGGAACCACTGCTTTAAACACTTTAGCACTTTATGAACATGAACAAAATAGATGGGTCCCCCCTGGAACTCCCTCAGGTACCCCTGGGGGTCCCCGGACCCCACTTTGGGAACCACTGGTCTAAATGTATACAGACGTCTAAATGTAGACGTCTAAATGTGTACGTCTTCTCTTATGGGGGTCCCTGGCATATCTTTTCAAATGGGGGTCCACGGGCTAAGTAGTGTCAATTTGGGGGTCCTTGACATGAAAAAGTTTGGGAACCACTGACACTTTAGCACTTTATGAACATGAACAAAATAGATGGGTCCCCCCTGGAACTCCCTCAGGTACCCCTGGGGGTCCCCGGACCCCACTTTGGGAACCACTGTGCTAAACTATCTGCAATTTCCCCGAAAAATAATTAGCCTACATCTACAAGCTCCATTAGCAGGCAGCAGCATATGTTTTGTCTAAATTGTCTTTGTGGCCAACAAATGTAGCTACATTTGCAAACAGTGCTGTTGACCATGTTGTTACATGGTCCATATAACATGTGTGCACCAACAGACAATGCCAATATGCTATATTAACATTAGAACGTTTTAAAGACAGATTAATTATTGACAACAATGCAACCTGTGGGTCCAACGTCACTGAAAACTTTCATAATGGCAATTAAATTAATTTACTCACGAGTGCTGAAATCGTGAAATGGAGGATGTAAGAACACACTTTTGTTGTATTAGAGCAGGGTAAATATGAAGTTTTGCGCCAAGGTCTTGTTTATATTCCTCTTTACATAGGCTGTATGTTATTGTCGCAATTTGGTCCGTCTGAGATCTGAGTGAGGGGGCCTTCCTGAGTGAGGGGGCTTCTGACGGCGTCGCTTACTCGCTTCCCCTCTGTCAGAGGTGGAAGCGACGCGCAGCCGTCGGGAACCACCATTTATGGAGTTCTTTGTCAGGCATGCCCACAGCTAGGCGTGCATCTTGTGCTTGGTCTGACTCAGCTCCCCATGCACGGTGTTGTGCATCACGCATCCGGTTGCATCCATTGCGGCATGTACAAAGGTGATCTGTATAACTGCATCGATTAGCCAATTTATCATTCTGTTGAGCTGGTCAAGTCATTGTGATGTCAGAAGTGATGTCAGCTGTGTCCCCTTTAATGCCCATATGGAGTTTTTGTCAGTCATACCCAAATATGGAGTCTATGCAGTGATGTCAGAAGTGATGTCAGCTGTGTCCCCTTTTTTATTTTTTTATAGAGGGACAGACAGTAGACTGACAGGAAATGGGGGAGAGAGATGGGGAGGTGACATGCAGTAAAGGCCGTCGGGATCGGGGGTCGAACCCGTGGACAGAAGCCTCATTGCTTCATGGCTCAACTAAAAATGGAAACTCAGAGAAAAGATGCAGGCAGACGGGTTGAGACAGAGAGAGAGAGAGAGAGAGAGAGAGAGAGCGACATTCAGTATACTGTACATGGCTGTGGTTGGTTGACAGAGAGACATATAGATGTATCTGTGCTGTATGGCTGTGGGATGACAGATGACCGGCCAGACATCCGTCAGACTTGGCACAGCTTCAAAACCTCAAACCATGACACATGTCAAGCACAATCACACACACAATCAAGTGTGTGTGTGTGTGTGTGTGTGTGTGTGTGTGTGTGTGTGTGTGTGTGTGTGTGTGTGTGTGGCACTGTGTGCACCTGTATAAGGTAAGCTAAGGGCAAGGTGGGGGGGGGGGTCATAGGAACATTGTCATACATCACACAAGCACAACCGCACGCACCCACACGCACATGCGTGCCCACACACACACACACACACACACTAACCCCATGTCCTGTCCGTACGTCCATAGCAATAAAGCGTCACATCTGCCTTCATTGGAGCGGAGCTAAAATCAAGCCCCCCCCACCCCCACCCCCTCTCCCCCCTAGCCCCTCCACACACTCACCCTGACGGGCGCGGGCCAAATCCAATCACGGCTCAATACTCAGCATGACTGATTGGCTTCCAATCCAATTGAATCTCTCTCCAAGGAGGGGGGGGGGGGGATTAGGACAGGCAGCCTGTTCAGAGCTATTAGACATTGGCATTGGTAGGAGAGAGAGAGAGAGAGAGAGAGAGAGGAGGGGGCTCTCGGTGGAAAGAAAGAAAGAAAGACAAAAATGAGGCGCTGGGAAAGGAGCGAAGGGGAGAAAGGAAGAGAAGTAGCTAGGTGACAAAAGGAGAGTGGAGTGCATAGAAGACAGAGGGAATAAGAGAGAGAGAGAGAGAGAGAGAATGAAATAGAGGGAGTAATTGAGAGATTGAGAGTGTGTTCTAAAGAGATGCTTGCTACAGGATGCTTGGACATGGAGTCCTGTGTGTGTGTGTGTGTGTGTGTGTGTGTGTGTGTGTGTGTGTGTGTGTGTGTGTGTGTGTGTGTGTGTGTGTGTGTGAGTGTGAGAGAGAGAGAGAGATAGAGTGTGAGAGAGATTTCTGTATGGCTGCCAGCTCCTGTTTTAATTGCCTCGTTAGGAGTTGAGTCTAACTGTAAACTGCAAAGTGCTTACAGACACCAGGGATTAAAAACTTTGACCCACCCCCCCCCCTTCCCTCCCCCTCTCTTGAGCTTGTAGATTGGCTCTTTCCACTATAAAGTATAAAGTTATTAAATTATGTATTTGTCGATTCTGCCCCATGCACACCTTTTGTTTACGAAGTCTATAAACATTTAATCATGCTCTAATGTTCAATGCCATTTAAATAGTCAATCGCAATGATTTGTGTGACAACTAATCGTCAAGTCAAATTTGTAATGGTGCGACAGCCCTGGTAAAGATCACTATTTTCCCCGTAACAATGTCACGGCCAGCAAGGGGAGTGACCAGGATGCCTAGCATGACAGTAACTTTGACTCTGCGTGTCTCAGCGTGACTCAATGACATGTAACGTTCCAAGCTTTTAGATTTAATTATTTTTTTGTAAGTGACATTGTATAAAACAGGTTTTAGATTGACATCTGTTTCAGCCAAGTATGCACCATAGCCGTAGTCATTGTATTTTATTGATTGAATACTTTATTAACAGTTTGCAGAAAAAAGCACAGGAAAATACAGTTCAATAAGCTTTGCTAAGAGGATTTAAAAGTAACCCAAGAAAGGCTATGGCTTGTTTTCATTGGGGTCCTTCATTCAATTCATCCGAGAAAAAGGTTCCTGATATGGAAGAAATTCCTTTTCACACAGAATGTTGTGTCTGTCTGTTTTATTTTCCTTTTAAGTGCACAGGGCAGATATGACAAATCACCAATTAATTAATGTTAGTTTTTATTAATTAGATACTTTTTATTATATTAGTTTTTATTAGGTTTTTATAGACATGACAAATAAGACATACATAACAATGACACATATACACCAGACTGGGCAATGTATATAAAAGGAGTGGCGGGCCTATCGTGTTAAGATAGCATAGGATGAGCACAACCATTATGAGACATCAAAAGAGTAGAGCAGGAGGGCATGGATAGCAGTAGCCGTACAGAACATAAATATATAATATATAATACAACATAAATATATATATATATAATTCATTATTTACTTAATTAGAAAACTGATAGCTGATCTACAAGACTTCACGAAGTGATGTGTTGTATGGACACAAATATAGTAATTGCGATTCTCTAAGAAAGCCAAAGATTCCTAGAAATTAGGGTATCTTCCAATAATTGGGTGCATTCTTGTGTGTGTGTGTGTGTGTGTGTGTGTGTGTGTGTGTGTGTGTGTACTGTGCATGCATATCTATGTGTAATAAATAAGACAAGTCTGACACTATCCTCATTGGGATGCACTGTTTATTTATCCTCTATGCTCCCACAATTCCTTTGTGTTCTAAACAAACCACAACTCCCCACGCCCTGCCAAAGCCAGAGAGGGGAGGGGGACACAGACAGACAGACGGAGAGAGAGAGAGAGAGAGGGGGGGAGAGGGAGGGAGAGAGAGAAAGGGAGGGAGGGAGGGAAAGAATTAGGGGTGAGAGAGCAGCCCGCAGACCACATCATGGTTATGGGATCAGTTATATGGCTAATGACTGCCATCAACCACTGGGTAGACAGAGAGAGAGACGGAGAGATAGGCCTCCTTCGTACTAGTGTCAACTCTGACAGTCTTAACTGTACAAATGTATTTTTACAGATTGAAACTCACAGAGTTGAATTACCACCCTGAATGTACGAGCCCTTGCTTTACAACTCACAACTTACGTGTGTGTGTGTGTGTGTGTGTGTGTGTGTGTGTTTTGATAAGGGTGGGATACAGTATGAGCTTTGTTTAGGGTTGAGGCCATTTGGGTTACAGATCCATTCAGAATCAGATACACAGTATAGGCTCAGATATGTTGTGACACAGTGAGTAAGATTCTCAGTATTCATTCATCATTATATATATCAATTCATAACAGAGAGTGTGCAAATGCCGTTGGTTCCAACTGCAGGCGCTCAGAGTTAAATTACCACTGGGTATTATCATACAGTGCTGTGCACTCCTATCTCTATCTGGCTGTTCCTCTCGTCACCCACGTCTCCCGTCCGTGGTAAAACCATAAAGATTAGGATGGACCTTTCCTTCTGGGTCCAGAGTTTCCCGTCGGGTCCAGAGGTCGTGGCTCTGCCCGGTTTACAAGACCTGCCCGAGACACGTGCACGACGCCACATGCGTCTGCCGCGGCGGACACCGCGGACCACCCAGCATGCCGGAGACCAGGCTACAATTTCAACAAACCACTAAACTGGAAGCACCTGGAATCAAAGGTGAGCAGCTTCATCGCTGAAACCATTTATTACTAAATATTTCAAAGACTTATGACACTTTCTTTCGTCAATTACATGTAACAATCATTACATATAGATAAACTGTATTGGTATATTTAATATACCAATACCGTGGGTCCACCTGGTACTTTGCTTCTGCATGGTATAGTCTATCCTACCAGGAAATTAGTTGCTTTGCAATTAGGACATTAGTGCGATTAACACGCCTATTTTCAATTACGACATTAGTACGATTAACAAGCCTATTTTCAATTACGACATTAGTATGATTAACAAGCCTATTTTCAATTACGACATTAGTACGATTAACAAGCCTATTTTTTTCTGTACAAGTGTGAAAAGTTTGACATCCATGTCAAAGGTCAAACCCCATCTCTCTAACCTCTGTGTTCATAACTCAAAAAGTATTTTAACTGACAAAAAACCCCACATAATAATATATAAGTAATAATAATAATACAAGCTAACAATACATTTTGAGTTTGAACTGTAGAATTCAGGCGGGACTTTCAGCTCACTCACACCACTGACAGCCAATAGGAAGGATGGGATTTAGAGAGACCAAACGGGAATCTAGCTCAGAGACACAGGCCAGCAGTTATTTGGTTGCTAGCCCAGAAACAGCCAGTCAATCAAGCTGTCAGTCTGTAGTGTCTTACAGACAGACAGACTCTACCTCTGACAGAGTGTTGTGTTTGGCTGTGCAGCAATGTTACCAGGTGTTAATGCACCCAACACGATCTCAATCCAATAGACACTGTGTTAAAAGGCCCAACTGTACACTATACAGTACTGCTCTAGCTGTATCACACACACACACACACACACACACACACACACACACACACACACACACACACACACACACACACACACACACACGGTAATCACTCTGCAATTAACGAGCCTGTGTGTCTGGGCAATTCGATACACACTAAGTGAGGAGAGGAAAGAACGGGAGTGAGAAAATGAGACAGAGAGAGAGAGGGAGGGGGGGGGGGAGGGAGAAGGTCAGGGCTAAAGATATCTATTTATATTAAAGTATACTATGACTATAAAAATATAGTTTTAAAAAACGAGTTAACCATGAAGTTAACTCCACAAAAGATCACATGCAGGATCTACTGAATGTGAAGGGGGAGGTGACAAATTGACATATATTCCTACAATATAGTATGGCAGCCCCCTATAGTAGGCCTACCCCCCTTCACATTCAGTAGATCCTGTAATTTCCTGGGGTCTAGTAATTTTTTTATAAATAGCTTTAACATTTTGTAAACGAATACATATTTAGCCCCATGTTTGAATGCCCCCGCCCCCCTGTCAAAAATAGCTAAAATCGCAAAAAAAAGAAAGCAGCAGATGAAAAAAAAAGAACACTCCTCTTTTACTTTCTCTAATAACAACCTAAAACATGATCCTTGGTTGAAAAAAAACTAAAGTTGTCCTTTAATATTAATTATCTTTCATATTTTGAATTTTTACCTTTTTGTTGTTGCTATTTTTGCTAGATGTCTTGTAACAACGTATATGTAGGGTTTAAGTGAGGCAGTTGATCAGTAGCTCTTGTCCATAGCACTAGGAGTTCTCCTTTAGTCTTGCGTAAACCAGACAACTATTGCACAATCTCCAAATGCTACAGTATATAGAGTCTGGAACTACACCTCCTGAAATCCGAGTAAGGAAGCTGGAATTTCCGTTCACGAAAATATATTTTTTAATTATTTTAAAACAAGCATAATACACATAATGCTTAGGTGCAAGCTTCCGTTCTCCAGACTGTATGATGGAAGCATTTGAAAATTGCGAGAGCTTGGCCACGCGAGACTACATTTATTCAAGTACTGTATACTCAAGTACAATGTTGAGGTATTTGAGTATTATACTTCTACTCCACTACATCCCGGAGGCAAATATTGTACTTTTACTCCACTACATTTATTTGAAAACTTCAGTTACTAGTTACTTTGTAGATTTGGATTATTATTACAAAACATACATTAACCACTTCAGCCCTGTTATTATAGTTCGGCCATTTGAAAATAGCCGAAGCTCACAATGCGTCACATCACAATCCTTTTAATCACTTTATCCATTTATGTCCTGGCTATTATAAAAATATCAGATGCACAAGCTCACAGCACGTCAGTCACTGTGTGCCTCGTTGCAACCCTGTACTTAGCAAAAATATCTAATTTGGGGGTCCTTGACATGAAAAGGTTTGAGAACCACTACAGTATAGACATGATATTGTATACACGTGGTCTTTTCCTTGCTGTTGCATTTACCCTGAGGCTCCCCTCTGTCGCCTCAGCTAGGCCTGTCACAATCATTACATAAACCGCCTAATCGCAAACAACAATCGTTTCCATGTTGGAAAATGTGCATGCATTTTCAATAATTTCTCAAAAATAGCAGAAATAGCAGATCTACAAGCTTACAAGTTACAACACGTGACTTTGTGATGTGTTGTAAGCTTGTAGATCAACTTTTTCAGCAATTATTTGGAAAGACATACATTTGTAATCATGACAGGCCTAGCCTCTCTTTCCTTCTCCCCCTTTCCCTCTTTTCAGCCTCCCTCATTTTACCTGCCCCCCCCCCCCCCAACTCTCTCTTCCTCTCTCTCTGCCTTTGTGTTTAACTCTTGCAGGTGTTATCTGCGTGTGTCTTAAGCAGAGGGCAATTAGACCCCCCTGTCTCATTAATAATACATTGTTAGCCTCGTTAATAATTTACCTTAATTGCTGATTTAAGTTTCCCTTCCCTCAACACAAACGGTCACTGGGGGGAGGAGCGGGGCTCAACAACTCTAAGGTCACACACGTTCACAGGTCACACACACACACACGCACACACACACACACGCACACGCACACAGGACACCAAGGTGATAGATGGATTAGGTTTCTTGTCCTTTTTTTCAGACCTTTTCGCCTGTGTGTTGCATGCATTCCTGTGCATGCACTGTGTGCGTGTGTGTGTGTGTGTGTGTGTGTGTGTGTGACTGCATGCGTGCGTGTGTGTGTGTGTGTGTGTGTTTTGCATACGTGCGTGTGTACCCTACAGTCCTTGATGCCAGTGGGCAGATCAATGCAGCTGATTGAAAAGAGTAGCTGGTGAAAGCCAGTGTCACTGTCTGTGTGTCGTAGTAGTCGTACTAATGAAGTGTAGGCTGAGCAACGCTTATAACACTGCAAAGTGCAGTATGGTGCGTGACACAAAAATAAAGAAATCTATCTATCTATTCATTTCACCCCTGAGTGTAAAAATGTACCTGTACGGGTCACTCTCAGGGTTCAATTAACCGTACGACGTAAGAGTCAAAACCGAATGCGATTAGAATTATTTTGTTTTGGTACTCCTTATCGACAGCACTATCTATCTATAACCTTTTCCTGACTTTTGAATCAAGGCTTTCCTTCCCCCTGGAGTCGATAAAGTATTATCTTATCTTTTTTAAGGGCATAATCTCTATCTACAAAGGTCTTGGTGGTAGTTAGAATTGCCTGTGATCAATTAACACACGTTGTTGCCCGGGAACCCCTCAGTGTTCTATAATTTTCGCCAGGTGCTTTAAAAGCGCCTGGACTACATTTGCTACTACTACCTCTAGTACCATCATGATTGGCTGCCTCGTCTCTAGGCTGCCTCTAAGCCAATGGGAGACTTATCCATGAAACCCATAGTCTGAACGGCATAAAACCCATACTCTGACCGTTGCAACGTGAAGCCGTGAGCCATACAGCGGCTGCAGCACACACACTGGTTATACTGTAGATGTGCATAAACGATAGCTTTCTGGCAGTTATGACTGAGTCATTCTTATTTTCCCCCCTCTACACCAAATCTCTTGGCCAAAAAGTGGCCAATTGTTCACCTATTATGACATGCCTATGCACTCAAATCAATTCAGTGGCTCCGTCAAACCCAAATGTAATACTGAATGTTTGCATGTTGCGTGTTGAAGAAAAAAATAAATTACAGGATATAAAATAGTACACACACTAAAATTGTGAGCAAAACATATTTGACAGGCATGTGCTGTAACGTTTAGATGCCTTGGTAATAATGTTTGTGTTCATTTCTGCTAAAATTAAACGTTTCCTGAATTGAAAATGTTACTTGGATTTCAAACTCTCTGCCTCTGTTTCCACAGGTAAAAGTTCTCTAGGCTGATTGGCCAAATCCTTAACGAGCCTGCTACGCCTCTGGACCTGCGAAAGTCCATTGGGTTTTTGACGACGACTTCTGATTGGCCAGAGAGTTGATTCTGACCCCCCCTGCCATCAGTAACAAGGATTCATCCTGTTGTTCCCATGACTGCCAACAGGAAATCACTGTTACTGGGGGCAAGGGTCAGGGAATCATACACACTCACACACACACACGCAGCATCGTGAAACCTCTTTTTTTTATTTTTTGTAAATGAATGCCCTACTTCATCATATGATGTAGGGCAATCTACATATTTTGCAGATTATTGTTTCAACCATATATGTGTCTTAGATTTGTATGTTTCATGTTTTTGAGGGGCTGTGTCCAGCTTTGAGGGTTTGTGTAAACACAAACATTGAAGACAAAAGTGAGGACACTAATTGTGATTGGCCAGAATGAGATGATATGATGACGTGCCGGTATGATGATAAGAGCGCCTCTCGCTTCACAAGGGTGTGATTAAAATAAATACAAATAATGGTAAACTGAGAAAAGGTGTGGAAGTTGTTTTTGCCCTGTATATAGGTTTTATACATATTTAACAGATGCAAAGTATTAACTTTGATTCTGCTATTTGAAGTGGGTCTACTAAACATCATTCTACAATATATTTCAACATGAGCTTGTGTCAAAAATACATTGGATCTATTTCCCATTTCCTGAAAGGTTTTGCACATAGAACATTTCTACAAGAAATGTAGAAAGCTTTCATGCAAGGCAGCATGCATGCAAACGCACACCACAGGGCGTAAATTGCACTTAATGTCTTTTCCCTGTCTAATTATACCACTTTAAATTATTATTATACAGTAGCTGCTACAATGTATGAAAAACCAGAACAAAATATTTGTACTCCAGATGAACAATAAACAATAACGATAAAGAAACCTTGGGCCTTGTACTACTCTGATAATATCTAAGATAGGGGTAGGGCTCGATAAGCATTATGCCTCCCCCTTTCCAGCATCTTGGACTCTTTATCATGTCAAATGGATTTGTGATTATGTCAAATTGCACTAATGCGCAATGTATATACGTTCAGTTGCCCCATGAGTCCTTTTTAATTGTAAATGTTTTTTTATCTTTACTTTACTTTAAATTATAGTACAACGAATGAATTAATTTTCCTATTGCATATCCTGCATGTGTTATGTAACCGTGTATACAGTACATGCAGATACACGCACGGATACATGTATGCACACACACACACACACACACACACACACACACGGAAAAAGAGGAAAATAATAATAATTATTTAATTTAACTCATTCCTAAAACACTATAGACATGCACACTGGAAAGAAGCTGTTTTCTTTCTTGCATTTATCCTTTTGATGGTTCTGTATAATTATGTGTATTTTCTGTACATGTAAACATTGGCAATAAACATATCAATCAATCAAAAAACCTTGTTGTCCAAAAGAGCTGGAAATGAATAAATTGAACTGAACTGGGGTTGACACTATAGTGGCACTTGCCCATCGGGCAAAAGTACAGGTCATGTTCAACTTGCCCACAGGTCTTGCCCACTTGCCCGAAAAGGAAATCCTCTCTTATGAAATGATAGGCCTACATTTTAATTACCCCCATTCTTTTTATGCCAAATACCGAAATAGCTATGCATATGCACTATTTTTATTGTGTAGCAACAGTGAAAACGGCACATTATTGGTAAACAGTGCTGTTATTTTACATTCCTCAAACCAGAAGACTCTGGCCACATTCAGGTGTCTAGACAGATATATTGTGTTGTGTTTATAGATGGTTGTGTCCCCTCTCAAACGAGCACTTGGCTGGTCGGGCAACCTGAAAGCAAACTCCCCCTGGGCAAACCTTTAGTGTCAACGCCTGTTTAAAAAAATATATAATGTTGCTTAGTGTGTACTGTTATAGCAATAAAGATAACAATATATAGGTGTTCTAGGTCTTAAATGTGTTAATCCCAGTTTGTTTCAAATGTAAGGGGTAAATAGAAACTAACCCTTAGGGCGCCCGCTGGCCTACTGGTCCAGACGCATGCGTTCATGACAACCTTTGCTGCATGTCTCTCCGATTCTCTCCCTCCCTCTTTCCTGTCTGTCTTCACTGTAACTATCAGGCACAAAGGCCAAAAGCAAAAAATATATAATAATAAACCTTAGTTTGTTAGATTTATTAAATCATGAAAACAAATTGAGCTTTTGGGCCCATTGCTTGCCAGAGAAACAAAAAACTTTTTTTTTTTTCAAGTTTCTGTTAAAGTTTATTTAAAAGACATCTTTCTCCCGAGGCGGGGGTTGGCGATAGGGCCTTTCTGTGTGGAGTTTGCATGTTCTCCCCGTGTCCCCTAGGGTAGATACCCTCACAAAAACATGCCGTAATCCTGGTCTCTAAAACTACCTCCCCCTGGCCAGCCGGGGCGCCTGATGGAGGGGAAAGGAACTGGTCGGAATAACGTGTCCCTTCCACGCGCTACGTCCGACCGGGGAAATTCCCCTCTGTCAGGTGAAAAGAAGCAGCTTGGACTCCTCATGCATAGAAGGAGGCATGAGGTCAGTCCGCTGCCCCCCCCAGGTTGGCAGAGGAAGTGTAGCGCCCAGGATTACTTAGATAATTGGCACTGGGTGAAAAGAAAAACTGGGTTACAAAATCGTGGGATAAAAATTAAAAAAGAAAAGAAAAAAATACATGTTTCTATCAGTGGCTGCCTCCAGTTTGTCATAATGATTGGCGTGCCAAAGACAAAACATCACATCCAAAGTAATAAGCTATATTTGGCTAAACTATATACTCTTCCATTATTAAGGCATGCACATGATGATGGCTCCATGCAGTTTTATGTGTACTGGTTGCTTGAATAGGTTTTAATTATAATGCTCTCTAAATTGTCTTGTTGTACTTTTACCATTTCATCTTGACTGGCTAAAGACGACTCTTTCCAACAGCATCACGCAGGTGCACGCACACACACGCACACACACGCACGCAACACACACACACACACTCGCGCGCGGCACCCACTCCCCCTTGCTCAGCCTGCACTGGTTTCAGCCGACTAGTTTCAAGACAGGGCTCAGATGTGTGTGTTTGTGTGTTTATTTACCTGCCAGTATCCCTCTGCCGCCCCCAGCCTCTCACTATGACCCAGGGGAACCTCTGCAGTTCAAATGTGGGCATGCACACACACACACACACACACACACACACACACACACACACACACACACGTGCGAGCGTGTGCATCCACAATTCCACACGCATGCACAAGCGCACAGGAAATTAATGCTGAGTTTCTGAGTACATATTTGCAGTTTCTCATGCACACGCACACAGGAAATGGATGCTGAGTTTCTAAGTACATATTTTCAGTTTCTCTTCTCTTCTCTTCTCTTCTCTTCTCTTCTCTTCTCTTGTTTTGGGCGGTAGTGTGGCCGCTTGGACATCGGAAGGTTCCTGGTTCATTTGCCGGCTCCCTCTGAGTTATTGGCGTAGTGTCCCTTGAGCAAGACGCTTAACACCTACTGTACAGTAACTGCTCCCGTTTGGTGCCTTGTATGGTTACCGATGTCATTGGTGTGTGAATGCCAATGGGTGAATTGTAATACACATTGTAAAGCACTTGGATTACGGCACTAAATGCACCATTTACCATATAGATCGTATATCAGCTGAGCCGGTCACTAAAACCAAATTACTGGGTGTTAAATTAGATAATTTATTGTCTTGCTCTGATGCGACTGATTACGTTGTTTCCATGATGGGAAAGGGCATTGCAATTTCACGGAAATGTTCTGCATATCTTCCATCTTCTGTTATGATGGATGTTGTTTGCTCACTTTCTGTCACATCTGGATTTCTGCCCAGTTATTTGGTCAATTGCTGCTGAGAAACATAAAAAAACATAGTCTAATTGCACATAACAGAGCAGTCAGATTTACTCTTCGTCATTTCTTTCCGTGCTAATGTGTGTGAGATGTCTAAAAGATTATCATGAGTACTAGTGGAGGCAAAAATCATGTTTTATTATGGTATTTATGCCCCCACGGGTGTATGTGTTTGGTTAGACATACCAACAGTCCTACAGTCATGAGTCTGACACCCTACCCAAAACCCTAACCACACACTGAAGCCATGAGTGATTTGTAACCACCCACGGGTGATTTATAACCGGCAATGCATTGTAGGGAGCCACGGGGGATTTGTAACCGGCCACGGGTGATTTGTAACCGGCAATGCATGTCTGGAGCGACGGTGTTGTTGGACCCATGACTGTAGGACTGTTGGTATGTCTAATACTGAACAGTATGTCAAGCTCTGAACTTGCCAATCACTGGCCATCTAGTGGTGAAAGTACACAAACTGCTTGTACAGCCTGGTCACCACAGACAACACTATAACAGTGACACTGTCACTCACTATACATTTCTGCAAAATGCCAAAAACTTTGCGTATATCAACCTTTCTAGATGCAGCAGACTATGTGGACTCAATCCTAGATTGGCTAACACCTCGCTCATAGGGACACCTCACAGGGCTCTATGACATGGACAAAAAATGTGGAGATGCAAAAGTATGTGTGGTTTGCAAAAACATACAATCGCAAAATGTTTCTTCATTGGCGATTGAATTGAATTGCATGAACCAATATAGCCTCTTCTGCTTAGATTAGATTAGAATATATTTGTGCCAACTTCATTTTCATTGTAGGTTGCTTAATTTTTACTGCTTCATACATACGAGTCGTTTAATTATTATTCTGGTGTTTGTTTGTATTTGGCTTGGTTTGCCTTTTTAGTTTTATTTATACAATACGATTTTAATTGTTTGCTTTTTTATTATTGTTGTTCTCGTGTGGACCCGGGAAGTGTAGCGGCGACTTTGGTGAAAGCTAATGGGATCCAAATAAAAGAATAAACACGCACGCATGCACACACACACACACACACACACACACACGCACACACACACACACACACACACACACACACACACGCACACACACACGCACACACACGCACACACACACACACACACAGACACACACACGCACACACATACCCCGTGAGGCCTCCCGTTAGTGCCGGGTTAGACGTTTGGTCGTGACACGCCGGCGGAGATGCGGCACAGCGGAACCGAGATGCCAAAACAACGACAGGAGAGAGCTGAGAGGTAGTCAGGGGTGGGGGGGGGGGGAACCAGTAAGCGTGCTTGCACACATGCACACACGCGCACACACACACACACACACACACACACACAAAGATGAGTTTATTAGTTTGTTTGGAGGAGTAAAGCAACACTTGCAGAACAGCCCTAGGAAAAAGGAAAGGCCACACTTTGTTACATGTGAGACTTTTATTTTTGACAAGCTCATAGTGATTTGCTGATTTGACATCAGGACTTTTGTCCTGGTATAGGTGGCATGTTGGCATGATCATACATGTTCACATGGGGCGGAGGTGGCTCAGGGGTGGAGTGGCTGGATGGTAACCGCAAGGTTGCCTGTTCAAACCCAGGCTCCCGAATAGTTAGTGTCAAAGTGTCAAGCAACCAAGACACCGAACCCCAAATTGCTCCTGATGTGCTGGTTAGTGCCTTGCATGGTTTCCGCCGCCATCAATGTATGAATGTGTGTGAATGGGTGAATTGATGCACAATATGTAACGTGCCTTGGATAAAGGCGCTATATAAATGCACCATTTACCATTTATAGAAGCATGTTGGCATGGTCTTATGTTCTTCCAGCCCCCCCGCGTTGGCTGATCTGAGCGCGCGGGAGGGATTGTAGGGTCCGATCAGAGTTTGAAGATATGGTTGCTTGTACCATCAAAGATTTGGTTGCTTTGAGTTTTTGTACCATCAGAGTTTTTGTACTCTGGAAGCCAATGGAGGGAGCGGAGAAGGGGGGACTCGACACATGACAGTCAGTTACTGTATGTCGTTGATGATGTTGATAATTAATAAGTATACCGGTAGGTTGATGACAGTGAGTTACTGTATGTCGTTGATGTCGGGCAGAAATCTCATATTTTAACTTCAGATCAACATATGGAATTAATTCTGTACTGGCCATATATGGAGCGTGTCTTGAGTGTACAGGGTTTGATGAGGTCAGATCAACATATATATATATATATATATGGAGATCTAAGGGTTTGAGGTTTGAGGTCAGCTGTAGAGTTGCTGGCCGGCTCCATACTGTATGCAGATCTAGGTGATGATCCAGTTTTCTCCATGTATGGTTATCCAGGGTTAGATGAGGTCAATGTTGTTATCTTCATATATGGAGATGGCCATATATGGTGGCATGATGTGTCACGAGCCGTGATGTCACGAGGCGTGACCATATATGGAGGCGTGATGTCACGATGCGTGGGGTGACTAACTAACTAACGGGCGGGAGATGCAGGTTTTCATAGTAAGCGTGACCTTCGGGCAACATTTGGCTTTCGGAATTGCGTATGTGGCAGCCAAGTCTATTGCTTTTTTAATGTTTTTAGAGCACTTTTTGCCTGCATGGTATAATGTTTGTTTAGTGCTATAAAGCTTTTGTAAGCTTGTAGATCAGCTATTTCTGCTTTTATAGCAATGAGCTATTTCTGCTATTTTCAAAGTAACTTTTATAAAAATGCCATTTCTTGGTATATTTAAGTTATTTGCCATATCTGCCCTGTGCACTTTTACGAAGCAAACAGAAATGTAATTCCTATTCATATTAAATGTTCTAATTTCCAAAAACAAAATTAAATCATTGATCGCAATTATTTCTGTGACAATTAATCGTCAACTTGTCTTACGCGTGTAATGGCGACAGCCCTACGGCCGACCTCTACAATACACACACGTTGTTCATCCACCATACTGCTGCCCTGCTATATCCACCAGGGAGGAACAGAATAAACACAGCGTGCTGAGCAGAGCAGAGCAATACATAAATGCTCAGAGAAACGCCCCCTGAGATCTATGTGGGTCCTCTCTGTCTCTTAAAGATTTTTTGCTCAGGTTCCCCACAAGAAGAAATTGATATTATGATAGAACGTTACGTGGCCCCTGCAAGTTCTTTTTTTTATTATTCTTTTTTTTATTTTATATTATTCCCCGCAGAGCCATGTTCCCTTAAACAACCTCCCGATAACAGTAAAGTTACAGTACAGATCAAGGAGACACACCTGCTTCCCAAAAACAGAGGATATTGACCGTATGTGCTTATTCCAGCAGCTTTACGTCTTTCTGTGTACTTTCAACATGTGGGGGAATTATCTCTTCTTTTGCTGGTGGGTATGCCATGGAAGCCCATTTAGGCCACTGAAACAGATCATGAATAATCATTATTCATAATGTATTTATTCATACCGTGTGTGCTTGTACGGAAGTCCATCTCTATGAGACAAGAGAGTTGGGAAAAGAGTGATTGGAAAGTGCTAGTGCTAGATGAGATCAGGAAGAGATAAAAAAGGAATTGTGGTGGGATAAACTCTTTTCCTCTCTTTTTCTTACAGAGAGCAGTAGATTGTTTCTGTTGGAACCATCGGGCAGTAATTGAAAAATGAAAAGAATGGAAATGAGGTTTCCAGTACGGTTCTTTGATAGAGGCTTACAGTAAATTCTAATTGTATAAAAGACTGTTTGGAGACGCACAGACTCTCTCTCTCCCCCTCTCTCTCTTCCTCCCTCTCTCTCCCTCTCTCCCTCTCCATCAATTTCCTCTCTCTTCTCTCTCGCTCACAGCGAGTCTCTCAGTCAGAAATACACCCAACTAATCTCTCTCACAAGCCATTCACTGCCCCCCCCCCCTCTCTCTCTCTCTCTAACTCTCTCTGTCCGTCCAGTTGTGCAGTTGATCTTTTTACAGTGACATTACGGCAGACTGGAGTCTCCAGCCGTTCCGTTCGGGACGCTGACTGGGTCTAAAGTGTATTGTTTTCTAAAAGACGTTGGAAGGAGGCGTGGAGTTATAGTGCATTTTTTCCCCGAAAACTGACTCTGGTGTTCAGACAGAGGGTCGCTAGCGCTGACCTCTGTCTCCACCCCAACACACACACACACACACACACACAGACATATATACAGTACATACATATACACACCCACACGCGCGCGCGGACGCACACATGCACGCACAGGAACCGATGGCATGTTCAAACACACACACAATGACATTTAATGCTACGGATGCAAGGACACTCAAATGCACGTATGCGATTGACGTACACACGCACATGTGCACGCACACACACACACACACACACACACACACACACGCATGTGTCTCATGGGACATGCGACTGCACCTCATGTTGTTTACGTTGTTTAGAAGCAGGTAGAACTGTGAGCTTTGTTACCACATCGTGTTTGTTTTCTGCAACACTGACTACCACAGTGAACCCAAAGGAAACCTTTCCATGGATCATGGATGGACGGCTGAGGTTTTACAGTTTTACAGCACCACGGTGTTTGGGGTGCGGTGGTGGTGGTGGTCACTGCTTGCTGCTTGCTGACTTACTTGTAATTAGAACCTGCACATCAATCTCTCTATATCTCAGGTGAACCCGGGTCATGTGATCAACCCCCCCCACCCCCTCTATAGTCTAGGATGGAGGCAGACGATACTTCCTGGCTATCATATCGCCGTGGCGACCCGCTATAATTAGACCTATCAGAGGAAGCCTCCCCAGCAGACCAGATCTATAAACATAACTCCACCAATTAGTCACTTTAAAGGCAGCGGGAGGAATGCTAATCGCAGCATCCTCGGGTTGGGATGTTGTGCCAAGCCCGTCTTTCTCTCTCTGCTCCCTCTGTTTCGCCTTCAAAATTATCTCACGGGAAACCTTTTGTCTTTACGATAACTTTAGAAAAAGCTTTTAACCTGCAACGTCCCAATTTTGGGCATGTCGACGTAAAAGCTCACAACATATCACAATGCGATTTTGTGGTGCACGTTGTGAGCTTGCAGATTGGCTATGTTTGAAACGATGTAGAAACTGTTTTGTGGTTTAGTGGCTAAGTGGTTAATGGCTCAGATTGTATATGCATTTGTGGATAGTGTGGCTTTAGAGCAGGGGGCAGTCAGACAGATATTTTATGAAGCCACCAAGGAAATTGGGATTTCCTGAAAGTTCATGGCCTGTTGTATTTGGGCCCAACTTCACCTAGACTGTATTACCTTAATAAACATGGTCATGAATACTTTTTGCTTCCAGTCACTAGTTTAAAGTCTCATTTCTAATGTCATAATATTCTTTTTGGAAAATTATGGTCCCATTTATTAAAAGAATGACCATAAAGTTGCGTATGTTCTGAGGGGCGTGGCTACCGTTACAGTCTATGATCGGGATTCCCCACCCACTCGAGTCAAAATAAAAACCAACTAAGAAGAAGGGGGGGAAGTCCCGCCTCGTTGTCTGGGCCAGCCAATGGGCCAGCTGGGCCCAAACGGATCTAGAAAGATGGCGATTCACAATACAAGGACTGACAGGCTTCATTTTACGTTCATGTTAGACCCGGGGAACGCTTTGTCCATATTTTTTTACAGTCTATGCTTTAGAGGCATGGTTGAAAACATTAGCTGAACAGACTTTGAACACGTATTAGGCAAAGTATCAGTGCCTAAGACACCTGCTATTTACACTGCAGCAGCTCTGTATGTGGGTATATTGTAATGTCTGTGTTATGAAGTTAATTGGACGTGGTTTACAACAGCACGTTTATGCCCTTTCACTGTTAGCAGAATCATTTGTGTGCATATTGAAACCTCGAGGAAATGATCAGTACGCTGATCAGAAGAGATCAATGACTTTCTATCGAAGAGGTCAGAGGTGAAGGTTGCAACGAGCAGATTTTCATGAAGCTCGCTGAGAGTGATCAGTGATCAATAAATGTTATCTTTGGGTTCGAAAGGCTCAAAGGTCAAGGTCTCAATCGAGAGACGAATCATTTATTTAAATTCAATGGGAGATCATATAGCTGAATTCTCAAACCTTTTCATATAGTATGTATTTATCTGTGGACCCCCACATGCAATTATCTATACAAGATATACTGTGTGAAAATGTAAGATAATATATATTCAACTCTTCAAGACTTTTTTAAAATAGCCGATCTATAAGCTCATAACTCATTGCATCGTGCCACATTGTGACCGTGTAGATCAGCTCATTTCAAATAGCAATATACAGTATATACGCCACAGATTTGGATGAATTAGCACACTTAGCTGGGGACCCC
>NC_137885.1:20272704-20285204 GCF_963924005.1 Protomyctophum bolini | reverse complement strand
GTTTAAGTTGTAGAGCAGCAATTTTTTAAAGATGTTGAAATCTTTAAATGCTGCATGATGAGTACTTTTACTTTTGGTGCTTTCAAGTACATTTTGAATTCCAGGGTTTTACTTGTAAGGGAGTATTTATATATTGCAATATTGATACTTGTAGTGTACTATATATAATATAATAATATTTTGGATTTTATATATTTTTTCATCATCTATTGATTTGATCTAATATATTGCATATATCTCATCAATAACTTTGAAGACATACACTTTTCGAAAATCTCTACCAAAGTTAATTGTGCTTTAAGTTGGTGGATGAGGCTCAATGATGGTGCAGACAGACATTGAGAGAGAGAGAGAGAGAGAAACTTATCTCAGAGAGGTAGCAGATAACTTGAGCTAATCTCCCTCTCTCTCTTTCTCTCTCTCCCTCTCCCGGGGTACGGGGTGTTTAAATATTTAGTGGCGCGCTTCGCTGGGACAGCACTGTGTGTGTGTGTGTGTGTGTGTGTGTGTGTGTGTGTGTGTGTGTGTGTGTGTGTGTGTGTGCGTGTGCGTGCGTGTGTGTGTGTGTGTGTGTGTGTGTGTGTGTGTGTGTGTGACAGAGTGCCAGTGGCGGGCTGAGTGTGAGTATGATTGATGCGCTAGCGGAGTGCAGCGGTTAGCATTAAAAAGCAGCCTCTCGGGTTACAGCCGCGTCAATAGCAGCACCATTAGAGAGGCTGACAATAGGACAGCAATCACTGGACTGTCCCAAAGCATCACCCTCAAAACCCCCACATGCACCACATCTCCTCTCCTCTCTCCTTCTCTCCTCCACTCTCCTCTGCTCTCCTTCAGTCTCCTCTCATCTCTCCTTCTGTTCCCCAGTCTCCTCTCCTCTATACTTTTGTTTCCTCTCTTCTCTTCTCTTCTCTTCTCCTCCCCTCCCTCGATCTCTTCTGCTAGTGTCCCTCTGGAGTGAGTGTGGAAATATAGTGGCCCTCTGGAGTGAGTGTGTAAATATAGTGGTCCTCTGGAGTGAGTGTGTAAATATAGTGGTCCTCTGGAGTGAGTGGGGACATAAAAGTGGCCCTCTGGAGTGAGTGGGGACATAAAAGTGGCCCTCTGGAGTGAGTGTTGAAATATAGTGATCCTCTGGAGTGAGTGTGGACATACAGTATAGTGGCCCTCTGGAGTGAGTGTTGACATATAGTGGTCCTCTGGAGTGAGTGTTGAAATTTATCTCTTGTGTACCGTCTTTGTCAGAGACTAGTACTCATTGTAGTACCCATCAATCTGTGTCCCCTTTGTGCCCATATATACGATGCCTGTTTCTGTGTCCCTTTTATTTCCATATTATCAGTCAGGTGAATGTACTGCAGTCAGTGTACCAATTAATGCTGTCCCCCTACACTTCAGGAAAGAGGGGATTCATACATTATACACCGCCATATGCTGCTGCCGTGTGCCGAAAATATCCCATCCACAAGTTTACAACACAGTGCGGCGCGATATTGTAGATCGACTACTTTTGGCGACCGCCGTACGACAAAGGATAAATCAGAGAACTGTCAACGCAATTTATGCATAATCCGCAATGACAATTCTAAACAACAGAGTGAAATGAAGAGGACACGTTTCCCTCTGTTGTCTCGGCTGTCTCTCCTTACCTCTGTCCATCCTGTACCTCCACCCTGTCAATCTCTGCCCCACTCTCTCCATCTCTCTCACCTTCTCTCCATCCCTCTCTTTGCCTCCCCCTATCCGTCGACCTCTCTTTGTCTCTTTCACCATCTTTTCCAAGCTATGTTTCTTTCTCTCTCGTTCCACTTTCTCTCTTCCCATCTCCCCCCTCTCTGTGTTTGTGTCCTTTGCCCGGCTGCGGTGGTCTCCGGTTTCCTTAATGGTTCCCAAGATGCATTGTGGCTTTGTGGGAGCGGTACGGGGCGAGGGTGTGTGTGTGTGTGTGTGTGTGTGTGTGTGTGTGTGTGTGTGTGTGTGTGTGTGTGTGTGTGTGTGTGTGTGTGTGTGTGTGTGTGTGTGTGTGTGTGTGTGTGTGTGTGTGTGTGTGTGTGTGTGTGTGTGTGTGTGTGTGTGTGTGTGTGTGTGTGTGTGTGTGTGTGTGTGTGTGTGTGTGTGTGTGTGTGTGTGTGTGTGTGTGCGTGCGTGCGTGCGTGCGTGTGTGTGTGTGTGTGGGCAGGGAGAGGTGATGCGGTCATTTTGACACATGAGAAGTATTCCATCAGTGGCTAGAGCCCCGACCGAGCCACTTCAAAGGCACTTACACACACGCACACACACACACACACACACACACACACACACACACACACACGTGCACACATATGCGCAGGGGAACTGAACACAGTGAAGCTGAGGAAATTCACACATTTATGGTTAAGAAGTGATTTCTGACTAAATTGTATTGTAAACCCCTCATCAGCACTCTTGAGTCTTTTGTACACTCACCATATTCAGACTGGATACTTTATTTGGTGGCTTTTTAGACTTATTCATTTGTATGATTTTAAAGATGGAGTGCCGTGATTTTTTAAAAACTTTCTGTCTATGACATTAACATTGCTCTAATAGACCCCAAGGTGTGGTTATTATATTCACTTTCAAATATGTCTATTTTCGGTTTCTTCCTGAAAGCTGAAAGCCTTTGAGTCAAAAGTCAAAACCCTAACTCCTCTGCTACTTTCATACAGCAACAGCTGTGGGCGAGGCTTAAGTTCAGGTTTTATTGGGGAATAATCACAGCACTCCATCTTCATCAAATGATTAACTCTTCTCTTCTCTCCCCTCATCTCCTCTCTCTCAGGTCAAATACTAGACAATTTAAATGGTCAGTTATTTGGTAAAAAATAAATAAAAAAGAATATCACAAGAAATGCAAAAAGGGCAGTGTCAGTTACAGTGAGTGAGTGAATCTTTATGCCATCTAAAAGTGTAGGGCTAATGAACTTCACTTCCCAGAATGTCTAGCTTCCCCCATATAGCACACACCTGATACCAACCTTACATCACCCTGTCTGTTACTCAAGAAGGCATTCAGCCACAAATAGAGAGAGATTCCTAAGAGCCACAGCCTGCCCTGAAAGGTTTCCATAACTCTGGGAGTCCTTGAAATTAAAAAGGTTTGAGAACCACTGCCACAGGATAATCAGCGGCTATAGGCCTGACAGACAAACAGGCCAGTAGACAGGCCCAGGGCCATCACAACTGGCATGAAATTGCTCTGCAGGTTTGCAGATCTGATCTAGTGGATATGGAATGGTCTACTTGCATGCATGCTGGAAATTGGAATTTATGGCATTGAGAAAGGAATCGACATGGATTCATTCATCCAAGTGGTGCTTCTTAATATTATCTAACTCATTGAAACTCACGTGACAGTGTATTTCTCCAGTGTGGATACGCTGCTGTCTCTTCAGGTTACTGAAATTATTGTTATATTATTATGACTGAATTATTACTGATGTTGCCTTATACTGTCCGACTGATTGAAGCTCTTGTCACACTGGTTTACAGTGGTATGGTTTTTCCTCCAGTGTGGATACGCTGGTGTGTGTTCAGATGACCCATCTGATTGCCACATTGTTTACAACGGAAAGGTTTTTCTCCAGTGTGCAACACTGGGGAAAAAACTTTCCGTTGTAAACAATGGTCTTTCTCCAGTATGGATACGCTGGTGTGTCTTTCAGGCTACCCATCTCACTGAAACGTCACACTTGTCACACTAGTGGTTACAGTGTTATGGTCTTTCTCCAGTGTGGATACGCTGGT
Source organism: Protomyctophum bolini (assembly GCF_963924005.1). Classification (NCBI taxonomy): domain Eukaryota; kingdom Metazoa; phylum Chordata; class Actinopteri; order Myctophiformes; family Myctophidae; genus Protomyctophum; species Protomyctophum bolini. Next base: position 20,281,439 of record NC_137885.1, on the reverse strand, counting down.
GTCTCTTCATGTTATTTAATTGACTGAAATTCTTGTCACATTGTTTACAGTGGTATGGTTTTTCTCCAGTATGGACATGCTGGTGTTTCTTCAGATTACCCATCTTGGAGAGGATGATCCATTAGATTTTTGCTGAACGTTTTGAATGATTGATTGATTGATTGTCACTTGAATTAATCTTTCTTTTTTTCTTAGGATGGAGATGACGGTAGATGCCGCTGGAAGGCTCAACTAGACGCGATGCCCCTAGAGATGGGCCAGCCTGGGAGTTTCCTCTGAAGACAGCTGATGAAGACGGCTCAAAGTAGGAACCCCTTTAGGCCCGTCACCATTAGCACTTTTTTAATGTTTTTTTTTGTGGCTTTCGCCTTTATTTTATAATTTTTATGGAGGGACAGACAGTAGGCTGACAGGAAATGGGGCGAGAGATAGGGGGGTGACATGCAGTAAAGGCCGACGGGATCGGTATAGTCGAACCCGGGCACACTGCCAGACTGCAGGATTACTAGCCACAGTGCCTGGACCACTGAGCCACGGCCCAGGCCCACTGAGCCACGGCCCAGGCCCACTGAGCCACGGCCCAGGCCCACTGAGCCACGGCCCAGGCCCACTGAGCCACGGCCCAGGCCCACTGAGCCACGGTGCCTGGACCACTGAGCCACGGCCCAGGCCCACTGAGCCACGGCCCAGGCCCACTGAGCCACGGCCCAGGCCCACTGAGCCACGGCCCAGGCCCACTGAGCCACGGTGCCTGGACCACTGAGCCACGGCCCAGGCCCACTGAGCCACGGCCCAGGCCCACTGAGCCACGGTGCCTGGACCACTGAGCCACGGCCCAGGCCCACTGAGCCACGGCCCAGGCCCACTGAGCCACGGTGCCTGGACCACTGAGCCACGGCCCAGGCCCACTGAGCCACGGCCCAGGCCCATTAGCACTTTTTTACTGGACGATTGTCAGGCATATTTGCACATTTATAAAGTTACATTTCATGACTTAAGATCTTTTTATTACGAAATTGTCAAATATTACATAGAAAAAGCAAACATTTGTGAAAATTGCCGATCTACAAGCTCACAATGCCTCAGGAACAGACCATTCAGGAGTGTGTGGGACATGATGAGTCCTACTGTATATCTCTATACCGGTATGTCTATTCTCTTTCTCTCTCTCTCTTCCTGTCTCTCTCCGTCTCTCTCCCTCTCTCTCCCTGTTTCTCTTTCTAACTGTCTCTCTATCACCCTCCGTTTCTCTCTTTCTCTCCCACTGTTTCTCTGAGTGAAAACAGCAATTTTATGATCATCATCTTACCAACTCAGCATTATCGCAGTGCACACACACATCCTCTACTTCCTGTGTGTGTGTGTGTGTGTGTGTGTGTGTGTGTGTGTGTGTGTGTGTGTGTGTGTGTGTGTGTGTGTGTGTGTGTGTGTGTGTGGATGTGTGCATGCGTGTGCGTGCATGCGTGCGTTTGTGTGTGTCACAGCTCGATATGTTTGCTCAAACTAATTAAAGCTCCGTCGTCGATGCCGGCTTCGATGGATGCCTTTTTAATGATGTCACTGGCAGTGAATATGCAAAACGCTATCGCCACGGCGATTCCATAGCGACAGCTTGATTGCATCATTGATTTTGATCCAAAACGCCATTAGATATGAATAAATATTCACATATTAGTGTGTGTGTGTGTGTGTGTGTGTGTGTGTGTGTGTGTGTGTGTGTGTGTGTGTGTGTGACTGTGTGTGTGTTCTGATGGAAGTTTTAGGAGTGCAAAGGTGAATGTTGTTGTTTGTGGGTCTGCATTTGTTTGCAATCATGTGCTTCAATGTGTGTGTGTGTGTGTGTGTGTGTGTGTGTGTGTGTGTGTGTGTGTGTGTGTGTGTGTGCGTGTGTGCATGCGTAAGTTTGTGCCTAAACCCACATAAAACGTGTATCTTTCTGCAAAAGTAGCCAGAGCAATCATCCCTTCAGATTATGGGATGACAACAACAACAAAAAAGCCTGGAAACAATCTCTATTTTATCTATAGCCCGTCGCAGTCCCGCCCATGACGAGCGGCCCGGAAGAGAATTTCCCATTCATTTTTCCCATAGACATTTCAGAAAGTATTTATTTAAATAACTTTAAAGACGAGTCGGACAAAGCCAACTCGGCTGCTGACAAATCATGACAATAAACACCATTTTTTGGGACAAACAAATAATTATAAAGAAGAAAAAAAGGGCAGCGTACTGCACCTTTGTTGTTTTTCTTCTTTCTAATTATTTGTTCGACCCAATTTTTTTGTTTATTGTCATGATTTGTCACCATCCGAGTTGGCTTTGTCCAAGGCTTACAGGTGTTTAAATAAATACTTTTTGAAAAATAAATTGGGAAATTCTCTTGCACCAGACTTCCTGGTCCTTCATTGCCATCCCCAGTTCCTGCTTTGATGCAGGACTCCAGAGAAGAAGGGAGGATATAACCTCATTGTCAGCTCTGTAGCAGTGGCCGGCAAACTGTGTTCTTCTGGATCGGACTAGTGAAGAAACACAGGGAAGGTTGCCGTATATTAGATTAGTCGATGGGTGGCTCTTCCAAGACAGATTTTGCGCTCTCATTAGAAGGCGGGTGTAAGTGCCATCCAACCGTTTCTCTAGTTTATTTGAAAGTGTCCATGTCTCGGAGCCATAGAGTAGAATCGGCTCAACGGTTGTCCTTGATTTTGTGGATGTAACTTTGGTGCACCTGAAATATGTATGTCCTTGTATGCAATTTACTTGTGTGGACATAAATGTGTGTGTGTGTGTGTGTGTGTGTGTGTGTGTGTGTGTGCGTGCGCGCGTGTGCGCGCGGCCACAGACAGTGCGTCTCCACATCTAGTTTCCCTCAAATAAATTCCGCCCTGTTGTTTTTCCTCTCATACCCCGAGAACAATCAGATATATTGACAAACAAGCACGTGCCGCGTTACACACGCACATCGCACACACACACGCACACAACACGCACACAGCACATACACACACAGTTGAATTGAAAATATACGCCTAATCCCATCTCAGATTATTACTGATTACATTCTGAAAATGTAATAAATTATTTACTAAACTTAGACTATGTTCACACTATCCGCTCTTCAAAAACAAATAGGCACCCTCTTATTTGAGAGGTGGGCACACCATCTCCATTACGTAGCTTATGTCCCTATGTATGTCTGTCTGTTTAGGGGTACCAACAGGTGAAAAAGTGGCGCTGTTGAGCTTCACTCTGTGCATGTTATACTCTTCAGGATTCAAGTTCAAAAACAGCAAAAGTAGCAGATGTACAAACTCAAGTTTCAACCTTGTGTACCTGCTTAAAATATGAAGATAAGAGGTTTCATTCATTCAAATAAAATGGTAAATGGTGCATTTATTTAGTGCCTTTATCCAAGGCGCTTTACATAGATTGTGCATTACATTCACCCATTCATACACCAATTGCGGCGGAAGCCATGCAAGGTACCAACCAGCACATCGGTAGCAATTTGGGGTTCAGTGTCTTGCCCAAGGAAACGTAGACAGGAGGAGCCGGGATTCGAACCGCTGACCCATGGATCATTGGATGACCTGCTCTACCTCCTGAGCCACAGCCGGTCATTCATTCAGACCACTCAGGTTTTTTCCGGCAGCCTTTTCTGCAGTCCATGTCTTGCATGTGTAAGTGCCTGGCTGGGGCGCTGAAGAGAACCACTGACAACTGACATTAACAACATAAGTTTGATTTTAGAATCAGCCTCATGTCTTATATAATAAGCAAAGCAACAAAGTTTTTACATCCAGGCTGGTTGAGTCAGACTCAGAGTACAGCTGGTGGTCCTCAATTGACTGTCAGGTTAATATATATTGCCCCTCCGTTTGTTTGAATTGCTGAAAGTGTTTCTCTGCAAGAGATCCGTCGTGCACCCACGGTTATCTGACTCACATGCCATGAGAACCCCCTGGCACGGAAAGAGAGAGACTGATCGCATCACGCCATCATCCTCGGGGGAGAGGTGAAAACCTTTTAATGCTTGTCTCTCCCTTCTCCCCTCTCTCTCTGTCTCACTCTTTCTCTCATCTTGCCCCCCCGCCCTCCCATTCCTCTGCCCCCTCTCATTCTCTCGCTCTCTCTCTCTGTCACCCTAGCAGGCGGTGAAGTCGATAGGCCCATTAGTAAATAACAGATACATAATTTATTAAATATCCTTAGATACATATTCCAGCATCGCGTTACCAGGCGAGAGAGAGAGAGAGAGAGAGGGGTGGGGAGGGAGGGAGGGGCTGCTTAGCTCACAATTACCAAGCTCAGACTGGGAAAGAGAGAGAGAGTATAGCGGAGAGAGAGAGAGAGGGTGTTGGGCGGGCAGAGAAGGAGAAAACATGCGAGGGGAAAAAGAGATATATTTTCAGACTATTTTCACCCGGGCATTCGTCGTAGGCAGAGGTTATGCAATTAATTGGTGAATTGGTTAGCAACAGTTTTCTTCACATTTGATCGATGCATGCACCTATAGATAGGGTGTCCATGTTTGACTTGAAGAGTTCCTTCCGCAGCAAGGTTGCTCACAGGGACGTACAGTGGAGTGCATTCTCACTCCCAGTGGTGGAAAGTAACTATAACTAAGTATATTTACTGTAGTACTGTACTTACTGTAAGTAGAATTTTGAGGTATTTGTACTACATGAGTATTTCCAATTTCTATTACTTTTACTTCGACTCCACTACATCTCAGATCCAAATATTGTACTTTTACTCCACTACACATTTGAAAACTTTAGTTACTAGTTACTTTGTAGATTTTGATTATTATTAAAAAACATAGTACATGAACTACTTTTTTTTGGTGATTGCTGCCATGGGATATGTGGTGTAGCAAATTATACCAATAATGACACCTCATTAATAGTTAAAGTTAGCGTATTGCCAACAGAGCAAAAAAACACCATGAATAAGCCAGAGATCAACCAGAAGATGACCAAAAAGATGCTCATCAAGGTACATGGAAACAAGTGATGGTAGTGAGTTGGGAGTTAAGCTAGTTTAAACTACGCTGTACAGAGGAGGAGACGCGTTGTACTTCAAGGTCAGTTCCTTTTTGACAGGCGATACCTTGGGTGTGACAGTGAAAATTGGTGTATAGACTAGAGGAAATCATTTAATGTTCCAACAAAGCTGAATCTTATCTTATCTTATCTTATCTTTCTCACCCGCACTCATGTGGGTGAGAAAGTTATATTCAATGGAAATTGAGCGCTTGAAGTGTGACCTGGCTGCCGCTCGAGACAAGAACGTGGTGTACTTGTCCTCTGAGAACTACAGGTATGGAACCTTGGGGGAAAAAATAAGAAAAGGACAATTCATTAGCCCTTCGCTAAATCCCACCCCAAACAGCGATTGTCCAATGCAAATCCAAATAGTTTAGCAACTGTTGCTATGCAGGTCAAGCTTTCGCCACCTCATAGCTGTCAGTGTTATTTTGCATGGCTGTGTTGTTGAACACATACACAGCTTGATGTCGAGAAAGTGACTGACACACCCAGGTGATGGCAATAATACTAATGACCGTAGTCTTACCGTGCAACATGAAAACTCCGGTCAGGTGGTCGTTAAAAGTTGATTTCTCCCTCTGTCATTTCCTCGTATTTCTAGTTTATTTAAATAATCACATGCACATTTGTCCAGTGCACATTTGTCCTGGTTTTAATTTCGAAGGTTTTGCTACCGAAATGATCGATTATTTTATATGGAGAAATCCTGTCATTTAACATACATCTCAATGGGAGAAGGACAGCTTGTCCTGCATACAGTATGTGTCCTCGCTGCTAACGTGCCTATTGGACAAGGACAGGTTCGGTAGCGAAGGACAAATTGGATTTACCTTGTCCTTGCGCTAAGTCATTATAATTCTCTCGCTATCTCGCTAAACACTATTGAAATGAGGTACACACAAGTTCACAACACTTATTACCTTGGTAGTGAGTAGCCCATTAGGGTAACCAGTGCATTCAGCTTGTGACCCAACCCAGCAAGCCAAATCACACCTTGGAAAGCATGAGTGTCTATTTCAAACAAAGTGTTTTTTGACTGGGGGATCACATTTTTTTACTGCAGGAATTGCCTGTCATAATTTGACCCCCCAGTATCAGGATGTATTAAGATGTTGATATTCATTCATCAGCCAACACTCCCCACTGACAGGTAGTAACCCCCCCCCCCCCAGAGAGGATGTACAGGGCCTTAGTCCTACTCCTCCTTCCAGCCAACACTCCCCACTGACAAATGTATTTCACTAGGAAAGACCAAGCATTAGTTAATAGCCTTGCGATTGGGATTCCCCACAGAGTTAGTGTTGAAGCGCTGAACCCATAATTGCTCCCGATGAGCAGGTTGGTGCCTTGCATGGTTTCCGCCGCCATCTGTGTATGAATGTGTGTGAATGGGTGAATGTAATGCACATTTACAGTATGTAAAGCACTTTGGATAAAAGCACAATTTAATCTGTATTCATTGAATGGTACTGGTATGAAGTGTATCAGAGAAGACAGCAGTAAGGACAAATGGAATGCAGCAGAATACATGATAACATAACATTAGACTATAGGATGGCATGGATTAGAATTGAATAGATGTGAATGTGGAATGTAGTGTGAAATAGACAGCCAGACAGACACTGTCACAAATCCCCCCCACACACAGCAAACACACACACACACACACACACACACACACACACACACACACACACACACACACTCACACACACACACTTGCGTCACACGTTTGTCACACATTTGCGTCATTAGCGTCAGCCAGAGAAATTGCAAAAGTTGAATACAGGGACAACGGCAAAGAGATAATTACTCACACACAATGTCTGATTGCTGTGAATGTCTAACACACAAACACACACACACACACACACACACACACACACACACACACACACACACACACACACACACTCACACACACACACACACACACACACACACACACACACACACACACACACAATTAATTTGGCTAATAATTATGTCCACAAATAAATGCACAAACACAAGAAATACTTGTGAGATAAGCTGAATTCCCTATTTGACAGTGTTGACTGCTACAGTAGGCATGCAGCATCACTTGCAATGGTGTAAAGTATATAACTAAGTACATTCACTCAAGTACAACTTTTAGGTGCTTTTACTTTACAGTATTTCCACATTTTTATACTTTTACTTTTACTCCACTACATCTCCGAGGCAAATATTATACTTTTACTCCAATATAATTATTTAAAAACTTTACTCACAGTACTTGCTTTGTAGGCCATTTGAAAATTGCCAGAGTACATATAGTTGTACATGTACAGTAGTTAACATGACACTAACTGAATTCAAAGATTCAACTGTACATGTGACAGTACATCTGTATAAACCACCTGTTGCTCATACCTCTCCAAAAAGTTAAAGTAAAAGAAAAAACAACACAAAATCAATGGACATGGAACTGTAGGATGTTGTAATTATACCAGTATCACAGTATATTATGTTACATTCCATTCTTTGTAATCATTGTTCAATATTATTGTGTTTCCGGTCCACTAACCAGGTTCAATAAAGTATATCGTTATTTCTGTATAGTATAATGGCACAAAGCAGATCCCTTCTTTTGCTATTCCATGTTTGGCCTAAAGGGGTCACTGTAGGCCCAGTTCACAGTGCTGAACTGAGTCACTCACACTGAGTCACATAGTGCACACACATGCAGAGGTTATGGCAGTGATGGCATGTGAGTCAATACACATATTTTCTATCTATCTCACACATCGTGCTTTCTCTGTGACACGCACGCTCGTGTACACACACACACACAACCTCGCGGGCCGAATTACATAGGCTATACATATTCCTCCAATTGATCACATGCGTATCTAACTGGCCCCATACAGACCTGCTGTTCAGAACAGTTGTAGATGAGTAACATTTAGTAAGAGAGTGACTCCATGGAAAGGGAGAGAGGGGGAGAGAGAGAGAGAGAGAGAGAGATGCAGGGGGTGGTGTAAGCACTGTTCCTTCATGAGTAAGTGGATAAATGTGTATGCACTTCTATCGCACATTGGTTCTGAGAAAAATGAGAAGAATCCTGTGCGTGCGTGCGTGCGCGTGTGTGTGTGTGTGTGTGTGTGTGTGTGTGTGTGTGTGTGTGTGTGTATATGTATACTAGTGGAACTGTGGAGAAGAGATCCAATAGAGCTAAGACAAGTCATTTTGTGCTTGGTTCAAGCTCACAGTGCGTTGTGAACTTGTAGATCAGCTTTTTCCAGGATGCTTCCAAGTACAGTATAAATCAGGCATCACAACTCCATCAAGGCCCGCCGTTTGTTTTTACTGAAAACTAAATATAAAATTATATGACTAAAATCTAAATGAACTCTGCCTGTGAGTGTGTCGTCTGGGTGCAGTACTTAGTTTAGACAGTTTTTGGTTTAGACCAGTTAGACCAGTCATTAGTCCTACAACTACAACCTATCTCAAACCCTCACCCTAAACCTAACCTCCCCCGGGGCAGCACACCTAAACCTAACCTTAACCCATGTCTAACGAATGACTAGTCTAAACTAAGTATGCACCCCGTGTCGTCTGCGTGAAGAAGTGAAGAAGAAACGGCAGCAACACTCACGCATCGTATTAAATCCAAATGTGGATGAGTGTGTCGGTGTGATTGTGCATGTCTACATGTACAAC
>NC_137885.1:20250204-20262704 GCF_963924005.1 Protomyctophum bolini | reverse complement strand
TTTTACTGTACTGACTGTACATTCGGTGGCTTGGCATTGGTTCCCAGGGAAAATTCATTCTGTTCAATTCATTGTTTTTTCAATCTCATGTTTGAAGGCACTAGCCAATCTGCTTCATTTGAAATGTGCTACAAATACTGTATGTTCCAGGCTGCTGGCCTAGCGGTTCGGGCACCTATAGGCTCTCCCCCATCTCCTTCTTCTCCCCTTCCTGTCCATCTCTACTGCAAACTATATTTTGAAGAAAAAGCCCCCAAAGAAATATATAAAACGAAATGCTACAAACATGAATGTATTTGAATCTATGTGCTTTTCTCAAGTTACCGGTATGTGAACTTGGAAGCATGTGTTTTCAAATATGGGAGAGACAATGTTAACTGTTATACACTGTCAAAAAGAAGGGTGTGTAGAACCTATAGATAGACAGACATATGCACTAGGTGTGTAACGATACATTTTAACAGCAATACGTATCAAAATACATGGTTGACGGTTCATTATGACGATACGATTCAATGATTTAAAATCGATACAGTAACTATTTAGCAAAGACATGATATCTGTGTAAAACATGTGGATATAGCAGGTTATTTAAGGGAAACATTTATTATTATGGATGGATATAAAGTAAACACAGTATTTCTCTGGCCAATACATGGACATTATATTTGAACACATACGGTATATGGACAAACCTGCACCTTGACATGAACACAGATAATTCACACATTTATCGATAGACCATGTGTAGCGATATGGAATGGAAAAGTAGTTCAACTATTATTTTCTTCTTAAAATTGGTAAATACAGCGCACAAGTGCTTAGTATTGATACAGTCAATTATTTGCATTGCAAACGATTCGATACTGATTATTTTCATTTCGAAATGATGCGATACGATACAAAGTCAAACGATACGATATGTTGAGTTTCCATTTCGATATACTTGAAATTAAAATTGACGTTTCGATGCAGTTACTATATCGTTACACCCCTAATATGCACCCATGTTGTCGCAGTTTTGAACCAACAATTTGCATGCTACAGTATGACAAATATCCACCACTCAAACTAATTGGAAACCCCACACTGAAAACAATTAGCAGGCTATAGCAATGACATGCTCAGGAATGCTAAATGCCTTAAACGTGTGGTGTAAACTAGCTGTGACCACATGGTGTATGTCAGCAATAAGCATATGAAAATGTTCATGGACTGGTTTAGATGAAGCTGAAGTGAAAATGAAAATCGTTGAACACCAAAGGACCATGCAGCACCCTGTGTGGTAGACAGCTGTGTGTGTGTGTGTGTGTGTGTGTGTGTGTGTGTGTGTGTGTGTGTGTGTGTGTGTGTGTGTGGGTGTGTGTGTGTGTGTGTGTGTGTGTGTGTGTGTGTGTGTGTGTGTGTGTGTGTGTGTGTGTGTGTTTGTGTGTGCATCACACGCACGCGTGTATGTGTGTGGGTGGAGGATTATGACTAAGGACTCAGCGTTTCCAGTTCTCACACAGAGCATATATATGCACCAGGAGTATAATGTCCGTCCTTGTGTCCATAGACTCACCTCTACTCCCTCTGTCTCAATACCGTACCTCTCACACTCCTTTTAGATAAACCTTTCACCTAGCTCCCATACCCTTCTCTCCCTGCCCCCATGGTACTGTAATTTAACTCTGAGCGAGTCCGAATGTAACCAAATGATTACATTTGTACCCGCTCACCCAGCAGTCGGTGGCACTATTTTGCCAGTCAAGTGAAAGTCATATTAGTATTATTTCATTTTTATCCCACGATTTTGTAACCCATTTTTTTCACCCAGTGTCAATTATCTAATGTCCTAATCCTGGACGCTATACTCCCTCTGCTAACCCCGAGGAGAGCAACGGACTGGCCTCATGCTTCCTTCTATGCATGAGGAGTCCAAGCCGCTTCTTTTCATCTGACATGGGGGAGTTTCCCCAGTTGGACGTAGCGCGTGGAAGGAACACGTTATTCCAACCAGTTCCTTTCCCCTCCATCAGGCACCCCGGCTGGGCAGGGGGAGGCAGTTTAGAGACCAGCATTACATTACTGCTTGTTTTTTGTGAGGGTACCTACCCTAGGGGACACGGGGAGAACATGCAAACTCCACACAGATAGGCCCTTTCACCAACCCCACCTAGGGTATGGGCACTGATGACCCGGGGCATATAGAACACGCCCACATGACTGTCCGGTGAATTTACAGTTTGGACGTGTTGATGTCCCTTCCATTGTTGACTACTAGTGGTCAGTGGAGTAGTATAGTCCCCCCTCGTCCGTTCCGAGGTGTTTTGGAGGGAGAGCGTTTGACTTGGAAATATCTTCACAGATGGAGTTTCCATGATCAACGCACTACTCATCGGGAGAACAAGAGCCTGCAGACAGTGCAGAGGCTTCAGTACATACAAAACAGTGCTTAGGATCCACATCACACCCACCCTGGCCACGAACCCTACGTTCACTCCACTGGAATGATGGAAACGCATCATTTTAGATTTGAGATATAATAGATTAATAGAATAACATTTTCACACGTACATGTACATCTGCTATTTTTTTTTAATACTGTTTTTATTAGGCATTTTTGTACGACAATTTCAGATTAGACAATAATAAGTAATTCAGTTAAATAAAAATGAAAAAAAATAACAGGCAATGTAAATGTTCCACATACAGTATAATAAAAAAAGACATAAATGTACATCTGCTATTAAAAAAGAATAGCAATAAATTAAGTTAAAAAAAAAGTGTCTCTTCTTATATGTAAGTGTGAGAACTACTGATTTAGAAGTCATTTGTATAATCTCAGGCCCTTAGCGGGTTAAAGCTCCTGTATGTTAGACTCAGTGACGAGGCTCAGGGAGGAGCCATGCCACCTGGGCTGTACCGAGGCAGGGGGTCTGAGTTAGAGGAAAGTCCCTTGTTTTTCCACCAGGCCTCTATAGCCTGCAACTGGTCTGGCATGTCTGCCAGACCTGCCAACACAGGACAAGAAGTTGGAGTGAGATTACACGCACTAGCAGTGTGAGCCGGCCACAGAACTTTAACCCATTCTGACCTGAGATCAGATTCTAAAAATGTCTTCTATGTCAGTCGCTCTTCGATTTTTCAAAAGCTAAAGCATAACATAGTGCTAACACCAAAATGGGTTCCCGCCCAGAATGGGATAAAACACTGCACACAAACACAGAGACACACTCGCACGCACACACTGGGGAGGGGACGATTAAACAGTACACAAAAATAAATTGCTTTCCGTTTAGGACTATACATTAAATATAATTCATATAAATATTCAAATATTGTATATAAATTAGGGCTGTCAAATGATAAACATTTTTAATCGGATTAATCACAGTTTAAGAATTAATTAATCATGATGTTTTTCTGTTTAATTATTGTTGTGGGAATGGAAAGATAAATGTCAGAAGGCGCATATAGGTATTTAACATACATAGCCTACTGTATGTATGTTTACATTTCTTATATACAAAAAAAAGGGATGATAGGATGGTGTCTCTGTCTCTCATCCCGTTGTCGTGCTATGTGATTTGAGCCGCTGCCTAGGTAAGTTGTGCAGCCTTTTATGGCAATAACCAATTTGTGTTTTCCCCCATCCAGATAGGGCTAAATAGTGCAGAGTGGATGGGATTATGGGATGTATGGGGCGGGTCATCTTCACAATTTAATTAACTCAGTTAACTCACTCATTTTGACAGCCCTAATATCAATGTAACTTTTCCTAACTGGATTCAATGCGTTCTAATTGTAATATGGGACGTGTACAGTACCTCTTTGAAGTGGACGATAACTTAGATATAATTCATATAAATACGTGCTGATACTGTACTCTGCTAGTAGTGACAGAAGAACTGACTTGACTCTGTTCAGAGCCGAGGCATTTATGTTGTCTATAGTCCTTGGGATTTAACTCAAATATCCTAAATGTTACTGGCTGACAGATAATCTATATTATTAACAGCACAACAAGCAGCAAGTAAACTTTGGAGCCTACGTACTGTATAAGTTTAAGTTTATGTCTTGTCTTTTAGAATAAACATTAAAAGATTTTTAATGTTTTTGTCTGCATCTGGAATCCACTGTTATCTAATGAATAATGCATCATTATTAAAACTGTAAATGGCATACTGTACGATGAGATGAAAAGCACTGGGACCTCCCCTGACCCACACTGGCCCAGCGAGGGTCCCTAGACCTCATGTTTACAACCACAGAGGCACTGAGTTTATTTACTTTTTTCAATTCAAAGATGACCATAACTGCTGTGTTGTAGCAGCTGGCAAGGATGCACACAAACACACATACACTCGTGCGTGTGCTCGCTCGCGCACACACACACACACACACACACACACACACACACACACACACACACACACACATAGCTTACTGTAAATGGGGTCTAGATTGGGCTCTGATGTCGTGGGAGCACCATGGGGGGTGAGAGGAGAAGAGATGAGAGGAGGGGAGGAGAGGATTGAATATGAATAAACTCCAACCGATTAATAAGCCACTAGAGGCGACACGGTACACTAATCCTACAAATGGTCTACTACTGTATGTGGGTGCCGGCATCAGATGGCACCCAAATCTTGTGAACGTCCTAATACTGGTGCTAGATCCCGCGAGAGTGTGTTGTTGGGACAGAGAAAGGTTGATAATAACTTTTTTCTCCTGATTCGTCTCTCTGAAAAAATACATTTTAGTATGAAAATCTCGGGAATATTGTGCAGCTTGTGACGATCGGGACCAATATTTAGTTTGGTGACCATGGGGCTAAAGAATGGTTCAGAAGCTGCGTTCACGTTCACTCTTCCATTGGAATTAACCCATTCTGGGTGGGAACCCATGCATTTTGTTGTTCTAAACCTTCTGGCCGGGAACCCCTCTTGGGGTTCTGTACAGTATGTACAGTATTCAAAAAGTTTTTTTTGTTGATGCTGCTATATAAATATTTGAAGTACTTCAGAAAACTTTTGATTTAGAAGCATTTTTAGAATCGGCCTCAGTCGAAAATGGGTTCAAAAGTTGTCCGCCCACTTGACGCAGATAGGTACAGGAAGTAAACTGGAGAGGGCGAGTCTTGCTATTTCCGCCTTGGACCATGATCCTCCTCTGCTTTTGACCCCACAGGAAGTAGCAGCTGCAGGCGATGTTGTGTCTGGTGCCACGGGCGGACCGATGTCCCGCCGGGCTCTCCCAGGACACAGGATGGTCCCCAGGGTGGCGGGGGAGCGCTCGTCGCTATGGGAACAACGAGGGCGGATTCCTCTGCTGAAAAGGTCTGGCAAACACAGGCTAGAGTATGAAACTAACGTCGGATGTTCAATGTTAGTTCGCTTCAGTGCGGCGGTAGAGTTCATGTGAACCCTCTTCCAGAGAGAGATGGAGACACTAGAAACTCTGCTGGACATTGATTGATTGGTTGATATGGACAACCTCTATTACATCTGTGTATCAAAGCTAATTTGATTCAAAGGCAGTGTCGCTCTTCCATGGGCAGAGAGGATCACAGCCAAGATTGCGCTGGGGATAATAGCTAATGGATAATGGTTTGCACAGTTTTCTAAAGGCTTAATTGTGTTTTTTTGCATTGAACATTGAAACGTTAGAATTTGTATTTCTGTTTGCGTTTTAGGCTTCATAATCACAACTTGCACAGGACAGAAATGACACATAACTTCAATATATAAAGAAATCACTAACACATTTTATATATTTCTTCTATTATTTTCTTCCCAAAGAATTTACAAAATATCGGAAATATTTGTTCTACAAGCTTACAACACGTCATGAAGTGTTTTAATATATTTTTATCCCACAATTTTGTAATTTTTCACCCCTGTGTCAATTATCTAATGTAATCCCATGGGCTCTACACACCCTCCACCAACCTGGGGGGGTGGCGGGGGGGGGTGGCAGCGGACTGGCCTCATGCTTCCTTCTAAGCATGAGGAGTCCAAGCTGCTTCTTTTCCCTTGTTGGACGTAGGAACACGGAAGGAATACGCTATTCCAACCAGTTCCTTTCCCCTCCATCAGGTGCAGTTAGAGACCTAGGGGACACGGGGAGAACATGCAAACTCCACACAGAGAAAGTGATGTGTTTTAAGTTTGTAGATGTGCTATTCATGTGTGCGTTTAGTGTGCGTGCGTGTTGTCCACCACAAATCCAAGCCCTGTCATTACAGGGCACCAGGTGTTTGTGCTTTCATCGCACACAAGCATGCACGCATGCAGGCGCACACACACACACACACACACACACACACACACACACACACACACGGACACAGCCTATGTCAACTGCTAATCAGAAATGTCTGTCTTTAATTCTCTCTCTCTCTTTCTCTCGTTGTGTCTTTCTGTATCATAAGTCAGTTATGTAATGTGTAATCAATCAATCTTTATTTCAGACCCAGGGAGATCATGAGTGATTTGTTTTGTAGACAAAGGCAAAATAAGTGTTTTGTTGTTGTTTTGGACATCACCCTAGACACGCACGCACAAGCAGCTCCAAGCTCATCCAATCACACCAGATCATGCACACCAGTAGGCTAGAGACGACAACCATGCAGTTGTGTTTCCTGGAGTCAGATTTGCATGGTGCACGTGCGCGCGCGCACACGCGCATACACACACACATACACACTACACACTCGTAAACCCTCTTGAATTAACCACAAACATGCACAGTCTATCATCCCCCCGTCTCTCTCTCTCTCTCTCTCTCTCTCTCTCTCTATGTCTCTCTAACCACAGTTACTTCCTTGACTGTTACGCTGGGGGGCGGGAGGGTGGGCAGGTGGCTCTTTTGACCACACACACACACACACACACACAGAGAAACACAACTGAAAGTTAATAGAAAGCGAGTGGAGGCGATGCCGTTGGTGACGCGTACTTCTACTTTGGTGTGTGTGTGTGTGTGTGTGTGTGTGTGTGTGTTTGTGTGCGCTTGTGTGTGTGTGTGCGTGCGCACATGCGCGTGTGTGTGAGAGTGAGAGAGTCAGGCGGTGGGAGTCTGATTTGCTTGAAACCACAGCAGGAAGACTCAGGACTCAGGACTCGTGGCCCCGACCAGGACACCTCAGCCTGGGTAAGAAGAACCCTGCATACACCCTCTTCCCCCATCTGCGTGCACGCTCTCACACACACACACACACACACACACACACACACACACACTCAAATTTGAATTATTTTATTCGGATCTGCACAAGAGGCGCAATACAATAGATCCAAACTCTGATCAGAAGAAGGTTACATTATATGGTCAAACCAGATACAACTGCTGCACAAGCTTAACACACAGAGGAAAAAAAGATGACATACTAGGCTACTACTTGACACTACTAGACTACTAGGTTTATCTTTTTATTTTTTTCCTTTAAGCCACTTAAGGATAAATGAAACAACGACTTCTCCAGATAGACAGACTGCCCATAATAGCTGAGACAGAACAGTCTTTCGCCAACTTTTTTGCCTTTTGTCAATTGCCAATTTGTCTTTTGCAATCCACTCAATTGCAGGCCCCTGAGCACAAGTTTATGGACATGGCTCAGACTCCCAAATCCAATTTTTATATTTACAATAAGGCCATAATTCGTTCCACCAAAGGCTGAATATTTCATACGTTTGGATGTATAACAAGTGTCCATATACAAATCAAATGGGCAGCCTACACCACAAACACACGCACGCACGCACACACACACACACACACACACACACACACACACACACACACACACACACACACATACACACACACACACACACACATTTTAAGAATGTGGATGGGCCGTCAGGCAGCGTGGTCACTGCTGTCGCTTGACGTGACACACAGCCACCACCACAGGGATTGCAAAAGTTCCAAAAGCTGCATCCAACTACATTAACGATCAGAACGGGTGCGGTTGTTAGATGTTAAAGAACAAGCAAAGTTGGCGTCCACCGGCCATTGCTGCACACACCCCCCCCCCCCCCCCCCCACACACACACACACACACACACACACCAGTTACAAGTAAATGTCCCTAATTCAAAATGTACTTTTAAAAGTACGGTATATGTAAGTACGAAACTATTGACATCAAAATGTACTTTAAGTACAAAAAATAAAAGTACTCAGTCATTGTGCAGAACACACACATCAGTTTTATGATGTTGACGTTCACCAAGAATATCTGTGATTGACCTTTTTGATCTGTGTGTGTGTGTGTGTGTGTGTGTGTGTGTGTGTGTGTGTGTGTGTGTGTGTGTGTGTGTGTGTGTGTGTGTGTGTGTGTGTGCGTGCGTGCGTGCGTGCTTTATTTGAAGGAAGAAGAAGGGGGCTATACGGAGCAGTCTGGAGGCGGTCTTCATGGCATCCAACAGCATCTTTGAGTCTCTATCAGCCTACCAGTCTGCCTTACTCCGAGGTAACTGTGCGTGTGTGTGTGCGTGCTTTGTCTGCCACATGGTGGCAGCAAAGGGTAGGTAAGCCTCTAACGGCTTAGCATTAGATCACGATATTTATCTTTTGTGCTGGTTCTGGACAACTGGAAATGCATGCCCCGCCCAGTTATTATATTATTGTGTCCCTTTTATGCCCATAGAGTTCTTTGTCAAGCATGCCAAATGAGGCTTTGGTTCTGGTTCTGGACAAACCCGTTCCACCCATGTCTGTCCCGTTTATGCTCATATGGAGATTTCTGTATGTTTCTCTCTGTGTCCCTTTATTCCCATATGGAGTTGTGTCAGGCATGCCCAAATATGGAGTGTTGTGATGTCAGAACAGGCCAGCTCCAATGGGCCAGGGGCCCTGTCCAGAGTAAGGGGCAGAGGCCTTTTGTCTCGGTTCTGGACAACCGTGGGTGCGACACCGGGCACTACACTCCCTGTGGGGGTGTGGAACGCGTGTGGCGTCGGTGGGGTGAACGGTTCTGGAGTTACGTGGATTACAGACGTACACACACAAACACACAGACTTGGTGCATTTATAGTTAGATAAAGTATAGTTAAACTTAAACAAAGTATCTCACAATATTTGATCCAGGTGCTTCACAATGTGAAGCCTGATTTAGACCTACTTACTGTACCTGGAAAATATCAACGTGTCACATCAGGAGGTGTTGTGAGCTGCAATTTTCTAAACTTTTTTTTAAAACATTTTATACACTTGAAAACTTGTGAAATGGGACCTTTTGCATAATGAGTACTTTCTACTTTTAGTACTTTAAGTACATTTTGATACCAATACTTTTGTACTTTTACTCAAGTAAATGTTGAATTCCGGACTTATTCCGGTACTAGTAAAAAGTGTGAGTACTTTTTCCACCACTGAAATGAAGCATACCTTTGCCATGGCCGGTTGTCAGTATAGTGTTATCATGTGACTCATGGATTCATGGACTGATGAAGTTAATGATATACACACAATATTCACTAAATTATCAACATGTATTGTAATATACTATCGTAACATGTTTGGTTCTGTGTGTTTGTTCAAGATGAGAGAGAAAATCTCGCTACGATTTAGCCTGTGACCGTCTCACATTATGTACAGTTAGGGAGTGCTGGTTTGGCCATACGAGTCACCCTAACATTATGGTTTTACCAGACATTACAATTAGTCTGACAGTAAACTCCAGTGGTCTCTGAGACCGGCGTCTCGGTTGGAGACATATGGAAGTGATAAAAACGCCATGCACATCTTGGTGTTCAATGAAATGGCTGCTGGATATAAAAATAAAATATAAATATAAACGTGTAGATTAGAGCTCCCAGTAAGAGGATTTAGAAACAGGCCGTAGAAGTTTGGCCTTCTTGTGTCATTGAATTAGAAATAAAACCAAATTGTGTTCACTGAACCAAACCAGATGAGCCAATGGAGCGAGAGAAAGATGAGAGGAGGACGGAGCCGGAGTCATAGAACATGAGATTAGTTAAATGTTCCAAAATAGATGATGACTACTGCACGGAAATGAACATCATGATGGAGAGAGAAGAGAAGAGGAGAGCAGATGGGATTGGGTTTAGGTTTAGAGGACAGGAGTGATGGTAAGGAATCTTTCACCTTTACGTCCACACGCGAAACCACCCCGAAGCCCAAAAGAATAATTCCCAGCATGCACTTAACGTATAGTTGCATACGGCATTTCTACTTCACATGCTTATGGCCTTATGGTCATTTACAGCAACGGTGTTGCACAGCACCAGAATGCTGGCGGAGCTGCAGGGACAGCAAGCTGCCTTGCCTAACAGCACCGCCGTACGCCCGTCCCCCGTCCCCCCAGCGGTCATAGAAGCGAAGAGAGGATCGGAATGTTTGGGAGTGCGACCAAAAAGAGACGATGACAGAGAATGGAAAAGGAGGAGAGGAGAAGAGGCGAGGGAGTCTGAACGTAGGAGACATTCCTGTCTGCCTGATCAGACGGCAGCTGTGAGTGACTGTACATGTTTACGTGACTGTTGTCTGGTTCCCACAGTGGATGGATGTGCTGCATGGAGATATCACACACACAGAGGAGCGAATACCTTTCCAACCAAACACTTATGTTTTAGTCTTTTTAAACACACGGCCAATTCACCGGAGTCTTGAAATTATGTTATCACGGCATGGCTTGTAAATCCTAGGGTGATTCAGTTCCCAAATATGTCATCACTGTATAGCCTTACAGTCAACGGGCCGTAATGAGCACAAGGGTCAGGATCATAGCCGTTAGGCCATCCTGTCGTCGTAGAATGATCTCGTTGAGAAGGGGAGTGTGTTTGTGTGTGTCAGTGTGTGCGCGCGTGCACAGAAGACAAAATGCAGACCATATCAATTGAGCATTGAAGTGTTTTGTATTGCAGATCTGTTGTCAGTTGGTTGTGGTTAGGCTGCGAGCTGTTTTGTGGGTTATAACTTGGTACCACTTGACTTTTTATTTAGTTTCAGTCAAGGTTAGGAACAATTATACCGTCAACAGCGACTCGCTTGGTGTTACTGTAGGTTGAGGGTTTTATTTCATGTCAAGAGTCCATATGGTGATAATATCCATATAGCCCAAAGACGGGGCCAGAGGATACCCAGGTCCCTACTGAGTGCAACTCAGGACTACACTCAAGACCTTAAGGAATAAAATCAATACAAACAGTGGAAATTAGTTTTGGGAAAGCAATTTTGAAGGGGTGGGTTTTGAAGGTGGATTTGAAGGAAATCTCCATTTGATTCTTGAATATAATACGAGAATGGCTTATTTGATCTTTGTAACTACGCATATCTATTTGGAATTTGAGGCCAGTATCCTCAAGATCAGTATCCTCAGTATCTTCATACGAGAAACAGGATTCTTCACACACACTCATTAGATATGTACACTTAGAGATACAATAACAATGTTGTCCATCAAGAACGTATATCGTCTCTGTCAGGAGGAAACCTCAGATGTCCAAAACTGTTACTTTTCAGTATTCAAAAAGTAAAAAATTGCAGATCGACAAGCTCATAACACGTCGCTTCGCACCACACTTCGAGCTTGTAGATCTGCTATTTGGGATATCTTTGTGTGACGCTATAATCAAGTAGGGCATCGTTAATTTTACAAAATACAGATGGAGATAAGAGGTTTCTGCCCGACAACAACAAATAATGCTCAGTCAAATGTGACATGTTGCTTTTTCAACATACATGTAGCAATATCCTTAGTTCTGAGGGGGTAACAACGGACCCCAGGATTTTGCTGTCTACACTTGCACGTGTGCGCAACAGCATGTCTGTGCAACAGTGTGTGTGTGCGTGTGTGTGCCTGTGCGTGGGTGTGCGTGCATGTGTTTGTTTCCTGGTGATGCTCGGTGCAGAAGTTGTCAGTTTGCACAGGAAACGTATCTAAAGCCTACACACACACACCCACACACACACACACACACACACACACACACGCACACACGCACACACACACACACACACACACACACAGCAAAATGTGTTAAACTGCTCAAAGCTCAGCTCCTTCTATAGTACCTATAGCTGTAAGACAGTAGCTTTGGCCGTAGTCTTTTGACAAAATAAATTTGAGATTTAGTCACATTTTAGTCATCTGAAATGTTTTAGTTTTAGTCTAGTTTTAGTTGCTCATAAGACTATAGTCGACTTAATTTCGTTGAGCAAAATAATATTTTGACGGTGCCTTGATGACCTCGTAATGTGCTGATTTTACACTTGGTTGCATGCTGAAAATAGTGAGCTTGTAGAGCTGCTATTTTCAGAGTGCAATCAAACATAAAATTAATTGTCTTTTGGTTTCTTCTGGATCTCTTCTCCACTCCCTAACATTTTAGTCTAGTTTTTATTTGTTGACGAAAATGTCTGTACATTTGGTCATATTAGTCATTTAGTTTTCGTCGCTGAAAAAAAAGGTAGTCGACAAACGGAACCAAGTGGAACCGTACAAGGGCCCATAGCATTTAATGTAACCCTTACAAGTTAAATCACAA
>NC_137885.1:20242704-20245204 GCF_963924005.1 Protomyctophum bolini | reverse complement strand
CAGGTTAGGAGGGGGTTAGTATCGGGAGGAGAAAACCACTCAGTGTTTGTGTGCGTGTGTGTGTGTGTGTGTCTGTGTGTGTGTGTGTGTGTGTATGTGTGTGTGTGTGTGTGTGTGTGTGTGTGGTGGCCTGCTTTGCATATTGGTTAGCCAAGCTGGTTAGCCACACATACCTCTTTGTGTCAGTGCGCTCACACACACACACACACACACACACGCACACACACACACACACACACACACACACGCACATGCACACACACACACGCACAAACATTGCAGCTGAGGTGTTTAAGGCACACGCTTACCAAAGCCACAAACCAACCAGAAACCTTGTGATTCAGTAAATAACCACATACTCAAACGTATCTCTCTCTGTGTGTGTGTGTGTGTGTGTGTGTGTGTGTGTGTGTGTGTGTGTGTGTGTGTGTGTGTGTGTGTGTGTGTGTGTGTGTGTGTGTGTGTGTGTGTGTGTGTGTGTGTGTGTGTGTGTGTGTGTGTGTGTGTGTGTGTGTGTGTGTGTGTGTGTGTACTGTATGTGCACGCGTGTGGTTGGAAATTGTGCGTCACACCACCATAGCAACCAGAGACGGATCTGGTTGATTCTTTTGTACCTCGAGGGGAACTAGATTTGTAAAAGTGAAGGTTTTAGAGAATATACTGTACATATGGTGGAAGATTCCTGTCCCCCACCTTCAAATTTGAAATATTCAATTATATTCCAATGCTGTAACCAACTAGTTAATCACAATAACATGTCACTTTTAGCCATACTGTATACTCTTTCAAGAAGAGCTTAAAGTTCTGAATTTTACATTTGTGCAAAATGTCACAAATATAGGCTGGTTTCCAGACTGCATTCCACTTCGCTACTAAGTGACAAACAAATTCACGGAACGCAGTGAATCCGGCTGGAAACCAAACAAAATGGTCCATGTGGCTCTGGAATCAATGTACTTTATGATCGTCACAGAGCAAAGGATGAAGGTAGAAACAGGGAGGGGGGGGGGGTCACAGAGCAAAGGATGAAGGTAGAAACAGGGAAGGGGGGGGGGGGGGTCACAGAGCAAAGGATGAAGGTAGGAACAGGGAGGGGGGGTGGGCGGTACCGGAGTTATGGCAGTTGAGTATGATGCAGAGAGAGATGGAGAGAGAAAGACAGAGAGAGAGACAGAGGGAGAGAGAGAGAGAGAGAGAGCACGCAATGGAAGAAGTAAGAGTGGTGGGGGTGCGAGGGAGGGAGGGAGAGGAAGGAAAGAGGGAGAGAACTGGTCTACTTCTAGGCTTATCAAGTGCCCTGCAAGCACAGTTTGTGGTTTGCACACAACTCGTTAAACAGAATAACAAGTTAGACGCACACTCGCGCGCACAGTACACATTTTACACACCATTCAATTTACATGCAATATACTGCAATGTACATTTGGCTGATATATAGAAGTGTATGACAGAAACGCAATTTGATGACATCACTATGATGTTTGGTAACTTGTAAGCCTGCTATTCTGGTTTGAAACCAATTAACTAATTAAGACTTGGGGCCGATTCGACAAATGACTTCGAAATAAGGTAGTTCTGCAACCTTTTTTGTGCTAACCCCAAAATGCATTTGGCCACGCAAAATGCATTTTTTATTATGTAATAATTGTGACAACCCTACTGCTGGCTGCTCTTTGGGTAAAGTACTTGTACGTGTTTTAAGCATTATGTTATACTGTAGCTTTTGAAAAAATAACAGATCTACAAGCTCATAGCGCTGCACCGAGTGCCGCGCTACAAGCTTGTAGATCTGCTTTTTTTTTTTTTTATCGTGAAAATGTGGCACAAATACTGTATATATTCTTTCAGAGCGAATGTTTTTTATTCAAATATTTGCTTCTGGGGGGTCTCCCTGGAACAACATATTTTCAGATAATTCTGGGGGTCCTTGACATGAAATTGTTTGACATCGTTTTTCAGAAAACTGTCAAGATTTAGAAGCATTTTTTTTAGAATCATCCTCAGGTCTTTAACACTGCCTGTGTATTTTAGGAGGTGGTGAGGTGTCTCATTCCTGGTCTGGCTCTCACCGTTTAGGAAAAAGTCCCAACATGTGACTGTCAGGGAGGAGAAGGAGGGCTTTCTGGGAAGTAAGCAACTGTTGCTGTACTACTGAATTCTCCATAGTCCATGCCTCTGTCTGTCTGTCTGTCTGTCTGTCTGTCTTTTCTTTTTCTCCAATGTATTTTTATTGAGGCTCTGAAATCTCACAACTGTTCGATCGCAATACAATGCATGTATTGCGACCACCTATATATATTTTTTTTTACATAGAAAAACTTCTCTATTTCTAAACTTGATGCACAAGTACAACCCCTGGCCTGGCTGGACGACGTGATGCGTCTGTGTGACGCGGCCGGGGATCGAACCCGCAAGCCCAATGAGCTCGCTCAGTACATTTCTCTCCTAAAAGTCCTTTTGTTGGACTGTACTGTAACTGTACGTCTATGCTAAACCAGAG
>NC_137885.1:20232704-20237704 GCF_963924005.1 Protomyctophum bolini | reverse complement strand
TTCTTTCTTTTGCTGTTTTGCTCTTTCTTTTCCCGTTTCTATACGTTATTTTGTTTAGTCCTTTCTCTGTCTCTTACATTATTTATTTTCTCTCTCTCTCTCTGTCTTCTCTCTCTCTCTCTCTCTCTCTCTCTCTCTATCTATATATCTCTCTCTCTCTGTCTTCTCTCTCTCTCTCTCTCTCTCTCTCTCTCTCTCTCTCTCTCTCTCTCTCTCTCTCTCTCTCTCTCTGTCACATGCACAGACGCACGCATACAATCACAAGCAACCTTATTGCAATCATGCTTCAATTATAATGCTACCACAAAGCATAAACACACATCACCATCCCCACGGTGTGCTGCTGAGGCCTGACTGTCCTCTCAGTACTCAGTCCATCTGCAACGCTTTGAATCAGCAGTATTAATATGCAGTGCAGATGTGCAAAGAAACACACGGACACAGCGACTGTACACTGCACAGTACCATCATTTTATTGTCTGCACTCGTTACATGCGGTGATCAAATAGATATGTTTGTTTCAAAACACATATGAGCCGATGTAAGCCATAAACGTGTGTTACGAATTAGGTTATTAGATACAGTTATAGAACAGTTTTACACACAGTAGAAACATCCTCAGTGTTCATTGAGCTCTGAGAGTGAATAAATGAAACCAAATGGTATTCTCCTACAGTACCCGGTGACTATACTTTGACCTTTTTATTTTACTACTTACTATCTACTATTTACTATTTTCAAGTGCATGTTTGTACTCGGTCACGGTGTAATGACAATGTTGTTAATGCATTGGCATGTCTGTCATGACTCATGACTCATGATGCTCGGCCTGTTGTTCTTCCGGTGTATATTCATCATCTTGTATACTTGTATCATTACTACAGTATATTGATACAATGTTGCGGGTGAATACTGTAGGTGGGATGGGAGCGGCTAGTTTTAGGAGAGCTTTGTTGTTTGTTTTGTCCTCGATTATGTATGAATGTACTTGTATTGTCTTGTATTTGCTGTATGTTGCTGGACCCCCTCGAAAACGACATGATACATCTCAAGGGGATATCCTTTTCTCAATAAACAATTTTCATAAAAGTATGTATCATGTTGTACCGTCGCCCATAATCCATCTTGACCCTCGGTTTTCTTCCGTCGACCTGCGGCAGTTCTTTTTTTTTATTTTTACTGAGAATAAGGTTAGAAATAAATTAACTTTTATGCTACTTTAGGAATACGTTCGTTCGTTGGTATTGGTTACACTCTTTGATCCTAGAGTTTAAGCCAAGTGTTTCTGTATGTGGTAATATTTCGACTAACATTTCAATGCCACGTGCATCTTCATCAGAGTCTGGAGTTTACTTCTAATGTTACCTTAATGGACCTGGTTTATTTAACTCTGAGCGTATACAAGTATATAAACAAAAGGAAGAAAGGCTTAGGTTTGGGTGTTTATACAGTCAGAGTTACAAATGTATGAATTCATATTATGGGTTTATGTATTCTCAAAAACATTTGCAATTACATTGAAGCTAACTTACAATTGAAAACCTAAACCTTTTTTGTCTACACATATATCACATAATGATACAGAATACTGTATACCTCCCCATTTTAAAACCCACCAACACACAAGAGATAAAACAATAATACTAAAAAAGGTATATAGGAAAATAAAAAAAATAAAGTAATAACATATAATAAAAATAACAGAATATTAGGTACATATTATTAGTGCAAGAAAAGTGCCCTAAATGTGGCCTATATAAAGTCGCTTCTTTCAGGCTTGTTTTCATAGACCGGGTCGCTTATTTCTCTCGCAAAATCTGCTATTTGAGCTATTCTAATGAAAGTAAAAGCTCGCACCCATTATTCCGCTACACTTCCCCCCGTTGACCGTAACTCTCTCCGACGCGCCAAAGGGCGCCGCCGACCCCTCGTCTCCCATGATGCTTTGCGCCGGCGTGCCACGGCTGCAAGAAACCGCGAACAGGGAACAGCCATTCCACGATCGATATGGGACGACGAGCGTATCCCGAGTTCCTGTCCCATTAATTTAACTTAGAAAAGCATTTCAAAGCGGCGGTGGGAGCGTCCCATATGAGCCGAGGCGGTCCCTCTCGGCCCTGTGGTTAACGAAGATAGCATGCAAAGAGTCTGTCTTCCATTTGTCCCCACAATGTGGTTAACAAGTGGATGCAAAGTGTGTGTGTGTGTGTGTGTGTGTGTGTGTGTGTGTGTGTGTGTGTGTGTGTGTGTGTGTGTGTGTGCCTGTGCGCGCGCGCATCCTGCCCATTAACGTGCTCTCTCTCTCTCTCTGCCCGTTTTGTTAATTCCGCCCGGCGACTACTAGGCCTCGTGATTTATTCATTGGTCCGTTTGACGCTCCATGTGTCGCCGTGTGGTCGGCATCGGAGGCGGTTGATTGGTTGAAGTGCCGGGATCCCCATTGCGTTTGATGACCCGTGTTCTGGAAACTTCTGGGTTATCTGGTATGCATGTGCACACACACACAAGCACACACACACACACACACACACACACACACACGAGAACACTCAATCATAACACTGATGTGTGTTGAAAAGCTGAAAGGAAAGAAGGCATAAAGGGTGTGAATAGATAATTGCTTATATAGGGGACTCTCTCTCTCTCTCTCTTTCTGTCATAAACAATGTAGGTTTAGGAGTCGTTAATTGATTTTGTGACTGCCTATAGTGAGAAGTGCATTGAGGATGTGTGTGCGTGCGTGTGTACGTGTGTGCGTGCGTGCGTGTGTGTTGGGCACACGCATGCATCGTAGAGGGTTAGCTGTGGTCACCTTTTAACCCTTCTAGGGAAAACATTCAATACATACGTGTGTGTGTGTGCATGCATGCATGCGCACACACACACATCCTGTGAACCTTTAAACTGTCAGAGCAAAGCAGTGTGAGAATGGGTTATGGTATAGGCCTATTTACTGTACTTGTTGTATTTCCACCATACGTTTAAATATGGAGATAAGGGGTTTACAGTAACAACATACATTGCATAATTGATACTTTTACAGAAAAAAATACTTACTTTCCACCACTGATCTCCTCCTCCAATCCTCCTGTCATCCCTCTCTTCCTGCCCTGAGGGCCACCAGCTCAGCCTTCCTCTGTCTGTCTGTCTGTCTGTCTGTCTGTCTGTCTGTCTGTCTGTCTGTCTGTCTGTCTGTCTGTCTGGGTGTATTTTCATGACACTTGGTGGAAATGGTCAGCAAACTGTCCTGGAGAGATGATTTACTGGGGTCTTTAAGGTCAAAGGATGAGGTTACAATCAAGGGTGAAGTTAAAATGTGCATAATCATAATCACTCATATCTAATTACTCTGAGTACGTCCGCTGAAGACTGGAGACATTTTTTACTTGCTTCTGTCCGTTTGTGTGTGTGTGTGTGTGTGTGTGTGTGTGTGTGTGTGTGTGTGTGTGTGTGTGTGTGTGTGTGTGTGTGTGTGTGTGTGTGTCCATTGATCTATGAACAGCTAATCTCTGCCACCGTTGGGCCGATCTGCATGATGAAACTTTGCACACACAGTCCTATAGACGAAGGAAGAACCTCTGGCCCGGTAGGTCGACAATAAGAAAAATCACACGCGTGTGAACCGAGTGTTGCAATTCCGTACAATTGGCTTTCAGAATTTTCGGAAGGGCCACAAAATAACAGAAATCAGGAATGCAGTGTCCGGATGCCATGGAAGGTTGCACAGACTTTTCTAGTTTTGTTTGTCTTTGCCGAAGAAGAACTTTTTACAAAGATGATTTCTGCTCTGACTGGCCATGGTTTCACTATAGTCCGCTCTGTGTGTGTGTGTGTGTGTGTGTGTGTGTGTGTGTGTGTGTGTGTGTGTGTGTGTGTGTGTGTGTGTGTGTGTGTGTGTGTGTGTGTGTGTGTCTTAAGGTTTCTGCTCCACTACACCTGATCAGGCATTCAAACTGCACTAAATGTTGCCTGAGGCATGTCTGTCTGTCTGTCTGTCTGTCTGTCTGTCTGTCTGTCTGTCTGTCTGTCCCCTCCTCTTCATGTTTCTTTCATTTAACTTCACTGAATGTATTCATCTCTCTTTCTCACTCTGTGTCTCTTTCTCCACCGTTCTGCCATTTCCTGACTTTCTCTATCTCTCTCTCTCTCTCTCTTTCACCGTTTCTTTCTTTTTCACAGTCTCTCTCTCTTTCTACATTCCTGTCTGTCTTTCTCTCTCTTGTCCTCCATCTCTCTCTCCCTCATCCCTCCATCTCTGTCGTTCATTCCTTGTGTCATAAAATCAATCAGTAGTTTAGCAAGAAGCTTTCCTCTCATCGCAAGGACTGACTGAATAATTCAACACACACACACACACACACACACACACACACACACACACACACACACACACACACATGCACGTACACACACACACACACACACACACACACTCAGATTTGGGACAATGACGCTGTTCAATTCAAATGAGCTTGTAGATCTGCTATTTTTCAATAGCTAAAGCATAGCATAATGCACCAAAAGGGGTTCCCGCCCAGAATGGGTTAACTGGAAGAAAAGTCAAGCAGACCCAGACTCTAGGGTGGACGGCCATCTGCCTCGACCGTGTCGGGGGGGAAAGAAGGAGATACAGGCAAATACAGTAGCAATCATAATACATGTAATAGTGTAAGATAATTGCGACCGGAGGTCGCAGTTAACTATAGAATTGTGCATTTCCCGTCAGTGTGTTGTTTGGTTGGTTGGCCACAGTTTGCTCGTGACATCACGTGACATCATCAGGGATGGAGATCCCTGATGTCATCAATATTGGCCAGCAACTTTGCACCTGACCTCATACCCTTAGATCTCCATATATGGAGCCGACATTCCATAATGTTGTCCATCGCCATCCATCCTTCCTCTTCGATGTCTCCATTTTGACTGATACCAGTCCATTTAAACTCTAGACGGGCCCGTCCCAAAGTTATTAGTGCAGCCTGTACACTCAGGACACTGGC
>NC_137885.1:20212704-20227704 GCF_963924005.1 Protomyctophum bolini | reverse complement strand
AGTAGAAATTAGGTCAAATGTCCGCCAAATATGACGTAAAGTTGTGGCAACAGGCATTCTGATTGGCCATATGAGATGATGTACGATGATAAGAGTGAGAACTCTTGAGAACTCACTGCCAATGCCGGGTCACCCTTTGTTTTAAGCTTGGTCCCGGGTATTTCTAGAAGACCTTTGTTGGAGGACCTGAGAGGCATAACATTGGTCTTAGGAGGCAGTAGGTCAGTGTGAAAGCCACACAGATATAATGACATATTAAAAAAAGTTGTGTGAAATACATAACGATCTGATGACTCGCCGACAACTATAAAACTCCTACAGTCTGGAGGGGCCATTACTGTACTAGACACACTCACACACAGATTCACACAGCCTCACATGCACACTTTCTCCCTCTTGACCTCGCAACTTTTAAAAGAGAGCAAAGGAAGGACGGAGGGAACGAAAAAGAAGAAAGGGGAGAGGTTGGGGGGCAGTTGGAGGAGGAAGAGGAGGAGAGAAATCATTTGAGTAGCTAAATGAAATTAGCAGCTTTAAAGAGCCCGGGGGCAGATGGAGAGGCTGTCCCCTGTGGCTATGCAGCGATGGAGGGAGATGTATTAAGCTTGACTGGCTCACACGCCCTCCACCCCATTCCTCCTCCATCTCTCCATCAGCACTTTTCTTTTCTTGTTTTTCTTCTTTTTTCTCTTTTTTTCTTTTTACTAATATGCATGGCGTGATGAAGGGAGGAGGGAATGGAGGAGACAGGAGGGTATAAAAGGACGTGACGGAGGTGTGTATGCAGGTCAAGTCACATCTCGATTCTCTTCTCAGCTTGAGTCCTTTTCTTTTTAGTTTTAGTTTTCCTCTGAACATCTTAGAGGAATTATAAATCTGATCTTGAAGGGGACCTGCGACGAAATTGAGAGATTTTCCGACACCTTCGATGAAGATGATGAAGCCCAACAGGATCCAGTAGTCTTTCTTTTTTCTTTGTTATTTTCTATTCTTTTTCTACATTTGTCCATTGTTTTTCTTCTATCTTTCCTCTCTCTCCTCGGCCTCCCTGGTTGCGAGTGTAAGCTGAACCCAAGACATGAACTCTGGGACTTTTTCCAACTCCAGCCACCTGTCCTGGGCCATGTACCTGATGAGGAAAGGCCGCACTGGAAATGGACTCTTTGGTAAAAGTCCACTTCTTTCTAATCACCTGTCTCCACCAGACGCCATCATTGTCTTCATCACAGTCCACACATTTATCATCATCATCCTCACAAACCATCTGGTGAAAATTTCGTAAAATGTCCATCCTATTGTTGCTTAATTAATTCCTGTTACGGAGCCTGCCGTATAGAGAATCCAAGTACCCTTCAGCAATGCGTGGTGTTTCTTTTTTGTCTTAGTTTGACCTACAGTATGTGGTTTGTGGACATCATGTGTACCATCATCATCATAATCTTCATCGTCAATATAGGCATTTCCACAATATTATCAAACAGCCATAGATGTGGTCTGGCATGTTTAATCCATTGACTCTTACTGAAAGCATACTGTGGTTTCTATAACAAATAGTCTCTATATATAGCCCCAGAAACGGGACGCTAGGGTTCATGTCAAAGGTGCATTTCAAAGCACCGTCTCCAAACAACCTTTTTTGTCCATTTCTTCTTCTTCTTCTCGTTGTTGGTGTCTCAGTAGCTTGGCCCTCTGGTCCTGTGGTTTCACAATCAGCTGGCTTTTTTGCAACGGTCATGTCCTGACCCGGCTGCACAAAGAACAGCTTTGATTACAGTGATAGTGTGATTTTGTAACATGATGGTTCTGCATTATGTACGTGCACTGCAAAAACCATTACCGTGAGGGTCCATTTTTGTTACACTCTCACAATCAACAATCAGGTCAGGCCAGTTGGAGTTGTGCCGGTCTGAAAGGGCCGAGTACGGATGGATGGATGGATGGATGGTGGGGAGCTAGAAAGAAATGAAGCCCAGTCCGCTTTTGTTAGATCGTTGCAGCTGCACCAGCCAGGGAGCTAAGAATAGCACAAGTATTTCTAAGGCACGGCCTTCCCAAGG
This sequence comes from Protomyctophum bolini, assembly GCF_963924005.1. NCBI lineage: Eukaryota > Metazoa > Chordata > Actinopteri > Myctophiformes > Myctophidae > Protomyctophum > Protomyctophum bolini. Next base: position 20,225,647 of record NC_137885.1, on the reverse strand, counting down.
ACCTGCAAAAGTAAACTTTGAATTGTTTTATCCAGAAGGATCCATTCCACTGGACATTCTGTTCTGTGAGGTCTGAACTAACGGTTCTATCCAGCAGCTCCGGTCAGTCCATCTACAGCATCTATACACTAGTGCAGCAGTGAAAAGTAACTATGTACATTTACTAGTACTGCACTTAAGTGCAATTTTGAGGATTTTTTGTATTTTATTCGTGATACTTTATATTTTATACACTACAGAAATATTGTACTTTTTACTAATAATTTTCCTTTTTTTTTTAAATATATTTTTGGACTTTTTATGCCTTTATTGATGGCATAATAGTGGAGAGAGACAGGAAACAGGGACTGGGAATGACACGCAGCTACGGTTATCGGGACTCGAACACGCGACACGCTGTCAGCTATGCGTCTATATGTGGTATATGGCTATATGTGGTATATGGCTATATGCGCCTGGACCACTAGGCCAGCAGGCGCCACAATTTGTCAGCTTTAATTATCAGATTTAGATTATTGATACAAACTCATACATCGTTTAAAGCCACCCAGAAGCAATTTAAGTGATTATTAAATGCAGGCCAACCTTTACCGGCTATAATATTAAAGTTATGAACACATTAATGCATTAGTAATTATAATCCAATAATATGATTGTGTAACTGGACCAATATTCGTTATAATGATAGTTAGATCAACTTTCAGAATTGTGCAGTGTGCCAAACAATACAATGTCTCTGCAAAGCTGTTACTTTTGAGAAAATGAAAAAACAGCCTGTGTTCCATTGGATACAAGCTCTGTTATTACTTTTCATTGGTTCAATATTATATAAAAATCCATACACACACTTAACCAGTGTACAATAGTGTTAAAAAAAATAAAGGAAAAACACTGCCCTGACTTTTCCTTGAATTTGACGGAATATTGACGGTCTGTCTTGAGAGACTACTTTTGTCAAAAGTACACTATCTACTGTACAACAAATGAAGGAATTAATTTTCAAACGTTTTGTATAATGTAATTATTTTATTTATAAGGTTTCTGCCTGACAGCGACAATATAACGTATACACACAGTAAAGTCATCAGGGTTACTTTATCCATTTGTATATTTGAGTCAAAGTTAAATTAACACTAATAATTTGACTGTATTATAGTATTTACTGTGGTCTATTTCCAGCCTCTGAAGAGGGGCTCGTCAATTAGAGGACCATTTGTTATTCAAAACATTTAATTGATTGATCGGCTGATGACAAAGTACCTCCAGCTGATAACATGGATGTGCAGTACTTATATGGCCCGCGCCGCCATGTATCGATAGCTTTGATAGGCGACTGAAGCATTTATTATTGATCAGGGGACACTTTCACCAGGTCACATTACAAACGGCTCTGTGGGAAGGGCTGGCACAGCGAAATGTAAGTCATCTCTCCCTCTCTCTCTCTCTCTCTCTCTCTCTAGCTCCCTCTCTCACTCTCTCCCTCGCTTCTACTCTCATTTTTTGCGCAGCAGTTTCATTATCTAGAGTTTTTATTGTATTGTCTTCATCGTAATATTTTAACCACACGCACATTTTATGTCACAATAAAGGCACGTGGAAAAGAAAACCTAAATTGGACTTCAGCCATGAGCGAGAAAGAATGCATGGTGAATGAAAATCATATTCGTATTATTATTTTACAGCAAGCATGGGTCTGAAGGAGGCTAGCCATGTATAGTAGATATATAATGACACATATATTTCTGCGTCATTCATTACATTAAATATGTTTGCCTACAGTATAAGGTATACCGGTAGTAAAATCCTGTTTTATAATCTACTTTGCCATGCACCAATATAACCTTAAATTAAAGAATAAAACAAAATTAACCAATTAAACGCATCTAAGTTTAAGTGGATCTATAGGTTGGTACACTCCTTTCTTCTCCCTACACCAAGTCTTTGGGAAACCTGGGAAATCCATTGGTCGGCCCAGTCCAGGCCTGGTTCTGGATGAGTGAGTGTCTTTTATGTGAAAGAACGACACTATCTTTTTCGCAGAGCCTGGGAGTCGATGGGCGCTGATGGGGGCGCTTGTTTTACAGCGCTACCTAATACTATAGTAGGAAGTAGAGTGCGCCTGCAGGGCAGGGCTTTCTCACATTCTAACAGAAAAGCCCATTCTGGCGGCCAGCTCGGTGGCGTTCCTCGCTATAGTCATTAGAATCACAATCCACACCTTCTGGTATCGAATCCCACTTCCACTACAATTTTTCCAGAATACGCCCGTACAGTATGTATGCCTTGGGTGTGTAATATTGGGAATTGGGTGGCCTGGTTTTTCATCTTAAAAGAATTGGTCCCCTGAATAAAGGTTTGGGAACCACTGCTCTACACCATATATCTTTGCCGAAATTCGGTGCTCTACAGATCTAGCAGATCTATACAAGCACACAAAACGTCACGACGGATTGTGAGCTTGTAGATCTGCTATTTTCAAATGATTGCCCAATATTGGGGGCGTTAGGGTTCATGTGGTCGTTAGACAATAGTCTGTCTAGAAAGGTCTTGTTCTCCTTAGACAGGATCCAGGCAACTGGCTTCATATCGGATTTTCAAAATAAAAAATATAGGCTTTGTTATGTCATTGTTTTTAAACAGCTTATGCTGGAATTTCCATCAGGATCAATAAAGTATCTAGCTACAGTATCTATTCCCCACCAGCATAGATATTCCAACATGAACCGTGTAAACAACAGGGAATTAAATAATGGAAATGTAAAACAGGGAACTGAAGTAATTTTTACACAAGGGATTTTTTCCCTGTACAATCCGTTGAGGAGAAGATTTGAATAGCTCAGTGCGATATAGCTGCAAGGCCTAGCTACTAACTGGGTCTAAAACCTTCAATGAAAGCTGAACTGTTAGCCAACTGACGAAAAGGTATACAAACGACTTAAAACTAGGGTAAAATGCAGAACATATAGGGCAGGCTATCAGGGAAACAATATATAAATAAATACCTGAAGAGATATTTCTGTGATGAAGTCACTTCAGATCGTGGACATGGTTAAAGAAGGACAGGTCAGTTTCAGGAAGAAGCGCTCGTTACATTTTTTATTACTCCCCTTTGGGGAAACAGAGAGAGGGCGCAGGAGAGATGGAGAGATGGACTGGCATTTATCTAAAGCCCCTCTGACAGCCAGCCAGCCAACCAGCCAGCTCAAATCAAACCCCATGGCTTATTTTTAGAAAAGAGAAAATGTAACAGTTTCATGGAATTTTGTTTGATGGTATACAGCCTGAGCGGGCGGGTACATATACCTATAGTTAGTTGGCCCGGGCATAACTTTGGTGGTTGCCAAGTTTTACACAGATTGATTGATTACTTTGTTTAACTTACTACGGTACTTGTTTATTATTTTATGTGAGAACCATGTCCTTTATGGGTTTCCTTTCTCACCTGCACTTATTTTCTCTTTTAATGTTACCTCTTTGTACTGTATTGTGCAAATAAATAAAACTAATACAGTAGGTGCCAGCCTGCCCTGACATTATTCTATAAATACAGCTGATTTTCCATTTATATTCAACGCTATGATGTCTTTGTAAAAGTTCTGTGTACGTTCAGTAGAAAAAGCTCTATTGAAACTGTATTACACACAGAACAGACCAGCCCTCACTTTCATTCATACACACTATTTGACACCCTCATTATTGCTAATGTACTGCTGAATAGTTATAGGAACATATCTCTGGGCTGGCTTTTATAATAAACAACTAAAGGATATTGTTAAAGTTTGAAATGTAATGTAATGATATCCAGTGGATTGTTTTGATCACTTGACAAAATATAGAGCATTTTCAATAAACTGATACACGCACACACACGCTCACACACACACGCGCACGGACGCACGCACGCACACACACACACACGCACGCACACACACACACACACACACACACACACACACACACACACACACACACACACACACACACACACACACACACACACACACACACACACACAGGATAGTATACTTTGATAGGTCTGCTTTATAACCCAAGAAAGCACTATTGCTTGTTTCCATTGGGGTCGTTCATACTCAATTCATCAGAGTGTTCACTCAATGACAATCTCCGCATAGATGAGCAAATGATACAAGTGAAACCATAATGAAAATGTGAATTTTAACTGATGAAATGGACATTATTAGAGTGGCTTATGGGAAGTGTTCTGTTGTGTGGTCCCATTAGAGTTAGATCACCTGCTGCCCCCTATCGGCAATATATGGTACTGAGAACCTATCATGGTACAGTCTGAGTTGGAGAGAGACTGCATGCGTTTTGATCATCATCATCATCATCATTATATTATACATACATGATACTGTATGCAGTGACGCAGTAGAAGAAGCATGCATTTGTGTCAGATTGTTTTCGCATTCAAATGTGACCGTTTCTGACGGAGGCTAAGTCGTTTTTTTCATGTCATGTGAAAGCAGGGAATCATAGCTTCACATTGACATGGTTGTTCAGTTTGACCTACCAGGTTTTAGAGATAATGGCTTATAGAGTAGGCCTAATGTCTTTCAGAAAACAGCGAGTTGAGAAAACAAGTTTGGAAGGTCCACCCTAACATTACACCTAGCTACATTTATTTCATATTTACATGTCAATTTCAGCTCTGACATATTTCAGACATGCTAGTATGTGAAGAGTCTGCCTGTGCTATTAACTCATTTTGGATAAAATTTTCGCCTCCTAAAAAAAAACAGACAATCGTACCTCTACCTCCCCTCTGTCCTCTTCTCTATCTGTGTGGGAACATAAAGGTATGATTGTCTTGTAAAACTAGTAGCAGAAGTTAAATGACTGAATGTAAAATGAAAACGTGATGTTTCAAGTTATGTCTGCTGGCATTAATGACAACTTCGACTCTGTCTGTCTGTCTGTCTGTCTGTCTGTCTGTGTCTGTCTGTCTGTCTGTCTGTCTGTCTGTCTGTCTGTCTGTCTGTCTGTCTGTCTGTCTGTCTGTCTGTCTGTCTGTCTGTCTGTCTGTCTGTCTGTCGGTTCATCCAGAATGCTAGACATCATAATGTGATGATGATGAATTGATGATGATGGGAACATTGTCACGTCATCACATCCAGCAAACACGCAGTCATGACAGTGACTAACACCACCAGAAAACTCCTGCATGCATGCAGGGTCCGGAAAAGAGTGAGTGAAAGAAAGAAAGAAAGAAAGAAAGGAAGGAAGGAAATAATTCAGATGGACAGAAAATGAAACAGCATGTCTTTCTTTCTTTCTTTCTTTCCTTTTTCTTCTTTCCTTTGGTTTTGGCTATTGGCTTCCCTCTATACGTTTTTATTGCATTGTTTTCTTCATATTTTCCTCTCTCCTCTCCTCGTGTTGTCTCTGGCTGTGAAACCACAATCCCAGAAACGAGACCACCAGCGGTCCAGCAGTCCTAGTGCTGGAATTCCATTCACACTCCTCTCTCTCTCTCTCTCTCTCTCTCTCTCTCTCTCTCTCTCTCTCTCTCTCTCTCTCTTTCTCTCTCTTTCTCTCTCAGAGTCTCTCTCTCTTTCCCCATCCCTCCCTCTCTCTCTCTCTCTCTCTCTCTCTCTCTCTCTCTCTCTCTCTCTCTCTCTCTCTCTCTCACTCTCTCTTTCTCTCTCAGAGTCTCTCTCTCTTTCCCCATCCCTCCCTCCCTCCCCCTCTCTCTGCGCTTCTTCCTCGTCGTCCCGCCCCCTAGACGAGCGGACGCGACGCTGATTGGTTAGACCCCCGCATGGCGTCCCGCCCCGGCCGGCCTCTCATTGGCGCAGGCCTGTTTCCAAATGTAAAATCTCGCAGCCAATGCGGTTCATTCCAACGCGGCCAGTGCCGGTAAAAGGCTGTCTCGCAGACCGGACGTCCATTCATCTCCAGAGAGACACACACGCATTATCATAATACATATACAGACACAGTTATGAGCTAATGTGGGGAACACACGCAGAATGATGTGGTAACACAACACAAGTTGTCGCGCTGAGCTTCCTCTTTATAGAAAATGCATTTTCCTTCCACTTTTCTGTTGCCATCTCTTTCCGTATCGCAACAACGGCACGTTCTTTCTCGACGCGCAGTGATGAAACACCCGAGAGACGTTTAGAGAGAATATATATTTAAAAAAACAAAGTCCCGAATGATCCCGTGTGTGAAGCTTTTAAAAAGGTGGCCTGCAGCCAGCTGCTTCTGATTGAGTCCTCGGGGGAGGTGGAGTTGAGGTGGTTTTGCGGTGTCTTTTTTTTTAAAGCGGGTGAATGTCGGTGTTTAACGGGACGAACTGAGAGAGAGAGAGACGCGCCGCGGGACCGTTCCTGCGCTCCGCTCCGGACCTCCGAATGACGCTCAACAACAGTTCACGAGTTGAGGAGTCCACAACTGCTGCTGCTGCACACCAGAGATTTACTGTCAAATAATAACCGAGAAACAAATACAAAAGAAGAGTTAGAAGACCCAGCGGACCGACCGGCTGTTTGAGACTCTCCAATCAACTTTATTTTCCAAGGAAACTATAACTATAAGGCTTACAAATGGTGTTTCTGTGGGACGCAAAATACGGTAGGCTACTATTATTATTATTATTATTATTATTATGTAGTCTAGTCGTATATTTTTTACATTGAAAGGACTCATCGCAAACGCAGACTAAACATGTGTCGCCATAAAAAAGTAAAACGCTTGTGAAATATTTAGTTTTACATTCTTTCGGAGCATGATGCGATGCGACTCAATATAACTCATGATGACGAATCATCATATCATGATTCATAAGTGGAGGTAGTGTGGGGATGGAACGGTTCAAATGTCCTAATAAAATGTAAATATACTGTATATGAGAAGAGGCTGCCCTCCACTCAATTTAGAGCCGTTTCAAATGAATCAACTATTTTGCTACCAAGGAGAGAAAGAGCGAAGGATAAGGATTGACATTCCGTCAGGTCAGGGACTTCTTAGGTAAAACATAAAACGTATATGGGAGAAAATTGGTTGCCTGAATATATAGGTATATGTAGGTATATAGGCTATACTGTTAATTGGGATTGAGTAAACTATATGTTTTCTCGACTTTGAGGAGATGGAGTCTGTGCGTGGGTGCGTGCCGTGGCCGTGCAGGTTAAGCCAGTCAGTTTCCTTATTGTGTGGTTAAGATTTGATGGCCAACGTGTGGTTCAGTCTTTTGCTGCTGCCGTGGGTATAACCTTTTACATCTGGCTGCTATAGATGTGGTCGTGAGATTGCGGTGCAGTTTATACACAGTTGTGATGACTGCATGTGCGGTGTGTGTGTGTGTGTGTGTGGCAGTTAATTTGTTGTTCTCTTTATTAACGTTTTATAAACGTTGATAGAACTTCCCCATCAACTAGTTATATCTCTCTCTCTCACACACACACACACACACACACACACACACACACACACACACACACACACGCATACATGTGTTACTTTTAATCTGCATGTTAGACCTGCCTCTATGTTAAATGGGCATTTAAGTATAGGCTAAATATATATTCATCTGCAAAACTATGAAACTCTACTTCTTAAAATAATACCAATTGTCTCTGACTGTGACTGCAGCCCGGTGTTGACTTTAAATGGCTCAGATCATATCTGACAAAAATAATGAATCGATAGGAAACATAATCCCCATAAGCAATAATCCTCCTGTTTATATCCGTGCAGTTCCTTCCTGACCTCACCGTTTCCACTTTCTTGTCTCCAGCATTGACACATAGTCCATGGGCTACTTGTATACGTATTGACAGGTTCAAATGATACAGATCAGGGGTGGGCAACTTGGAGAGGACCACTATATTTACAGTATACAGTGACTCCAGAGGGCCACATTGCATATTACGGTCGTAGCAAAAATAACTGATCTACAAGCTCACTACTGCGACGCGTTTTGACCTTGTAGATCAGCAATTTTTTGCTACATTTGAATTTAAATCCTGAAATTTTTGTTGCTATTTTGGAATTGGAATCTTGAAAAGTATTTTAGACTGAAGTAATTAAAGCGGGTCATGTTTGCATGATTGGAATGATAACAGAAATTAAATAAATGCTATATCAGCATTCCAATATTAACCTGAGGGCTGCATTAAGTGAAGGTGGGGGCCGCATGTGGCCCCTGGGCCGCAAGTTGCCCATGTATAATAGAGATAATTGGTTGTTTCCGAGCTATTATGTTTGATTTGAATTGTAATGACAAAATCTGGAACGGGCGAAACCTGTGGCTAATGTGATTTGAAAATTGTAAGTCAGAGACAGTGAAACAGCACATGTAGTTTAACCTCGGAGCACCGTAGCGTCTCAACCAGTTTAATAGCACATGCTTTGTCACATTAGTCTCTCTCTCTCTCTATTGTAACATTTAATAACAACATTTCTTAAAAATGTGTTAGCCCATTAAAACCGGCAGGAAAGCATCATGTGTATTTTTTATTTTTGCGTTGGCTAATCAAAAATAGCAGATGCACGAGCCCGCAAGCGCGTCACTTCGTGCTTGTACATTTTTTAACATTTGTGTACAAATCTTGCAAGTGTGAGAACTACTGATTTAGAAGGCATTCGTAGAATCGGCCTCGGGTCCCAATGAGTTAGAACACACCCATATCCTCTTTTGCTGTGAAAGGGGCTCAAGAGTTGTGACACTTAAAGATCAGATGTTGTAAATCCAGTGAGTTTGCAATGATCATTGCGGCTCCTGACAGTATACAGAGCAACAACCGTGTTGGGTTTAGGAGTGTAAAAGCACTCCAAACCGCCACCATGCCGCATCGATTGTGGCTTGGCTGACTGACAGGCCGGCCGTCAACCTGAGGGAAACGGACAGACGGTCAAATAGGCCCACCGACTGACTGACTGACAGAGAGTGATTATGAAATAGACAGACAAATACAACCACAGACTGACTGACACAGAGTCATTACAACAGACAACAAAGACACATACAGTATACCCGCAGACTGACAGAGTTATTATACAGACAGACGCACGCACACACACACACACACACACACACACACACAATCCACACACACACTCACACAGACATAGCCTTTAGGCAAATATAAGCGCACACAGTGAGGTGGGAACTGGCAGACATGACAGACAGATGCACAGAAAGATTGGAGACATTGGCAGACAGAGACAGACAGACAGACCGTGAAATCATGTGGTGGTCTCTTTATTATATTCGGTTTCCCATGCTTTGATACGCTTCCTCTTTTAGCCTACATTGACCTCCCTTATGGTCATTTGATCGTATGTTGTGATGTCATTATATGTCTGTCTTAACCTCAATGTGGTTTCCCACTGTCTGTTAAAGTGCATTGGGGTTGATTTCCCTTTGGCCCGAAGAGGGAGAGAAATAGTAGGCGCGGTTTGATTTGGATTCAGTGAAAAATAACTTGTGCGGTCAGGCCACGTTTGTAGAAGAATAGTTCATATTATTGAAGTTAATTGAATGTGATGTTCTTCATGGGCATGGGGATTTTTTAAAGAAATGGACACACCACACATGTGTGGTAGAATTGTACACGTTCTGTGTCACGAACACACTTTGGTTCATACATACACACACACACACACACACACACACACACACACACACACACACACACACACACACACACACACACACACACACACACACACACACACACACACACACACAAACATCCAATGTGAGTGCATGCAGTGGTGGAAAGTAACTAAGTACATTTACTAAGTAGGCTACTGTACTTAAGTACAATTTTGATGTATTTCCAATTTCCAATACTTTTACTTCTATACTCCACTACATCTCGGATCCAAATATTGTACGTTTACTCCACTACAATTATTTGAAAACTTTAGTTATACATTTCGCACATACGTTATGCCCTTCAGCCTGATATTCTTTTCGGCCATTTGAAAATAGCAGATCTACAAGCTCACAGTGCATCACAATGCAACTCATTGTGAGCTTGTATATCTGCTATTTTCAAAAGATGTTTATACATTTGAAAAACGTGAAATGGGACATTCTGCATGTATAATGAGTATACTTTTACTTTTGGCACTTTAAGTACATGGTGCAAGTATACTTTTGATTACAGGACTTTCACTTGTAATAGAGTAGGCCTACAGTATGGCATGGCAGTTCTTAAGTTTATAGCCTCGCGGTTACCAGGCTTTTATTTTCGTTCGCATTCGAGTACGTTTATACTGTATTCAGGTCAGTTTCAATATCTCTCTCTCTCTCTCTCTCTCTCTCTCTCTCTCTCTCCACAGACCCGGCCCCGGGTCGTCGGTTCACCCCCCCGTCCACCACCCTCTCGTCCGGGGGTAAGATGGCCGAGGGGCTGCCCCTGGGCGCCCAGGAGGCGGGAGCTGGCGCCGCCCTGGTGGGGAAGCTGCGCATGGCCGACCATGGCATGGTGGAGGTACAATAATACTGTGCAAATCAGGAATTAATATTATATGTGTAAACTGTTTTAATATAGTTTTTAATCTAATCTATTGATAATGTATAATTTATAATACAATAATATAATATTATTTAATCAACAGCGATTATAGATCAACAATATTACTTTAACTTCCTATTATGTATAATAGCCTAAATGCTACTGCATGAAATAAGAACAACACATTTACTATCTTGATTCATGATCACTCATGAGATATTACAACACAGGACATTTGCAAGCCTTAATTAGGAAATAGAAAGTAACGAACGTGTGTGTGTGTGTGTGTGTGTGTGTGTGTGTGTGTGTGTGTGTGTGTGTGTGTGCGCGTCCGTGCGTGCGTGTGTGCGTGCGTGTGTCTTCCAGGTGATATCGGACCATCCGGGGGAGCTGGTCAGAACAGACAGTCCCAACTTCCTGTGCTCCGTTCTACCCACGCACTGGAGGTGCAACAAGACCCTGCCCATCGCCTTTAAGGTGCGGCACGTGTGTGTGTGTGTGTGTGTGTGTGTGTGTGTGTGTGTGTGTGTGTGTGTGTGTGTGTGGGGTGTGTGTGTGTGTGTGTGCGTGCGTGCGTGCGTGCGCGCGTGCGTGCGTGTGTGTGCATGCGTGTATACGACATATTTGATATACAGGCTCTCAACGTGTCGTCTATTTTCGTGGGGCTTAAGTGGTGACTCATTTTTTGCCACCCACTATTTCTTTCTGAAATGATGCCTCAGCGGTATTGTTTGTGTCGTCTTTCACAAAACCACAAACAGACGGATCAAATCATGACTACAGTATCATTAATCATAAATGTCATATTGTGAACCGTCGCTTGATTGTAAAAGTTGATTGAAGTGACACTCTTTGGGCTGAAATACACTAACTGGATAATTTTAAGGTCATTCTTGGATTGATTATGATTGTGATTATGATCCTTCATTAATCCTTTAATTAATGAATCATGTGGTTGTTTTTTACGCTTATAAAGTGCAACAGGAAGTGGAAGCTAGAGAGAGAGAGGAAGTCATCAACCGTCGACCACACAGTGAAACATGCAGTGTTTCAAAATGTTACATTTATATACAGTACACTCAGAATCACATTAGTATGTGGGCGTTCATTAGTCTTGTTTGATAAAAAATTTGTGGTTTGTGAATCTGTGGTTTGGAAGCCTTCTTTTAAAGGGGTTGCTGATTTCCTCATGGTACACCGTGAATGTGATGCAACTATTACAATTAACGAATGGCTGTGTCAATACTGTCCATATGCTGCCCTACAAAGCCAATAAAGTACAGTAACTACAGGAAACATTGACTGATATTGGGTTTAAAAGTGTCAAATGGTCAGCCAAATGAGATACCAGCAAAATAAGTGATATTACAATGTAAATATTTTCTTGGGGTAATTGTTAAGTATCCCCCAAAATCACGAAGGCTAATTTGACCTTTGGGATACATCAAATAAGTCGGTGTGTCCAAACACACCCATAATAATTTGATTTGTTGCAGAATTTGCAATGGTTCATTTTTTTATATCTGAGTTGAACCTGCAAATCTGGAAAACACAGGGTTTCAACGCCCGGGTTAGATGAGATTAGAAAAGAAAAAATAAATCTAATGTTGTTCTTCAACGCTGAGGAGGAGTAAACACAGTGATTGCAGTAGAGCATGACACAGAGAAAGCTGGAACTGCACGAAGAATCATTTACTAGTTTCAACAAACAAAAATGGACCAAATCTCAAATCTGGAAGAAAGATTATAATACTGTAGTGTGTGAAATACATGTGCATTCTACCCTCTCCGTTCACACATTCTCTGGATGTGTGTCCATGGGACAGCTGTGATTGTCCAAGTATATGACTAATGTTCACGAAGGATAAGTGTCTGCACGTGGCTCCTTTTTTTTATCGGCAACACAACAAACCAAACCATGTTTTTCTCATGTTTCTTTCTGCCTTGTCAGCGAGTGCATCTTTTCTGTTGCGACAGTTGGTTATTATCAATAAACACGGCTGTCTTGTCATATATCTGCACGCAGAGCTGTCTGAGGCATAGCGTCTTGGTCGGTATCGATGCGTGTGTGAGTGTGTGTGTGTGTGTGTTATGGGTGGCTTTCATGCACTTTGGGACAAAATGCATTTGCAGAAAAGTAGCTTTTAGCAGCAGCACACAAAATTGATTGATTGAGTTGCATGCATTAGCGTGCTGCTGGTGCATGTGTGTGTGTGTGCGTGTGCGTGCGCACGTGTGTCTATGTATGAGAGAGAGAGAGAGAGAGTTATGGATCATTATGGGGTGTCATGAGCGGATGTCACTGCCTTTTACTGATAATGGATGATGGTTGGAGACGCACACACATGCACACACACACACACACACACACACACACACACACACACACACACACACACACACGCATGCTGCAATTGCAAGCAGTATACAGTACAGTATTTTCTGAA
>NC_137885.1:20122704-20202704 GCF_963924005.1 Protomyctophum bolini | reverse complement strand
TTATAACCTTGGTTAGGAGTTGAGGCATTACAGTTTACATTAAACCCCCAGTGTTCCTCATTGTGGTTTTGGTCAAACCCGTTGTGGTCTGTGTGTGTGTGTGTGTGTGTGTGTGTGTGTGTGTGTGTGTGTGTGTGTGTGTGTGTGTGTGTGTGTGTGCGTGTGCGTGTGCGTGTGCGCGTGTGTGTGTGTGTGTGTGTGTTTTCATGGGAAGGAGGAAGTGAGAGCTGGTGGTGAGAAGGGGAGAAAAAAAAGGTTTAATTTAAAAATAATCCTTAATTGAGATGCTCGCTGAACATTTGTGACAGTGTTTATGGAGGAAATCCAGCCAGCTCACAAAACGAAAAGTGGACAGTCGCTCAAGACAATGATTATTGGAAAGGTTTAGCTGCATGTGACATCTCCAGGGGACAAAATATGTCCAAAGGAAAAGGTTTTGCGCAATGTTGTCGGAATTATATTGACTTTTTCTTTTGTCCATCTGCCATCTCTGCTTCAATTTGTCATAGTAGACATACTTTTTAATGCTTTATTAGTCAGCAATGTTAACAGCACAGCCAGGCAGGCACGGTTAAAAGGATAACACACAAAAAAGTCCTTTCTATTTCCATTGTGGAATGGCATTCAAGCGTTTCATTTCTCCTTTTACCTTTTCTTCCTCCTTTCTTTCACTTCTCTGTTTTATTTAACATTCGTGCGAGAGGAAGAAAGAGAGGCATGTGTGTGTGTGTGTGTGTGTGTGTGTGTGAGGGGGGGGTGTTTGTGGGGGGGGGGGGGGGTGTAGCAAGCCATGAGTCATGTTTGACAGCGTACAATATGTGTGTGTGTGTGTGTGTGTGTGTGTGTGTACACTGTATGAGTGTGTGTGTTTATGTGTGTGTCTGACAGGTTGTTTGTGTATGCAAGTGTGTGTGTGTGTGTGTGTGTGTGCGTGTGCGTGTGTATGTGTGTCTGTGTATCTGTGTGTCTGTGTGTGCGTGGGTTTGTGCGCGTGTGGGAATGTAGTAAACCTCCCCAACAGTTAGCAGATAAAGCCCAAACTCCAGAAATAGAACGCATAGAATGGCCACATTCACTCCACGTGTTTATACTGTATGAGACTGTAGGACTAGGAGGTTTCCCTTTTCATATCAAGGCCCATATTTATTCAGTATTTGTTTGAGCCACGGACCACCGTTTGATGACATCTAGCCTCTCAGACCCAAAACTTTATATTTTGTTGTCGTTGGATACGATTTTTTAACGTTAGGAGAGATAACAGGCAAACATTGATCCAAAATAATTCTTCTACATTCTCCAATTATGATGTAGACTAAAGACTTGTAAATTAAGTAATGCAGATGTTTAACAATAATTGAATTCTTGAGAGCGTGAAATGACTTTTTCCATTTTACTATCTATAAGGGTCTATTTGGTTACCAACTCTCCATCATTTAGCTGGGGACCACCTGGAACGCCCTCAAGGACCACTGGTGGTCCTCGGACCACTGGTTTGCAGTGCCCTAGTTGCAGTGGTAGGCCTAGTTGCTTCCAAATAGAATGGGTGGGTTTTAAGTTTCACACTGATACTCAGTGATACTCAGCCATGAGAAAAATACTGATTGCTATTTTTATCCACGTGTAACTATGAGAGTGTACAAACGTAACCATGGTTACATTTGTACTCTCAGAGTTTAAGGTCATCAGTACACCACAGGTTTACAGGTGTGTAAAAAAAAACCAAACAAACACCAAAAGAAATTGTGCCAGCTCCTTCATCTTTGTTATTTCCATAAAGGAGAAAGGGCCTTTCTGTGGCCTGGTCAGCTGGGGAGCCTGATGGAGGGGTAAAGGAACTGACTTAGTGGCTGGAATAACGTGTTCCTTCCACGCGCCACGTCCTACCAGGGAAACTCCCTCCTGTTTATAAGGTTATAAGATAGCTCATAGCTGTACTTGAATATTGACATACAGTATACTGACCTGATGAAGATCCACTAGGATTGAAACGTAAAGTAATCCTTTACCAAAATAATGGTGTGCAGGCCCTACCTCCTTCCTTGAATAATAATCCTGGTAATTGTGTTATTGTGCATTAGTGCGAACGTGACAAAATAGGACAGCTTGTGATCATGAACATACATGAAACTAAGACTACAGTATGATAAGAATAGCATGGATGTGACAGTGATATCATAACTGTTATGTAACACGGAAGTAGCACATACTCAAAGCTGTTTATAAACCACAGTGACATGGCATCACTGACGAATCCTTGGTATTGGTATCTTCATGCGACCAAGTCAACTTCTCTCCTCCTGCAACATTATAGATTCATGTCTCGTGTCCCGTGGTACATGTGCCGCGGACTGACACCCGTCCGCATAACGACGGTGGTTGGGAACCCCTGATGCAGGCAATACAGTGGACATCCCGTGTACTGAAGTAGATTCCATATGAACAGTGGTTTTCAACACTTTTCATATCAAGGCTCATTATTTATTCGGCTTTTGAGCCACAGACCACCATTTGATGACATTTAGCCTATCAGACCCAAAACTTTGAATATTCCGTCCACAATTCCACGCTGGTAATGTAGGAGAGATAACAGGGAAACATTGATCAAATTCTTCTACATTCTCTATAGTCTATATTGTGTAGACTTCCTACTATAAATGCGCCACGTTTCTGCGTGCGTACGTGTGTGTGTGTGTGTGTGTGCTGTGTGTGTTGTGTACCGTTGTAATGCACGCAACTCGAGAACCGTTTGACGTGGGCGTGCAGTGCCAGGTATCGAGTCGGTCGGACCCACGGTTCTCCAGAACCACCACAAAAGGCTCTGGTCAGGCTCTGCCAGTGAGGCCAACTCCTTTCACCTGGACCAGGCTCTGCCACTGGGCCTAATGTGGCCAACTCCTTTCACCTGTGCAATTTCCAGCCTCTGCCTCAGCCAATTGAGGCTTGACAAATCAGGCTCTGCCAGTGGGCCCAATTGATTGCTACACTTGTACACTTTTCAGTTTGCAGTCTTCACACACAGGCACACAGGCACATACACAGATCTCCATGTGGGACACCGGCTGACAGTAAAAACGGGTGCTATGACAACATATATCATTAGGTTCCCAAGTTGCATCGTTCCCAAGTAGGCCGGTGGCCGACTGCGACGGGCACATAGAGGTCTATAGTCTTGTAAATGAAGTATTGCGGATGTTTACGAATAGGCTAATGCAACTCTTGACAGCTACAAATGATTTCATTTGACGCTCTCAAGAGTTAGAGATCTATAAGGGTTACCAACTCTCCATCATTTAGACCTCCTGGAACCCCCTGAAGGACCACTGGTTGAAAACTACTGCATATGAATACATCACATTTCACGTTAATACGTAACGTAGAGGTGGAAGTTGGTTACTGTCTGATTCTACCATGTGAGCGTGCACTGCAGCCGTGCACGGTATCAATAAAAAAGAGGGACACCCACATTCAAAGACACATAAACATGAAACACCAGGAAGTGGCCTTTCTAGGTCTATTAATTCTAGGGAGCCAGCCAGCCAGCCACCCACCCAGCCATGTGTGACTCCTGCCCCCAGATTAGTCCTCTCCGCCTGGGGAGAGTAGTCAGGAAAGGAGGGGGCTTGGCACGAGGCCTAGGCTTCACTGCTGCAAGGCACTCCATGCACATGTGTGCGCGCGCACACACACACACACACACACACACACACACACACACACACACACACACACACACACACACACACACACACACACACACACAGACAAATGCACATACACACAGATGCTAACACACACGCATCAGTGCTTTTGAGGGCTGTTGGCTAGACTTAAAAAGCCTTCATTGACAACTTGGCTGCTGTGTACAATTTGCTTCCTCGTCTGTCTGCGCGCGCACACACACACACACACACACACACACATGCATGCAGACACACACACACACACACACACACACACACACACAAAGTTCTGTGTGCAGGTCAGTGGGAGATCAGTGACGTTTATTAGGCTGTGGGGAGGACTGAATTCAATGAGAGCGATACCACACGCACGCACACACACACACACACACACACGCACAAGCACACACGCACACATGCAGATACACTCACCCCCTCCCCTTCCATCCTTCCACCCCCGCACTAAGTTAATCGTTTCCTCTCTCCTCCATCTCTGCCCCCCCTTCTCTCTCTCTCCCTCTCTCTCTCTCTCTCTCTCTCTCTCTCTCTCTCGTCTTTACTCCTTCGCTTTTCCTTTTGCAATTAACTTCTGTCTTTCTCTGGCATTTGTTTTATCCCCCACTTTGTATTTTCTCTCTCTATCTCTCCCTATCTTTGTCTCTCTCTCTCTCTCTCTCTCTCTCTCTCTCTTTTCCTTCTGCAATTAACCACCAATTAAACACTTAACTCTACATACTTAGTTGACGTGGTGCCCCCAGGGCTCTATACTTACTTGGCCTGCTCCTTTTTTTTTGGCCCTTCACCAAAGCTAAAAGGTTGTGGTACACTGCGCTACAAAGGGCTACTGTTTTCGCCAAATGTTCTCCACAGAATCCACAATAGAATAGGGACGCCATCGGCTTCATTTGGTTGAACAGATTTTCGAGTGTTTGATGTAAAACAGCACGTGGTACAGTCAGACATTAAGGCTAGAAGGATGACACAATACTTTACTACTTGTCAGAAATGTAAACAATGTGGTATAACACAAAGTCGTCCTGGGGACTTGTTTCCATTGTGGTCCTTAACAGTTTATCCACCAAAAATGTTCTTGATTGCAACAATAGCCTGATCTATAAGCTCACAACGCATCGCAAAGAGACACAGTGTGAGCTTATGATTTGCACATTTTTCGAAAAAGAGATTTTTAAGGCTTTTGCCAATACGACAGGGTTTAAGTGCTTAACAGCTCCGCTTTCTCTGCCATTGTTTAGTTAACCCTCCCCTCATTCTCTCATCTCCTCACGGCCACATTCATCCTACTTGAACTCTGTGTCCCTCCAACGTGTTCAGAGCATATTCAGTTGTCAACATCACAGAAGAAATGCAATGATTGTATGTACTGTATGTGTCTGAACACACACTCTCTCTAACATCTCCAGCTGAAAACCTTTGTGAAGTGAAGCTTCATGAAATGTCCACAGTTTTATTATGGCTTTCTAACTCGTGCAGTACGTGTTCAATAAACTGGCCATATGGTATTTAATTCGTGTTACCTGCTGATCCAGTGTGTATGTGTGTGTGTGTGTGTGTGTGTGTGTGTGTGTGTGTGTGTGTGTGTGTGTGTGTGTGTGTGTGTGTGCGTGCGTGCGTGCGTGCGTGCGTGCGTGCGTGCGTAAACTCTGTGTTAGCTACTGGCTTGGACTGTCTTCAGATATTGAACTCTGTCTGGTCTGCTTTCATGTACCGGTAATCAAACTGTAAATGTTTAACCCATACAGACCTGACGTCGAAATAAAAATAAAAGGTTTTCTAAACCATGACAATTTTCGGAAAGATTTGAGGCACATTTTTTAAGTTCATAGCGCGCCCAAAATGGGTTAATAATAATAATCTTTATTGTCCCGAAAGATATTCGTCTTCACATTCTGTTCAAAGACAAACACCCACATCAAAAACAACACAGAGCACATAACACCAAGACAATACAAAAGTACGAGTATACAGAACCATGATCCTATCGGCAGGGCCGTTTGTTTAATGCCGCGATGGCCGAGGGGACAAAACTCCTACTAAAACGGACCTTTTTCCATGGCAAGGTTCTATCTTTGTCCTGATGGCATGAGGTTAAAGAAGCGATACAGGGGATGATCAGCGTCATTTGATGTTGAAAGTGCTAGCCGTGTGATGACCTTTGTTCATTTCAGAAAGTGTGTGTGTAGGAAGTCCGATGATCTTAGAAGCAATACGGGTAATGCCGAAACGTTTGTTTCTGTTAGGCGTGTACAGTATGGTGTAGAAACATGCAGAACAGTACAACAGAACAGGTGGAATAAGCATTATTCCACCTGTTCTGTTGTACTAATTATAGCAGAAGATGAGGAGCAACAGATGTTTTACCATTCATGAGGAGTGGGTTAAGTCCAGTGTGGGTTGTTTGACACTGACCACACTCAGTTTATAGTTCAATGCTTCGCATTTAAAAAGACACCCATAACTCTGAGAGTGTAGGGATGGTACCATTTGGTTCCATGATCCATTCGTACACTCTCAGAGTTACTGACCTGTAAAGGTCCATTTGCTTATTACATATTGTCAGAATCTGACTTGAATCTCTCTCTCTCTCTCTCTCTCTCTCTCTCTCTCTCTCTCTCTATCCAGATTCCAGGCAGATGCAGTCCTCTCCTTCCTGGTCCTATGACCAATCGTATCCCTACCTTGGCCAGATAACCACGCCCGCCGTTCACTCGACCACACCCCTTTCGCCAGGGCGATCCTCGCTGGGAGACCTGTCCTCACGGCTCACAGGTGACACACACACGGACACACACACACACACACACACACACACACACACACACACACACACACACACACACACACACACTACTGTGCTAAACCACCATGTATCAGTGTGTATTAATATAATACAATATATAGTATTAATAATTTTAGCAACAAATTATATTTAAATGTTATGTTTTATGTAAAAAATTTAAAAGTAGTTTTATCTTAAATTATTCGACAGTAAATATTAACATCAACACAGACAGGAAAAGGGTGACCGTGTGTGTGTGCACGTGTGTAACCCTCAACCCTTTCCTCCCCCCCATAGGCTCCGACCTGGCGGCCTTCGGCGACCCCCGCATGGCGCTGGAGGCGCGCCCCTTCTCCTCGCTGTCGTCGCTGCCCGTCGACCCCGCCCGCTTCTCGGACCCCCGCGTGGCCCACCACCACTACCCCGGCACGGCCACGGCCTTCACCTACACGCCGCCCTCGCACCACCACCACCACCACCACCACAACAACGGGGCCTCGGCCCTGGGCCTCAGCATGGCCTCGGCCATGGCCAGCACGCCGGCGGGCCGCTACCACACCTACCTGCCGCCGCCCTACTCGGCCAACGCCCCGCACCAGGTGCAGGTAAGGGACGGGACGGTGTGGGAACGTTAGACACGGAGCAGTTGTTGTGGGCGAAAACGACTGCGATTGACGACGTTACCGCGATAATATATATATATATTGCTTAAAACGTACAAAATATGCTTTAAACTTAAAATGGAACTTTTGTTTACCACTTTGTTTACCACAGTCACCCAGCATCCCTATACGGGGGGGGATGCTGCTCACTTGTAGATTTGCTATTTTTGGCGAATTGATTTGTGTAGAGTGAAACAAAAGAGCCTACCGAATTTACATTATACTCGGCCCCCAGCCTGGTACCGTAGTCATTAGTCAAAATATGGCCCTTGAGGAAGATTAATTGGGGAACCCATAGTAGACTATAGAGGGTTCAAGTGTTACGGAATTTGCAACTCAACAAAAACTAATTCCTAAATATACTAATAATACTAAATAGTGCATGAGCCTTGACGGAGGACAATCTCACGATAGATTAAAATCTCCACGGTTATCCAAGATTATTGTGAGCAGTTTTTTTTAATCAGGATAAACGTTAATAAGGATTGTGTCCCCATGCTGCAGGCGCAGGGCGGGCCCTTCCAGTCCACCTCCTCGCCGTACCACCTGTACTACTCTGCGGCCGCCGGCTCCTACCAGTTCTCCATGATGGCGGGCGGCGGCGGAGGAGGGGGCGGGGACTCGTCGTCGTCGCGCTCGCCGCCCCGCATCCTGCCGCCGTGCACCAACGCCTCCACAGGCTCCTCCTCCCTGCTGCACCCGTCGCTGCCCAATCAGAGCGAGGGTGGGGTGGAGGCCGAGTCCAGCCACAGCAGCAGCTCCCCGACCGGCAACATGGTCGCCGCGGAGGCCGTCTGGCGGCCATATTGAAAAAAAAACGAAAAGGGGCGAGCGACCGCGCGGGACGCCGCGAGGAGAATGCTTTTCTCCGGACGGGTTGCGGCGGATTATATGCCAAAGACATGGCTACCGACAGGCTGCTATGGCAACGCAAATGGCAGACATGATGGACAAACTTAGCCAATGGAAAACGGGTAACAGAGTCACGGTATAGTGACAGCAGAGAGAGACGGAGACGTTTTGGTGTTGGACACTGACAGAGCAGCATGGTGCATCGTGGGACTGGACTCTCTACAGTTTACTCTGTAAAATAACATGGACGTTTATTTCCTCACCATTGCCCTCGTTGTTGGGAATAATTTGATTTGCTCATGATGTTGTGATGGCTTTGTTTGTGTTTACCTCCATGCACCTCTCCTCCCCTCTCCTCCTCTCCTCCCCTCTCCTCTGCTCACCTCTCCTCTCCTCCCCTCTCCTCTCCTCTCCATTTACTAGTCTTCCTGGATGCTGTGTTATCACTGTTTGTTGATGCTTTTTACAAAAATGTAGAATTTCTGAAAAACTCCACAACAAAGATGTGTTTTTATACGGTTTGGAAATGGTTGCACTATTAACTCAGTTTCAGACTCCTCAGTGACTTCAGAGGCCAAGGGTTTAATTTAAGTCCTCCCATACAGAAAGGAGATACATTTCATGTTCCAAAAAGAAAAGTCATAGCAAATTATATCAAATACATAAATATAATATGCGTATAAAAACATCTATTTTGAGTGGCAAGTAAATCTCCGGGGCATATTGTTAAAACATATTTTCAGGGACAAAAATATATTTTCAAATGTGTTTATGGCCAAGTTTTGTATATTTTGCGACATACCTAATTAAAAAAGAAAAGTTTTAAGTTCTGATATTGGCTGCACTGAAAGACGTTGTGACTGAAGATGCCAAACTGTTATTCTTATACTTTTATCTCTACGTGAGCTCATTTTATTCTCCATCCTTGACAAGAACGGATCTACAAGCTAACACTGATTAATTGGGGTAAGGCCTAATCCTAAACTTGTAGATCTGTTCTTGTAGGCAAGCGACACACTTTGTTTGACGGAGTATAAATTAGGCATTATTATTAGACTTAAGGAATGACAGCAACGGGAGGAGAAAGAGAATGTAGTGGGGAAACCAGAACTGACTGAATGACTGTCTCACGGCGCCACCCTGTGGTCATTGAGAAACACTTCACTTACATTAACTGCAGAGAAAAAATGCCACATTTTGTTTAGTAAACAACTAAGGGGTTGCTGATTTGCACTCTGCCATGTTTGATGTATGTTTTTTACAACATCCTGACCATCATTTATCACTGACACAGATGTTTTTAAATTCACATGTTTCCGTAGTTGTGGGCTGGAGTTGTTTTTGAGGCCTTGTGACAAACAATTGCACTGGAACCCATGGAATTCTATTTATGACTGTTCACACAGTAGCACACACTGACAGGCCTAGTTAATAGCAACTTATTTGAAACGTCATTATAAACATTGGGATATTTTGGGCATGTCATCATAGGCAGAAACTGACAAACTTTGTTCAAATAGCAACAATAGCAGATCTACAACCCATCGCATTGTAGTGCGTTTTGAGGTTGCCGGTCTGCTACTTTCTCTATTCCTGCCTGGAAGGTTGAAGTTTACAGAATAGACGTTATCATAAACCATGACAACTCGAGTCTCTCTATTCCTCCTCACCTACTAACTCCACCTCCTCTCAGCTCCTCTCACTGCTGTCAGTAACTCCTTGCATGGCCTTTTGTATACGATTCCTTAATTTATTTTCACAGTACCTTTCTGAGTAGCATTTCACCTTGATTTGCTCTTCTGTTTGTGTGTGTGTGTGTGTCTGTGTGTCTGTGTGTCTGTGTGTGTCTGTGTGAGTGTGACTGCGTGTTTGTGTGCCCGTGCATGTGCGATATTCGCTCATGATCCCTTTATTTGTAAATAGCTGTGCCTGTAAAATGACGCTGTCTCCACTGCACTCCCTTCATCACACACACACACACACACACACACACACACACACACACACACACACACACACACACAGGTTGATTGTTTGGATGTTATTAGAGCAGCATTCAAGTTTCTCACATTTGGTTTGATTCATAAATATCGTTGTGAAGAAAATACAACTGTTGTCTGTTGACTTATTTGATGTTCTCTTTGATGTTTTCTATTCCTGATCCTGCAGGAATTTCTACAGGCAAGCCCTGGCCTGTCTTCACTTTAAGTTTACTTACAACACACATGCATGCAGCCAGGCTGCTACATAAAGCTGAAAGAGCCATGGTTATTCTATAAAATGATGTGTCACTTTAACCCTGAGAAGTGTGTGTGTGTGTGTGTGTGTGTGTGTGTGTGTGTGTGTGTGTGTGTGTGTGTGTGTGTGTGTGTGTGTGTGTGTGTGTGGGGTCTGTTGTCTGTGAAACCGTAGCCCAGCCAGGAAACAACAAATATATTTTCCTGTGGAGATCAGACAGATCCAAATAGATAATTCTGTTTACGTTTCAGGCAGTTTAGTGTCTTTTTTCTTGGCATCTGGTGCTGTGTCAACTGTTCACCACCACAAGGGGATAGATAGAGGGATGCGGAACAGCTGCTGGCAGGGAACATGGACATGCACAGCTCATTGAGCTCAAGTTGGTGAAACATTAAGCTTCATTTATAGGCCACATCGTCGTGGCAAGGTGATGTCACTTGCCAAAAAGAACAGATCTAGGCCTACAAGCTAACTAACAGTAACAACGCATCGCTACCCGGCCGCCCAGCCCAGTGCACCCCGGAGTCACTGGGATACAATCTGTGAAAACTATGAAAACTACTAGTCACTGCCATAACTTTATGGCAAAACAACGATGACGAATCCTATTTATGTAACCTCGACCATAGACTACAATTCCCAAGATGCATTTCACAGGCGGCTGATGCAGTTGCCTGTGAAATGCATCTTGGGAATTGTAGGAACAGAAAAACTCAGAGGACAAAATAGCTCAAAGTTTGTCTTTCAATATGGAGTGTACACGTCATAAATGCCCAGATCCCTGCTCTGCTCACGGATACTATGACTCTTTAGTGTCTGATCCTTAGAGTATAGTCGTCTGATCTAGGGAGGGGTGGGGACGGGACGGGACGGGGTGGTTCTCATTTGCAGTGTAGTCAAACAGCATACAGTAGCTGCAGCCCCTGGTCTATGATCCTGATGGCGGGGCCTACAGTCTATGCAGGCCCAGGGTTTGTTGTGGCATGTTTACTGTCTAATAAATATGATCTAATGTATCATATAGCCTATATGAATGATCACGTTAACTATGTTGACAATCCAACGTGATGTTGTTGTTGCATCCATAATATCAATTTGATTCCCTGGTCTCAGTTGGACTTTTAGATGCTTACTGGTTGACCTGTAGAAGGTTATGGTTCAATTTCACTCTCTAACAGTCAGGATTTTGCGGTGTATTCTTATTGTAATTTTGTAATATTGTGATCTACAAGCTCATAGATCTGCTATTTTGGAAAAAATCGTGAAAATAATCAGCCACTGTAGGCCACCAGAGAGAAAGAGATTGCTGTGTTTCTGCAGACCTTGGTGCATCTCTCCCATTCAAGGCAGCAGTGCTCAGTACAGCCCACTCAGTGGTGTTCCAGTTGAATACTGATAGAGTCCGAATCACTTATTCTATACTTCACAATTGTACTAAACTTTACGCGACAGGACCTTGGTTCCATTTGTACACTCTCTAATTGATGGTTTAACTCAGTTGGGGGGGGGGGGGGGGGGGGGCAAGCCTCATGTCCATAAGGTCATTATTAGACATCAATTACAAGCCTTGGAACGCATGTTTTGATGCCACTAACAGCTGCAGTGCTCTCACTTATAGACTGGACAGACAACAGGAATTGATTCCCCAACACAACACATGATTGATGAGCCTCGGTAATGATGAATGGAGATAAATTAACGGGGACCTGAAATTAGCATAGTGTCCTATTAATCATGCTGACACACACACACAGAGAGAGAGAGAGAGAGAGAGAGAGAGAGAGAGAGAGAGAGAGAGAGAGAGAGGCATATTAACTGTTTATGTATACAGTGTGTATTTAGTTGCATTACTGCATTTCCTATTTTTCAAATCAAGGGTGTTTGAGTCGTTTGGATTTGGAATTCAAACTAAAAACCAACTAAAATGGTGTGACTAGAAATGAATGAAGTTAAGTCAATTCAATTAAATTCAATTAAATTCAATTAAATTCAATAAGTCACTGTTTATGTATAGCCTACTACTGTTTATGCAGTCTATCTGTGTGCACACACACACACACACACACACACACACACACACACACACACACACACACACACACACACACACACACACACACACACACACACACACGCCGGGCGGGCGGGCTCTAGGCCGGATGTGAGCACTGAGCAGATCCTGTTGACTGCATGTGGCTCCTCCCAGCGGTACTCTCTCTGTCGTCATCATAGAGTAATCACCACGCAGCGCGCCAACTTTGGAAAGTGCGGAAGAGTGAACAAAAAAACACAACAGCAGCACCGCGCACAGCAGCAGCACCACCACAACATCAACTAATAAGATAAGAAAAGCCACCGTGCTGTCGTTGCTGACTGTTTGTTTGGAGCTGATCGTGTCACCAGATCTGTCCAGAATGTCGGACGGAAAACAGGAAGGATACTCTCCCAGCTTCAAGCGACCAGCGGACATCATGCGGATGAGGAGGAAAAGGGGCCGGAGTGAAGCCAGTAGCCCCGCGCAGGGAGCCTCGTCCCCGGGCTGCATGCGGCCCTTCTCCCCGGGGCCGCTGCTCGTCGCCGCGGGGCGATCCGGTGGCGGCGGCGGCGGGGGAGTGAAACGCCGAAACCCGTTCGCTGACATTGAGAACACGCTGAACAGCGCGAAGAGGAGACTGGTGGCTTTTAAGGACGAGTCTGAGGACGTAATGATGGCTGCCGCGGTGGAGACCAGGAGATCCACGGAGGAACCAGAGGAGGATATGTCAACAAAGACGGAGAGCAGACAGCGTCTGGACTTTACTCTGATGGATGCAGAGACGACACACAACAAGGTGTCGTACACTGTCACACACATCACATCCATACAGTTATTAACAATCATAAATGTGCTAATGAAACTGGGGTCTCCAAATGAGGAACGGCTGTTATAATTTCACTGTTATTTTAACTCGGATGTGCCAGGTGGTGGTGTTTTTCAGGTCGGTCAGGACTTGGGGGTCAGGACCGCCTGGGGGGAACCCAGACCCATTATTCTACATACTGTGAATACATTTTTCAATCAACCAATCAATCAGTCCCCAGATGACAGTAAAGTGACAATTTAAGACTTTTAAGTTGACCACTGCTGCATCGTAATCAAACTATACTAGGCTTAGCTCTGGCCCATAGCTCTAATGCCACTAATGCCTTGGGCATTAGAGCTATGGACGAGAGCTATACCAGGGCAGGCTATAACAAATTGTCAATATAAGAAAGTAAAATAGCTACATCTACAAGCTCACACAATGCATCACAACACAAGGTGTGAGATTGTAAATCGCCTATTTCATAATATGTACCTGTGGAACAGAATCGAACAAAATGCAATACCTCAACTCCTACATTGAAGGGGTGCTTGTCAGGGCCAGGTAATTGTGATAATTGTGGGGGGTCACTCACTCTGCCTGAAAAGGTTGAGAACTAGATAGAAGTTTAACAGTAAGAGAATGAATCGTCAATATAGATCGTCATGTATGTATCTCTCCACCGTCATAATTATGTGTGGGGTCCTTGAGGGGGTACCAGGTCAGGTGGTCCCTAAAACCAAGAAAAGTTCAATTACTATTATTTACTGTCACTATTTTCTTACCAGTTATAAAGTTAAACCTATGGTCCTTAAACCTAAGTTCTTAACCCACATTATCGGGGTAAAATATTGTGTGTGTCCAATAGATAGTGAGTTTAATGTGTCCCTCTTTAGAATGATTTTTATAAGAGTCAGAGATGCAGGACACTCGACTCGTCTACTCGATTTCAATTCAATGTGAGTAAAGTGCTAGTCTCGCATAGCCAGATAACAATTCCACAATCTCCGAATGCTATATATAGAGTCTGGAACTACACCTTTCAAAATCGGAATAATCTTTTTGTCATTTCCGTTTACAAAATATATATATATTAAAAAAATACCTTTAGAGCTTATTTTTTATTTCCATGTCTGCTAAGCAGCAAGCTATATGTGTTTAGATGATTTTGATTCATATTAGGATACATTTGCGTGAGGAGGGGAGGAGGCTTCACTTCTGATTTATATTTTACTCATGATCAGAGCTTCTGTGCTCCAGACTGGAAGCATTTTAAAATTGCAACAGGCAACCGCCTGGCCACGTGAGACTAGAAAAGTGCCAACTCACAACGAGATGATTTGGCACTATAAAACGACACGTGTGAAAGTGTCTCAAAGCACTTTAAAACTATACGTATAGAGTTACATCACTGTAATGGTACTCACAATGGCCACTGTATCTGCATCCCCTACTTGTTACAGACTAAAGTGTTTATTTATAAAAACACCACAGAGTTGAGCGTTCCTGTCGTAACCGTTTCATTCCTGTTCCAGAGCTAGAGTCAGGTTTAATATCACTGTTGTGTACGAGTGTACTTTTACATTTAATTAACCATTAACATCTTTACCGTTTGTCCCTCCTGCTTTAGAAGCCTCTAAAGTCCTTCTCTGAAGATGACTCCCTGTTTGATGAAGATGAAGAAGAGATGAAGGCTCCACTGCTGCAGGTGGGTTTATTGTAATGATGATAAAGGGGCGGTGTGGAGTTAGCTGGGGAACATCATATTGAAGAGGTATAGCCTCGGTCCCAGCCTTAAGCCCGACACACACCGGCTGCGTCCCCCGCGCGGCGCGCACAGCCGCCTCCATTATTTTCAATGAACCTAACGCACACCGGCTCCGTCCGCCGCGCGGAGCCGCGCCGCGCCGCCCGGAGCCGCGCCGCGCCGCCCGGCGCGCCGATAGAACACAGTTCTATTTTCCAGGCGGCGCCGCGCAGCAACGCGCCGCGCCGCAGACGGTGTGTGGTGGGCTTTACTCATCTGCGAAGAGAAAAGCCTGGTCACAACATAAGGTAGAGAGTGTATCGGCGGAAGTGTCGGGCTGGAAGTTTGGAACATCGGTCAGATGTATTTCCCCCGGATACCATAACACTTGGTTCATTCACGGAGAATGTAAACAAATTCTTAAAGTGCCTTTTCCTTGAGCGGTACTTGCACTACAGTGTACTGTAGTAGGTCTTGCCCGACGTGTTGAAGAGGTTTGAGAGCAGTTTTGAAGGTTTGGAGGGTGAGGACTTCTCTGAGAGCATCGGGGCATTGCATTCCACAGGGTAACTTGTACGACCACGTACCAGGTACGGTACGTGGTCGCTAAAGAAAGACCAATCTCTCTCCGTGTCTCATCGGTGTCTGTCCAGTAACTAATGTAGCCCTGTTGTTTACCCGGCTTCATTGTGTATCTCTCTCTCCCTATAGAGTCCCGCCCGGGTCAGCGACCCGGCCCCCATAGCGCCCCTCGTCTGCGACGAGTACCCGGCCGACTGGAGTCTGAAGACGAGGGTCCTGTTCACCTCCCAGCTCCCGTTCTCCTGGGCAGAGCAGCCCAAAGCCCAGGAGGAGGCTGCAGGTCTGACGCAGCAGTGCAGAGCCCAGTACACCACCCTGCCCCGCAGCATACAGGTACTGTTAACACCGCCCTGCCCCGCAGCATACAGGTACTGATTAGAGTTGCGACCCGGAACCGGTTCTTTTTCAGACCCGGTTCCGAGATTGAAGATCCAATTTTTATCACACTGTCAGAGCTGGTTATGTGGACGTGATGTCTGCTATGCAATTATGATACCGGGGAGTTCTCAAATGTTTTAATTTCACTCTGACAGTATACAAATGGGACCAAATGGACCCTTATGGGTCCATTTTCCACCGGGGTTGAACCGGTTCAGTTCTTTTTTCCCCCCCGCCTAATATTGAACCAGTTCAGAGTGTTTCCACTGACAATGTATTGGTTCAGAAAACCAGAAAATGGCCGCTCCGTGAAAGCACCAATGTTCTAGAACGGAACCAGTACTAGAACCAAAGGTGGAAAAGGGGCCTCAGAGTTACAGTCCTGTTAGGGATAATTTGGAACCTGCTATACGAATCGTTAAAGTGAACCGTTAAGGAATCGGACCATTAAGGGGGAATCATTAAGGAACCGGAATTGTTCAAATCATCATCATATTCACACACACACCCTCACACTGTCTCTCTCTGTGTCCCAGGACCCCAGGTCACACACACACACCCTCACACTGTCTCTCTCTGTGTCCCAGGACCCCAGGTCATGTTCGGAGCTGCGCTGTGCCTTCCAGCAGAGCCTGGTGTACTGGCAGCACCCGTCCCTGCCCTGGCTCTCGCTGTTCCCCAGGATCAACGCGGAGAGGAGCTTTGCCGGGAAGAGCACCCCCTGGGCACAGGACGCAGCGCTGCATCAGAGTCTGATGAGTGAATGGTGAGACCTGTACTTTTTCCCCACGGTGCCAGGAAATGACACACGGCTAGTAAATGGTTGTAGGTAGCAAGTCATTGCCAACAGGTAGCCGCAAAGAACTTGGATGCTAAAATGCTATCTGGCATCTAGAGTTGCAAATAAACATGGTTAAACTCACCAACATTACAGCTGTACGGAAATCTTGGGTAGATGTTAGCCCTCTTGTTGTTACATACAGTATGTACAGTATTTCACGTACATGAGCCATAGATCACATCCATGATTTCTTGTAGAACTTGTGAATGTGCGGCATAAATGTGATAAATGCTCCGTTTGTACTCACCCATTAAATAATTCCAAAGACGTGGTGTGAAAAATGGTCCTAGTTTTATATCCATTTGAAAGTTCTGGCACAAAACGCGTATTTAGTGAATTATCTCCACTTTTTCAAGAGATGCACACGGACGCCTTTCTCTCCGGCGAGGGGGGGCCGGAAAGATCGCTGAACTGATTTTACAAATACGTCCTGTTTACCGCAGACGTCATCACCAATTGACCAGGGAAACACAAAAGTTTGCGGTCACACAATTGGCAGGTGCTTTGCGATAGGTGCTGGGTAATTAATCACACCACCTGCCAATTGTGTGACTGCAAACTTTTGTGTTTTGTATGGACGCGTTTTGTGCCAGAACTTTCACATGGATATAAAACTAGAGGACCATATTTCACTCCACGTCTTTGGAATTATTTAATGGGTGAGTACAAACGGAGCATTTATCACATTCATGCCGCACATTTTCATATCTACAAGGAAACGGTGCAAGCTATCTATGCCTATGATACATGAAAATCTACGAAGTATAATTAAATGATCACAGGCATTCTAGGTCTAGGTAGGGTTAGGGTTACAATCTGTTTGGAAGCACTCGTTGGATATCACTCAATGGCCTGCATAGTGCATACCACCTGTTTCAAAACTTCACATAATTGTAGAAGGCAGCAGGACGTTGCGTTATAGAAAATGAGAACTTTCAAACTCGAACACCTGCACAGAATATTGACAGAAAGTAGGTAATAAGTTAACATGTCTACGGTGGCTGTTTATGAAACAAAAACGTGACAGATACAAAGAGGATTATCCAAGCTTTCCATACAGCTGCAATGTTTGTGAGTTTAATGTGTTTCCTCTGAATGTATGTGTGCGAATGGGTGGCTGAATGTACAATCTATGTAAAGCGATAAAAGCGCTATGTAAAAAAAAATGTAACCTTACAAATATAATTTCCAGTGGGGGGACAAAAAAAACAAAGTTCACCTTTGCCTGGAGATTCGTGTCCATTACAGTGGACAACCAAATATGTATACTATCTCTCTCAATTCAATTCAAAGGAGCTTTATTGGCATGAGAAAACGTACGTTTACATTGCCAAAGCAAATGTGGAACAAGACAATCAAGATAAAACAATGTATGTACAAATAAATATTGAATATAAATAGGAATTAAATAAAGAACAGAGCTGTGTTACATTAACACTTTGGGAAAAAGATTGAGCATTTTCTGTTATACATCTATTTAGGAGACTAGCTTTATACTTTTGAAAGTATTTCAGTGTTTTTGCATAACATTCACTTATAGTATAAAGTAGCAGCAATTTATTCAAATGTAATTGAATGAAATTTAGTTGCTCTATTTATATAACAGAATGTCTATGTACCGAGGTCATTTGCTGTAAGCAGTGTAGGGTATAAACAGTGTACACACAATGCTTTGTATTCCTTAAGGTGCTTGTATTTCCTTTGACATCCTTCTCCTGTCTCTCTCTCTCTCTCTCTCTCTCTCTCTCTCTCTCTCTCTCTCTCTCTCTGTCTGCAGGTCAGTCAGTCTGTCTTCTCTCTACAGTCTGTTGAAGTCTAGAATGTGTCCATACTTCTACCTCTGTTCATATCAGGTAAGTGTGTCCGTGTGTGTGTGAGTGCGTGCGCGCGTGTGTGTGTGTGTGCGCAGATGGTCTAATTTTCTTCTCTCCCACTCTGTTAGTTTACAGTGTTGTTCAAGGCAGCAGGTATCGGATCCAGCAGCATTACTGCACTGATTTCTCCCACCACCAGGGGGCTCAGGGAGGCCATGAAATCTGACGGTATGTCTCGCCATAGTATAAAGTGTAGTATGTTCATTCTTAATTGATGCTGAGAGTTAGCGTTTTAATACGTTCTTCTGGATGAAAGTGAAACGATCGCTGATACAAGTCAGACATTGAGGCCCTGTCCACACATACATGATGGGTATTTTATTTTTCATCCACAAGCAAGGGAGCAATGATTCGTCACGCTCTAGGAAAAACTCCAGACTATAGTATACTAAAGCCAAGGAATGCATGTTTGAAGTCAGAGCCAGGGAGACGAGAATATCAAATTGATTTACACTAACTTTGAAATTATTGCAACCTTTGTCAAATAATCAGTTCCGGTAAAAGAAGATGTCAATGTGCACTAGTCTTGTGCAAATGATATACTTTTATTGAGTTATCTAAAAAGCAGTCTTGTGCACACTATATACTTTTATTGAGTTATCTAAAGAGCACAGAGTGCGTTTCTGGCTGGGCTCTCAGTTAAATTGACAGTCAAGCGACGACAGGTGGAGGAAAACATTAAAAATGTCTGTGTACGTAGACCTAGCCTAAAACAGTTGATTTATTCATTGCATAATCTCTCACCCAAACCAATAGATTTAAACTTTTTTAGCAAGCCCAGTCATGTCCCCGGGAGAGCATTATGAGTGTCAAATAGAAGAGATATATTTGACTTGTGTTGTTTTTGGTTCTCCCAGGGACTCAGAAAGTGTGGGTTTGACAGGCTAGCAGAACGTGCGTTCATTCATAGTGCTTTGTGCATTTCGAGGATACTTGTATCAGGAGTCAGGACTGGCTGACTGTCGTGCAAAACATGACCTATGGTTGGTGGTCAATGTTACGTCTGGGCTGTCAGCTTGTTGACCCACAGTGACCCAGTACCACTCAGTTGGTGTTGGCCAGACTGTAAATACCTACAGCACATCTAGCTGGCTTACATTTTGGGGACAAAGTGCAGTGAACGACAATTTCCTAAACTAAATGTAGAATAATTACAGCAAAAAGCAAATACTCAAATAGCTCTCTGACTTGAAGGACAACTTGAGATGTCAATGGGTCTTCTATACCCCTTGCCCTTCTATACTCCTGATGCAGAAAGCACCCAGTCACTGACACAGAAGTACACACGTCAGACTAGAGGCTGTATCGATCTGTTTCCGGTATATGATCGGCCGACCGGGTTCACATCTTTTAGTTGACTCCCTAGTTGTGTGTCTACCTTGTTCAGGCATCGAGTTCAGTCTGCCCCTAGTGGAGGAGAAGAGAAGGAGCAAGGGGCAGCAGGGATCCTCGACACAACGTGCAGAGGACGATGACGCAGAGTAAGACACATTTCATTTCATCCTCCTCCTCTAACTTACTCTCCAGTGTACATGTGCACCTTTTGTAGACATCATACTAACCTAGAATCCAGGGTTAACCTTCAATCAAATTGAGGTTAAAACACTGTAGGAAGGTTTATATTTATAGGTGTTATTTGTATTTGTTTCTCGTTTTATTCCCAGGCTCTCTAAGTCAAAAGGGGTGGAAGGCTGCGCCGCCGACGAGGAAGAGGACGGTGCCGATGAAGATGACGAGAGCGGTTTCACCTGGCTGGAGGAGATGGGCATCCAGGACAAGATAAAGAAACCAGACAACATCCACATTCAGCTGTATCCTTCACCACACCCTGTCGCCAGTCCACAGTTCGACCGCCCTCACGTTTTTATTTGTCACGGCAGCCAAGTTGTGTCCTCCGTAATCTCTCGTGATGTGACTTGTTAACCCATTGAGACATGGAACGCATCTATGCCACTGTCACTATTAACTTTTAACCATTATTTAAAACTTTAGCTGTTGAAAAATAGCAGATATACAAGCTCATAGCACGGCACAGAGTGCAGTGCTACAAGCTTGTAGATCTGCTATTTTTTGAAAGATTAGTGAAAACGGTTGCAAATCTTTGCTTCTTCGATGGTCCCTGGAACAACATATTTTCAGATGGGATTTGGCGGCCAATTACATAATTTTTTTGGGCTCCTTGACATAATAAATAAGTAGTTTGAGAACCACTGTTATTATAGAAACAAGTTTGTCCAGAAAACTGGTGT
Source organism: Protomyctophum bolini (assembly GCF_963924005.1). Taxonomy (NCBI): domain Eukaryota; kingdom Metazoa; phylum Chordata; class Actinopteri; order Myctophiformes; family Myctophidae; genus Protomyctophum; species Protomyctophum bolini. Next base: position 20,181,961 of record NC_137885.1, on the reverse strand, counting down.
AAAGTGTTTAAGTCCTTGACTGTGCCGTCCTCGTCTCCAGTCGTAAAGAGCACAACTCGGTGTGCGTGGACCACAAGCCTGAGTCCGTGGTGCAGGTGGAGGGAGCCCACACCTTCACCCTCATCAACTTCCTCATCAACTGCAAGAGCCTGGTGGCGGTGGCCGGCTCCCAGGCTGGCCTCCCCCCCACCCTGCTGGCCCCCAGCGCCTTCCGAGGGGCCACCATGCACACACTGAAGGTACTGGGCCCTCACACACACACACACACACACACTAAACCGCCTACAAATATTTTTGATTACTTGACGAGCCATTTGGCCCATATGGCAGGAACCTGATTCTGTAGTGTGAGTACCCCCTGGACATGACGCTAGTATGTCGCGGGGCTCACCCCCCCATTCCAACCCTTAATGCTGACTGCCAAGCAGGGAAGCACTGGGTTCCATTTTTATAGCCTTTGGGGTTGAAAACCATCAGTGTTGAATGGGGAGCTGAATCTACTTGTGGTTTGCAGTGAAAGCCCTGCTGCTCAGCACATCTCAAAGCCAGCAGATGTGGCTGGTAGGAGAGCTGCAAGCTCACCCATACACGACACATTGTACCTGTTATAGTGAGTCTGAATGTCGCTCTGTCTCTCTGTCTATCCTTTAGGCTCGTAGTGTCAATGTGAAGACCCAGGTGCGTTCTACCTACCAGGATGTGTGCAGTCTGGAGATCACAGGTACACTATTGTTGACATAAGCCCCTATCAGAAGAGAACCCGTCCCACCTGTTTCCATGACAACCCCCTGCCCACATGTCCTTTCTCTCATGCCAGAGCCAACAGAAGGCTCTCTCTGCCTTGTGTGTTCTTGGGGGACTGCAGGCACTGAGAGGTCTCTCTAGGACTATGGTTTGCCTGAACACAGTTAAAAAAAGAAATCTTTATAAAAAGTATAGGATGCCTGGTCAACAAATGAACCTGGCATCTGTCTATATAACATGCTACCTACATTACATTTTAACCTTTGCATAAGCCTGCAAGGTCGTCAAGGCCAGGGAAATAAGTAGGTGTTTCTATTCACTTCCTAAGTTCACGGAACTGTTCCTTTGAGTTTGTGACCGTGTCCCGACGGCTGAGCTTACACATAAAAAACAACTCATGGTAAAGTCCCAGATGTTTGAATCCCTCTCTCTCTCTCTCTCTCTCTCTCTCTCTCACTCATATGATGTTCTTCCATGTGTTCAGGTGTCTCTCTCTCCTTCCTTCCATGTGCTCAGGTACCATCCTTCCATCTACACTTCATGTCATCACTCGTCTGGTGACATCTGCACAGAGAGGAGACTTCTCAGCATCTCTCTACACACACGTGCCCACCGCTGTCATGAACACACACACTCAGCAGGTGAACAACACATACTGCAGTTATACACGCATATACACACACACACACACTCAGCAGGTGAACAACACACACTGCAGTTATACACGCATACACACACACACACACACACACACACACACACACACACACACACACACCATCATTTTGATTCCATAGAAACCAGCATGTTTTATTTGGATTCCATAGAAATCAGCATGTCTTCTAAGGAAGCCTATTCCACATCTGTGTGACGCATTGAGAGCTTGTGGAATAGGCTATTTTTGGTTATAATGTTCAGAAGTATCTTCCATAAAATCTTAATAGTCTGAGATAATCATATAAAAGCAAGGGTTAAGAAGCCTCAATCTGTGATTTATTCACCTGGTTGGTAGAACAGCAGGAACAATGTTACTAAAACATTTGACATGTGTGGCGGGTGTCCTTTTACACCGTTTTACAAATCAGTCGTGAGATTAAATTTTTCTTTAAATCCAACACAGAAAAAGAACTAGAACCACCAGGAATTAAGTTCTTTGACACGGTGTCCTGAGGCACTGAAACATCCGAACAGAACTGTTTTGAATTGGTACATAAACCATACAAACACATTTTCTTTATCCATCACCATGGTAACCAGAGAAGCAGATCATGCCATCTCCTTAAATGGGATGTGACGACCCGTCACAGTCACAGTCCCTCTCGGTAACCTAATGAACCCCAGCCAACCGATGCCCGAAATGAGAGGCTATACGTAAGGCGAGAGCTCTATGCTTTACCCCACACGGTAGCAGCAGTGGCTCAGGGGTAGAGTGGCCGGATGGGAACCGTGAGGTTTCCAGTTCGATTCCGGGCTCCCACAGAGTTGGGACGTGTCCATGTAGCATGCCGCAGTACCCATTCTGGACCAGGAGAGGGCCCTGTGAAGCCAGCTGGTATAGGCTTTGCGTCCCTCTTATTATCTCTGCTAACTAACTCTTCAGATAGCAGAGGCGAGAGGCACACAGCCTTCAGCTCTTCTGTCCATCCACACGACATTGATGCAGACTTAAAGACCGCTCAGGATATCTTCTGCTTCGTCCTCGGTGGTCATTTGTTCAGTGTGCTGGTTAAATTAGATGCCAAAGTTCTCTGCTACTGCACTCTGATCCAGAAGAACCCAGCCCAACAACAGATTGTGTGTGTGTGTGTGTGTGTGTGTGTGTGTGTGTGTGTGTGTGTGTGTGTGTGTGTGTGTGTGTGTGTGTGTGTGTGCGTGTGCGCGCGCGCGCACACTTCTACATAACATCTCAGAGCTGGGCTATAGGTGCAGAGACTGCAGACTATTTGTCTTTATATTTGGCAGCCTAGGGCATACGCACAGACTGGTTGTTAGAGGGTTCCAACAACTTGGGATGCCCAAAAAGGCTGGCAAAGTGTTGTGGTGTCTCTGCTATAATTGGCAGCCGTCATATATTGACGGGGACGCTGTTACTTATACCCATAGAGTACTGAGTGACATGAAAACACATGCCATGACGTTGCAGATGTATCTTTAATGCACCTATAATATTTGTGTCCTTGTATGGACATAAATAAATGGTGTGTGTGTGTGTGTCTGTGTGTCTGTCTCCAGTGTGACAGTAGGTCAGTAGATGTGTGTGGGTGTGGTCTCCATCCAGACTCCATCAAACAGCTGCAGCAGCCGTCCAGCCTGGGGAAGAATGCTCTGAGACACCTGACCATGAATGACTACAACTACACCTGGAACACCTGACCATGAAAGACTACAACTACACCTGGAACACCTGACCGTGAATGACTACAACTACACCTGGAACACATGACCATGAAAGACTACACCTGGAACACATGACCATGAATGACTACAACTGGAACACATGACCATGAAAGACTGCAACTACACCTGGAACACATGACCATAAATTACTACAACTACACCTGGAACACTTGACCATGAAAGACTACAACTACACCTGTAACACCTGACCATGAATGACTACAACTACACCTGGAACACCTGACCATGAAAGACTACAACTACACCTGGAACACCTGACCGTGAATGACTACAACTACACCTGGAACACATGACCATGAAAGACTACACCTGGAACACATGACCATGAATGACTACAACTGGAACACATGACCATGAAAGACTGCAACTACACCTGGAACACATGACCATAAATTACTACAACTACACCTGGAACACTTGACCATGAAAGACTACAACTACACCTGTAACACCTGACCATGAAAGACTACAACTACACCTGGAGCACATGACCATGAATGACTAACTACACCTGGAACACATGACCATAACTTCACATGACACACCTGACTCTCTCTGTGTGTGTGTGTGTGTGTGTGTGTGTGTGTGTGTGTGTGTGTGTGTGTGTGTGTGTGTGGTGTGTGGATGAATCTTAAAACATTTTAATATTTGGGTGCTTTATGTAAATTTGTCTTAGCTTCACCTGCTGTGACATTTTAATAGACAAGAAACAGTAACAAATGCCATACTAAATAATATTTGTAGATGGTTTGGAAATTATTTTTTAGTGTTTTTTTTTAATTAGATATCCCCCCCCCCCCCCCCAACTCTATTTATTTTAATTTATTTTTCTTACGATAGAAACACTTTTCTGCGAGTGATATTGTTACGTGTGCAACATTTGACGGAATTAAATTGTGTGAGTTCCATCTAAGTTGTGTTTGAACTCTTTTGAGCGGAGCCACACTGTCTGTCTGTGTTTGTAGCATTGAAAGTCTGTTTGTACCACAAACTATTGACCCCTGCAGCATGCTTATTGGGGTCACAGGAGGGGTCAAGTGCTTACCAACACCTGCTTGACTCCAAGGCACCACAGACAGTCAGACACACACACACAAGCCCCCCCCCCCCCCCCCCCCCCGCACACTCACACTAGTATAACAAAAGTTAATTTTTTTGTTAATAATGAACATAAAACAAAATACAACTGTGCTTGACCCCAAATCCACCGCTCACTTCACACGGATGTGACAGGATGACACAGGACAGATGTGACATTTTACACCATTTATTTTAAAATGGATGCATTATCTTTTTCTGTGGTCTGGGAATTTTTCTGTGTCTGTGAAGCCTTTTGAGTTGCAATGAAAACAGTCAAAACAGTGACATCTGCTGGCAAATCCCATTGTCATATATGAGATTTGCAGGCTGTGACATCACAGAAAACCAGAGCACTTGTTTGAGCCAGAAAATCTAATGAATGTTAAAAGTTCTGTTCTGAGCTCAGAAAACCTAAAAAAATTAAGACAAAATATGAAAACCTTTTTTTTAAATGTCCCAATCCCTTTAATAGTAATCATTATATATTTTTAATTACTAAACTATAGGTTCTGCTACCCAGCAGTTATCGCAATTTTTACAACAAAAAAACATCAAAGCCTGAGTCTTCCACCACTGCCCCCCCCCCCCCCCCCCCCACCACCACCACTTCAAAAGGGTAAAGTTTAACTTCAAAACAAACAGATTGAATCAATATCTCCTCTCCTGTCCCGAGGGACATCTGACACGAGTTCTACAAAGACTATGGCCATGATGAAGTCTGTTCTGATCCTGTTTGTTATGGTGAACCTGGACAAACTGCTGCTGACCGTAGAGTGCTCTCTGTTACAGTAAGTTACACATGCTTTTATATTACGCTTGCAGTAAGTAACGTGCTTTTATATTTCACTGTCGCTGTAAGTTACACCTGCGTGTATATAAAATACATGAGATGAGATCATAGGCTCCTGTAGCTCAAAGGTTCCCAAACATAAACGCCAGCACCTCACGTTGTGAGCTTGTAGATTGGCAATTTTTTCACACACACACGCACACACACACACACACACACACACACACACACACACACACACACACACACAGTTGTGACTACTGTTGTGTGCTTGGAGGCAATATTGATTGCTGACAGCCTCTTGTTTCCCAGAATATACTGTATGTCTCATATAGGCACACGAATAACACCTAAACAATCATAATAATTCTTCTAGACAACTTATATTGATAATTTCACTCTTTGTCATTTGTCTGTCATTCAGTGACCAAGTGCTGTCCATCACACCCCAAACCTCAGAACAAGTGGACATACTGAAGAATGTATCCACTCTATATGAGGTACTGTATTTATATATTTATTTAATTCCTTTCTTTTTTTTAACTTTTTTTATAGTATATGTTTTGGGAGATGAATGTGATTACACTCCAAACAAACCAACTTTATTTGTCTTTGATATGCTGTACAATCTTTACAAATGGAACCAAGTGGACCCTTAAGGCTCATACATACTCCAGTTGTTGGTGATCGCTTATCACCGCGGTGTAGTTTTTAAAGGGTTGGAAAACTACACCATTACGTCAGTCGCTGTGATGATCAGCTATCGCCGCGGACACAGACCCATCTCTCTGTTTTTACTATCAGACAAGTCTTTTCACTCTGGAGCTATCACCCCGTTCACTGATTGGTCTAGAAGTTGGGTAAACCACAGGGAGGCGGGGTCAATCCTTAAGGACATCACCGCGAGTATGATGGCATCAACTCTTATCACCAAAAACTGGAGTATGTATGAGCCTTCAGACTAGGGCCCAAAGACCCTTGTAACTCTGAGGGAAAAGGGAATATCAAACTGAGTTTGAAACGCGTCAGTTTCTCTAGGTAGACTGCTGCTCTGCTCATTAATAAAGAAACTCATCAGAAACTATAGCCTACTCAGGGTCTTGTTCATGAGTGAGGGGAGGACGGAGGAGGAGATCAGCCGGAGAATTGGTGCGACAGGGCATTGCAGGCGCTGTACAGCACTGTTGTGACGAAAAGAGAGTTGAGCCAGAAGGCAAAGCTCTCTGTCTACTGAGCAATCTTCGTTTCTACTCTCACCTATGGCCATGAAGTGTGGGTCATGACTGAAAGAATAAGGTCGCAAATACAAGTGGCCGAAATTTGTTTTCTTTGATGGGTGGCTGGCATCGCCCTTAGAGATAGAGTGAGAAGTTCATTCACGCGAGAGAGACTCGGGGTAGAGTCGCTGCTTCTTTGCCTGGAAAGGAGCCAGCTTAGGTAGTTCGGGCATCTGGTTAGGATGCCTCTCGGGCGTCTCCCTGAGTCCCTAGGGAGGTCCTCGAGGCACGTCCCACTGGGAGGAGACCCCGGGGCAGACCAAGGCGCATTTGGAGGAAACACATAGCCTCACTGGCCTTGGAACGTCTCGCGATCCCCCAGGAGGAAGTCATTAATGTTGCTCTGGAGAGGGGTGGGGCTGTTGCCCCCGCGACCCCGCGACTCCTGAGTAGAGCGCACCTTCTCCTATAACGTTTTGTTCCATGTGTACACTCTCAGAGTCAGCCTGTCTCTCTGGATCCTCACTACATCACTGTGTTTCTGTCTCCATTCAGACAGTGCTGTGGCAGCCTGTCTCACCTCACTACATCACTGTGTTTCTGTCTCCATTCAGACAGTGCTGTGGCAGCCTGTCTCACCTCACTACATCACTGTGTTTCTGTCTCCATTCAGACAGTGCTGTGGCAGCCTGTCTCACCTCACTACATCACTGTGTTTCTGTCTCTATTCAGACAGTGCTGTGGCAGCCTGTCTCACCTCACTACATCACTGTGGACAGTGAGGTCCACCTGTTTGTTCCTGCTAACAGTTCACACAGTGTCATGGATGTTCTGCACAGACACAGCATCACACACCAGTATGTATGATCTGTACGTACGCACGCACGCACACACATTCTGTACAGTGGAGTACACAATCTACAATAGAGGGTATGCGCATGCTTAAAGTAAATGGCACATCGAGTGGCAAAGCAACATGCAAAGTGAGTTTAACATTGTTTAATGTTGTTTAATGCAATCAGATAGGACTTTTTTGTTTGGATGCATGGGTTGTCAAGGCCAGAAAGTATTTGTGCTGTTCACATACACACTAAATAGTAAATACTACTGTTGTGTATCTTCCAGGCTGCTACTGGACAACACAGAGGAGCTGATAGAGATGCAGACCAGAAATGACTCCACAGACCCACGGAGCAGCCAGTCCTACTATGAGAAATACCACAGCCTGGAAGACGTAATTATCTCCTGTAGTCTGCTGCTTATCTCTCCTTTAGAAATACCACAGCCTGTACAGTATGTTTCTAGGCCTGTATATTACATCATCGCCCAATCGCAATTATTTGTGTGCCAAAATCGTCAACATAAATTTGTAATTGTGGCAGCCCTATTATTATGCTATGTTTCATCCTGCTTATAATATCACCTTTTAGTCCTACTATGAGAAATACCCCAGTCTGGCCTGTGCTGCGGCTGAGCGGTTCAGGCACCTAGGCCTGACGACATGCCGTGGAGTCGACCTAATGTTTCCTGATTGACAATGCCACTGCAGCTTGGTCAATGTTAAGGCCAGCCCAGGTATTTAACCAGGCTGCTAATCAGGCACAGGTGTTGCCAGTGGCAGACGGCAGAGGCTAAAGGCTCATACATAGTCTGGATTTTCGGTGGTGAGGTGACCACCGAACTACAACATGACGTCACGAGCCGCGGTGAAGAGCAAACCACCGCCACCGCTCCAGCCCTTCTCTCTGTTTTTACTCACCACCGCTCAATGTTATTTCAGCTCCGGTGGTCAGCTCACCACCGGAGTGGTGGTCACCTCATCACCGAAAATCCAGACTATGAATAGGCCTTAACAGTTTTCCACTGTGTTCAGGAGGGCTGGTCGCCTGTGTTTGTTACTGTTTCTTTCTTATTATTTTATCTGTATGTTCTATAGGAAAATGTCATGACTGCAGAAAATAAAGCAAAGTTAAACTCAACGGACATGTTTTGGAGATCAGTTTGTACTGGCACACGTAAGAACTTCCACCTGGCCGTCGGCAACCAGTAGTGCCATTAAGTATAGGACTTTAGGCACTACACCCCTTGTATACTTTAGAATGGATTTCAGGCCAGATGAATGTGTTATCTGAGTATTCAGAGAGTTGTTGACAACAGCGAAGCATGGTGTGTACTCACTCACTGTATACTGTGTATACACTGTACATGCTGTCTTCTCTGTAGATCTATCATTGGATCAACAAGACCACACAGGATCATCCTGACAAGGTCAAAGTTCTTCTGATTGGCTCGTCATATGAGAAGAGACCACTCTACGCCCTGAAGGTACAGCACGCCATGATGATGATGTTACACAATACACAGTAAAGTCCTGAGCGTTCATTTAACTCAGAAAGAGTACTGTATAATTGCAACCAAATGGAACTCTGCAAGTGTACAAAAAGTGTATACTTTGTAAACGTGTGCGTGTGTGTGTGCGTGCGTTCGTGTGTGGTTGTCAGCTGTCTGTAGATAACAGACCTAACAAGAAAGCGATATGGATAGACTGTGGTATCCATGCCAGGGAGTGGATCTCTCCAGCTTTCTGTCTATGGTTTGTGCAATACGTAAGTATATATCTCAGATCAGTTTTAATACACTGCAGAATGCACTTTAATACATGTATTAACACCTCAACCCGGAACTTATTCAAATAAATAAATATTATTTTAACCAGTGAGGGAAGTTGAAAACAAAACGGTTGTGCATAATAGCCTTTTCTTACCCCCACAGTCGCTGGCATATTATAACCAAAACATGGAAATCACTAAAATCCTGGACAACATGGACGTGTATGTCTTGCCTGTGTTGAATCCTGATGGATACAAGTACACGTGGACCACAGTAAGAACTTTATTAAATATTATTAAATACTGTGTTGAAGAACCCCCACATTGATATGTATTTGGCCACGGACCCACATCTCCCAAACATTTTAGATATTTTTCAAAAATAGCAGATGTACAAGCAGTTGTGCACAAAGCGATGCACTGTGAGCTTGTACATGTGCTTTTTGTATGCACATGCGTCACTTCTCCACCAGGAAGAGTGGCAAATCATGAGCATGGAGCAGCATGGAGCGTGTTTGGAAGCGCTTGTTGTAAATCACTCAACGGCCCTGCATACCACCTGCAGTTAATGCAGGAGGCAGCATGGCGTTGCGTTATTGAAAACGAGCGCTTCCGAACTCCAACACTCACACTCACTCAATCACCTGCACGAATTTCTTGGCAGAAAGTAGCTCAGCACATGTCTCACTCACTGTACAATTCCAATAGTTTTTAAGTCTGAGAGTGAACAACTGAAAAAACTAAATGGACCAGTGATGGTTACAGTTGTACGCTTTCAGAGTTCATAATTAATAGTGTATGAGAGCGTTTATTTTTGTTTCGTTTTTGTTCCCAGAAACGAATGTGGAGGAAGAATCGATCTCAAAGCAGAGACAGTGCCTGCATCGGAGTGGACCTCAACAGGAACTTTGATGCTAACTGGTGCAGTAAGTCCTCTTAGGAGTAGTTCCCCCCAAAAAATACTTATTTTCTATGGATTACATACCCCATGGAGCCTTGAATTCATGGAGATTATTTTTTATTATTGTATTTTTTGGTCTCATTCCTGAGACAACAATTTGGTGACAGTCAGTAGAAAATTGATTATTTTTTATGTAGAAATTCGGTATCCAAAGTTTACTTGGGTAAAGGCACAACATTATTGGCATTATTGGTCAAATGTATAAAAATCCTTTGAATGTAGCAGATCTGCAAGCTCACAATGCGTTGAAATTGAAAAGCATCATATTGTGAGTTTATAGATTGGCTATTCAAAGTGTATACAGTATACTGAATATGGAGAATAGCGGATCTACAAGCTCTCAATGTGTCACGTTGAGAGCTTGTATATCTGCTATTTTCTAAATGTAGAGTGATATAAAAAAGGACGACTTTGCCACTTTTCAACATATTTCATATAATTTGTCATAATTTGGTCATTTGTAATTATGATTAAATACCATAATGTTTTTCTACGCTGTGGGTAGTGTCCACAAACCCGTCCACCAGTGACATCATCGATGGGGAATCCAAGCTATTAGAAATTGCACGCTTTCTTTTCCTGAAAAAGTTGCAATGCGAAAATGGAAGCCATCGATCTCACGGTGATAAAAACCTAAATGTTATTTATTTTTTTATCTTGTTTTACAAAAAAAAATGATGTCACTGGAAGACGGGTTTCTAAACTGCCCACAACCCTCCTATGAGACATTAGTGAGGACCAATTACATGAAGACAGGTCGAAAAGTGATGGAAGTGGTCCCAAGTGGTTAAGAAATAAAACCTGAGTTCTAACTGTGTGTGTGTGTGTGTGTGTGTCCACCACTCTGCGTAGCGGAGGGGGCGTCCCACGACCCCTGTCTGGAGACGTACTGCGGTCACTTCCCCGAGTCGGAGCCAGAGTCTGAGGCCGTGGCCAACTTCCTGCGCAGCCACAAGGACTCGGTCCAGATGTACCTGTCCATCCACTCCTACTCCCAGATGCTGCTCTTCCCCTACTCCTGCACCCACGACATGGCGGACAACCACCAAGACCTGGTACTATGGGGCTATGTTTACAATGGGTGCATGTGTTTGGTCCGACGTACTTAACAGTCCTACAATCATGTCAAGTCCGACACCCTGGCTAAAACCCAACCCTAAACCTGTAACCTGTCGGGAGCCACGGGTTCGTTTTAACTCGCCATACTAATTAAGTGTACAGTGGTTCTCAAACCTTTTGATTTCAAGGACCCCCCATAACTCTGAGAGTTACACACCCGTACAGGGTGCGCTTGGAACCCACTCAAGGACACTTTGAGACGCGCAGCAGTGTTTCCAGTGAGCCAAAATGCACAATAGCAGCAACCTGACTCTGTTTGACCAGAATAGAATAGAGTTAGTATCATTAACACGGATTCTGCTTGACCAGAATGGAACAGAGCCTTCATTAGTTTCATTAACTGTAGTCTGTAAACTCACCGTAGTCTGAAACCTCTTCAGACTCCACCTTAGCCCGTTGCACTTGCCGTAGCCTAGTCGACTTTGCAAATACGGAGCTGACCTGTTCTGACATTCCATTTGTTGTTCTTTCCCTACCTGTCCTTCCTCTTCGTTGTCTCCCTTTTGACTGATACCTGTCCATTCAAACTCTACATGTGCCTGCCACGCCGGCAGTTTTCAACAGGCCCGAAAATGAAGGCCCGGCCCTACCTGGCCCTAAATGGGCTGGCCCGAAACCCTGCCTGGCCTTACTAATTGGCACACATTTTACACCCTACCTGGCCCGAAAATGTCAATTTTGTCCAAAAATAAGTGGTTACATCTGTATTCTCTTGTAGTAACATTTGGTTACATTTTATTATTAATCTCTGGGTTACACTCATCGAGTTGAATTTACACAGTGCAGATTTAGGATTGCTTTACGCAAATTACTTTAAATGTTTTTGGGTAATATCTTTTCTGTTATTCTTTTAGCTTGCGATGACCCAAGAAGCTGCCCAGAAAATCAGGAGATATTACCGGACGACCTACAAATACGGTGCTGGAGCTAGCACCATATGTGAGTATAGACCGCTGGTTCTCAAACATCTTTGTCTCAGGTCACCCCTGTAAAAGTCGTTTTACATCCACCCTGGCACAGCACCCCTGAATTACATTGTCACTTCATAGCACCTTACATTTATGCCATATTACGGTGCATTACAATGTCAATGTTCCCCCCCTAAGATACAGTATGTCACGACTCGAGGAAAACTTGGGAGGATATGAGTTTCCATTTAGCTACTGCTGTAACTGTGTTAATTAATATGCTGAGGTATATTCTCTTCTCTTCTCTTCTCTTCTCTTCTCTTCTCTTCTCTTCTCTTCTCTTCTCTTCTCTTCTCTTCTCTTCTCTTCTCTTCTCTTCTCTTCTCTTCTCTTCTCTTCTCTTCTCTTCTCTTCTCTTCTCTTCTCTTCTCTTCTCTTCTCTTCTCTTCTCTTCTCTTCTCTTCTCTTCTCTTCTCTTCTCTTCTCTTCTCTTCTCTTCTCTTCTCTTCTCTTCTCTTCTCTTCTCTTCTCTTCTCTTCTCTTCTCTTCTCCTCTCCTCTCCTCTCCTCTTCTCTTCTCTTCTCTTCTCTTCTCTCTCCTCTCCTCAGATTTGGCTCCCGGAGGCTCTGACGACTGGGCCTACAACCTCGGCATCAAATACTCCTTCACGTTTGAGCTGCAGGACAAGGGCAGATATGGCTTCCTGCTGCCTCCCTCTCACATCAAATCAGCCTGCAACGAGGCCCTGCTCGCCACCAAGACCATTGCTCTGAGAGTCATCGAGAAAACACACGCCTGATTTATACCAGTGGTTCTCAAACCTTTTCATGTCAAGGACCCCCAAATGGATATGTATTTGGCAGTGCCGAGCTTGTAGGTCAGTGGTTCTCAACCGTTTCAGGCTTGCGACCCCCCGAAATAATCATATTTTAACTGGGGACCCCCACCCTGACAAGCACTTAGTTGGAATTGCATGACAATCTGTTTGTCAGTCTGTGTGTCAAATATTCTTCACATTTTGTGAATTCAAGAAGTCAGATCCACTGTTCTGCCATCTGTCCATATAGACAGACTATTAACATACCAATCCAAAATCTAGTAATCGTCTTCGACTTGTCTTCATCAGTAGTTGTGTGTAGGGATGTTAACAATTAATCGAAAATCGATTAATCACCGCTAAGAAATTATTCAATTAAACTTAGTAAAATTCTGCGGTTCTATCATTGGGTGGTTTTCTATGAATGTAATGCTGTCTGCGGCCGAGGAACGCACATGTGGGCCGGTTTAAAAAAACAAAGTCCCCCTCCCACCTTGGTAGCCACAGAGTATCTGTTTATGCATGTACTGTGACAGACAAGACTTTTCATTCCCAAATGGTCAAATAAATATTTGATTAAGGAATATAATATGCCTTTTGTATTCTATTTGTATCCCAGGAAAATGTAGATTTTATGTTAGACATTATTGAGGGAAATTACTCAGATAATTACTCGGTTCTCAGATTTTGTTTTAATTGTGTGAAAGTAGGGGCACTCCTATCGTCATACAGCATCACATTCCGTGCTCAGCCAATCAAATCATCACATTCCGTGGCACAAACACACAAAGCTGTGCAAAGCCCCCTAAAAACTAAAAGGGGCGCTTAACAACTATCCAGTTAATCGATTGATAAGGTAAGGTTAATATCAAATTATCAATTATCAATAATTTGCATCCATAGTTGTGTGTCAGTGGTGACAGCCATAACGTATATCCATTTACGCATACACTTGTCGATAAACAAACAACGAAAAAAATAATACAAAAAATGAACGTAACTATATTAGACTAAATCAGGGACGGGTTAAGCCTCATGAGGGTTAACCCGTCCCTGTGTTTTTATCATCTTTTGGACCTAAATTTAGCAAAATCAACGGCCAATGAAGGGCCTCAAACCCAGTACCGGTCTAATTTTGAAGTGCCCCTGGGCCACGCCCCCCAATGGCTAATTTGTCCCTGGACTAAATCACTCACTAATTGACTGACTCACTAACAGAAAATATAAATTCATTAATAGGTCTGTTCTTTAAAATTAGTAATACATTAATGAATAGAACAACTAGTTTACTTCACATCCATTTGTGCCAGACAAACGGCACAGTGTCGTCCTTTAAGTGTTGCACCATAAATGCAAAGCGGAACAATCTGAACTCCAGCTTGTGTTTATGTAATTGTGTATTGTATTGATTCATTTATTGAACATGTATTTAATTGCAGCACAGTACAACTGAAGGGCTGAGGATAGAGTGTAATACTGTCATGTGTCCAGTAGATGGCAAAGCAGGCTCTAAAATGACTGTATTTCCAACCAGTAGCCAAGGAGTAAAACCATGTTTATATGCGGGACTGTGGGACATAATAGATTAATTTAAGAGTCTCGTAGATCTATGTAGGCTATTTTATCCATTTTGATATGATCGATTAAACAAAATTTAAACTACCGTATGCACACCAGAACCAGACCATGCAGTTGCAACCCTTGGGACAAAACCACAACTCAATGAGTTGGTTGACCTTAAACCGGTTTTGTCCCAAGGAGTTGCAACTGGTGTGGTTTAGTGGGACACCACATTGATTCCTCTTTTATGTTCATCACTGTGTGATGATATTAATCACTAGATCAGGGGTACGGGATAGGAAACCTTATAAGGAACAGGTGCAACATTGGCACAGGGGAGGGGTGCCCGGTGATCACTGCATGGGAATACCAGACGACATCACGGGCAAAGACACTGGCATAAATGTGTGAGAGAGGTTTTTCTTTTAAAATATAATGAATAAAGGGTCAGTTAATTAAATTAAGGGCCGAGAATCTGCGAGATACCGGTAGTTTATTGCTAGCAATGATCATAACATTCTGATTTGAAAGAAAATATGCCTAAGGACTCGGAGAAGACAAATAAAGGTTGTTAACTAAAGACATGGCATGATGGCACTTATGTCAAAAATGTGCACTATTATAATGACAAACTAAGTCAGTCTGATGAGAAACGTAAATAAAGTGTCTCATTATTTGTTTATATGTGTTGGGAACGTAAACATTTATGCTTCCATTATTATTATAAACCCAACAATAATAAATAACCATGCAGTCCAATGACCACAGAGGTACTATGTGACTCAGTATTCCGGATAATTGTGCGTGCGTAAAAGCTTTGCGCAAGCACGTCGCCAAGAACGCACTAAAAACAGATCTACAAACTATCAACGCGTCGCGAAGTGACGGGTTGATAGCTTGTAGATCTGTTATTTTCGCTACGTGAGTGGCAGCTGTGTGGATTGTGGGCGGGACAGGAAACGACGCAGACACCCAGCAGCAGGAGCAAGGGCTGCCATGTCCGCTTAATATAAGTGACTTTGTGGTTTGAGCTCGTTTTTCTACGTTGTCATTTACAAGCAACTTTAGAGGAAAAAAAGCAGTGGCTCGGTAGGGTGGCCGCATCATGGCAACCAGAAGGTTCCCAGTTCGATCCCGGTCTCCCCCAGAGTTCGTGTCGAAGTGTCCTTGAGCAAGACATTGAACCTCTAATCTCTACAATCACCTGCACAGAGATTTTGAAAACATGACTAATGACAAAAAAGTCCAACAAGTACAACAATGTGCAAACACAGCAGCAAGATTCGTGAGCTGCTGACAGAGAAGGATATCAAATGGAACACAAACACCCTAAAGACTAATAATTGTGTGTATTCCTGCACTATCTGCATTGGGTGATTTTGGTACATAGAAATTGATTTATTGGAGATTCTGACTTTCAAATGTACATACATTTTGTTTTGATTGTATTGTTACACTTTTTGCTTTGGCAATGTAAATGTATGTTTTCTCATGCCAATAAAGCGAATTGAATTGAATTGAATTGAATTGAATTGAAATGCACAATCATTGTAAAGCTGTATAAATGCACCATTTACCATATACGGTATATTTGTATGTCTTTAAATGTTTTTTTTTTTTTTTTTTCATTGAAAATGGAGGATCCTAGAGTAAGTAGTCTTAGTCTTTTGAATACACCATTTAGTTTTAGTCCTGAAATGGTATAGTCTAGTCGTAGTCGACTACATTACATATTAATTAGTCTCAGTCAACAAAACTTTCTTTCCCAGTACTTTCCTACAGACTGGTCGCTTGTTTCTCTCGCAACGCCCCACAACCTGGCAACGCCTCCCCAGCAGCAACGTGCCTTGCCTTCCAGCGGAGAGAGAACAGAAGAATGGATGTGTAGTGTAGTGTGGTGTTCTCCTCCTCCTGCCTAACAAACATGAACACAACAACACACAACAACCTCATCCTGTACATCTAAGAAGGCTGTATATATTGGCGCTATTATTTTCTTGTCATCATCATCATCATCATCATCCGTGCTTTTATTGGTATATTTCTCTGGATCTTCCTCTCTCTGTCTCCCGGTGGGAACACAACAGACCTCCCTCCTATCGGATTCCCGTTTGGCTTGGTAAGTGGATTAGATAATTTTTCCCTATTTATTTTTTAATAACCCATCTCCCGTTGGCCTTATGTGTTGCTGTGCTCGTTGGGGCTGATGTGCAAATGGATGCGGCATGTGTTTCTTTTAGGAAAACTACAATGAGAAAGGCATGGCCTTTAATAGTGTGATAAATGCTTGTTAATGCCGTGGCAATCAGAGAGCCCATCCTATCCTCCCGTGGAGAGAAAGGAGAGAGACTGAGAGAGAGACATAGAGAGAGAGAGAGAGGCTTGTAGTGTAAAATAGATTGTGTGTGTGTGTGTGTGTGTGTGTGTGTGTGTGTGTGTGTAACAGAACGTAAACATACGGTCCTCTGCTGCAAGCGACTGTTTGGAAACATTGTAACGGGTTGGCAAGCAGCTGCTTGAATGGGGAGGGGGGGGGGGGGGGGTTCGCGTGTGCGTGTGTGTGTGTGTGTCAGTCAGAGAGAGAGAGAGAGAGAGAGTGCCATCGGACTGTGCTTTCCTTGGAGAAAGAAAGGGTGCGTCTGTCTGTCTATGTCTGGGAGAAGTGAGGAGTCAACATGAATGGTGATGGTGATGGTGTTTTCTAGCTATGTTGGCTGAATGCATTTTTTGGGGGGTGGGGGGGTCTGTGACTCTGTGTGTCCATGCATGGGGAGGCCTTCATTTTTATCTTGTGTCCCCCCTCTCTCTCTCTCTCTTTCTCTGCATCAGACACAGAAGCGTGTAGGATCATGGCTGGCTGCTCCAGTATAGTCCCCACCCTGTTTTATCACTGCTCGCTGCCCGTTTTTATATTAGCATCCTGAATGTATGTATATATTTATGATCATCATGTCCTGCTATTAAACAACCCTCCATAAATCATTGTCATGATGCACCGAGGAGGTGGCATTTAATTAAAAGGGGCGAGGTTTACTCGGTCAAAAAATCCTCATTGATAATTTAACCCCGGGAGTGTCGGTGTAGTATGAAAGCAATCAAAACCATTTAGCTTGCATTTGTTACACTCCCTCATCATCTATGTCAATGTGACAGGGGTCTTCAACAGAGGGTCCGGGACCCTAGGAGGTCCTCAGAGTTACTTCAGGGGGTCTTCTGTTATATCTTTGTATAGGCATAGCAGAGATGTTTTTTTTACATTAACAACTTGAACCCTATAGCATCGCTATTCTGAGCTGAACTTTAGCTGAAGTGCTGCAAGGCTTTGTGAGCTTCTAGATGGGCTATTTCCGGCAAAGAGGTGAAGGGTCAAGTTTATTAATAGTATCGATGCTGATATTGCACGTTAACGTGAATCCGACATACACTGATGACGGTGCTGTCAAACGAGTCTATATGAAGATCCATGGTATGGAGTCTATGAAGAAGTTTAATCTGCAACACAGTTCTATAGAAATGATGTACTGGCGGGGGTCCCTGCCTGTCACCAATGTGGATGTGTGCCCCTCTTCTGACTGACAAAGGGCCCTTTCTGCTTGTACTGCGGGCCTCGCCTCTAGTGTTGATGTGTTTATAGACAGACAGTGTTGATATGTACTGCTGCTACTACTAGCGCTGCTAAAGCCGCAGCATGCGGACGCAGCATGCGGACGCCTTGAACGAGCTTAAATGACAGTTATCCTATGTAATCCATAATCCATTTAATGGCTGCCCTGCAACAAGCTACTGGCACACGCGCACGCACGCAGGCACGCAGGCACGCACACAATAATCAGATTTGAACTGGGGACCCTCCAAAACAATCATATTTGAACTGGGGACACCCCACCCTGACAAGCACTTGGAATTATTGGAGTTCCGAGTTGAGGCATGACATTTAGTTTAACTCGGTTCCAGATAAATATTGTGAAAATAGCCGAACTACACGCTTGCCGATCGGCTATTTTCACAATGTTTGCCTCAGTTTTACGTCATATTTGGCCAATCTGGTCCGTATTGAAAAGGTCACTTTAGAAATGTGCAGATACCCTGTATATACAGTACACTTGTATGTTGGCTTAAGGGTTTGTTTACTCTTAATCATCTGAGGACACACACACACACACACACACTCTGGAGGTAGAACTAGAAATCCTTCAGCACTGGGAGGTTCCGCTTGGTTCCAGACGCTAACACTGTAAAGATAATGGCTCTTTACTTGACCGTAGGGAGCAAGGGTCATTTGTACAGGGCGATAGGACTTAGGACAGCCATGCCACTGTCTGTCTGGCTGCCATATGGGACCCATAGCTAAAGTAAACAACTCTCTGCATGCGTGCGTGCGTGCAATCGTGCATGCATGTGTGCGTGTGTGTGAGAGAGTGTGTGTTATAGCCGGTCAGTCAAGTCAACTCACCGCTGGGCAAACTAAAGGACTGTATTTGTTTTTATATATCCTTATATTTATGTTCTTAAATTTTCACTTTAGAAATGTGCAGATACTCTGAACACACTTTGTTCACTGTTGAGTGAGAAAACAATGTTGCACATTAAGCTAATCCTCTGGGGAACCCCCTGCAAAATCATTTGTGGACCCCCCTGGGGTTGTCCCGACTCCCAGTCTGGGGAACCATTGGTGTAGTGTAGGGTGTTTTCAAGTGGCTGAAAAATACGGATTTGTTTTCTTTAACATGAGGAGGACAGACGCAGTTGTCGTGACACAAGCATAATGAAACGAAGCACAGAAGCTGTGAAAAGAAGTCAGCCGGTAGTTTCTGTCGGACCCCGACGGCTCCATAATGGACCGTCTGTCCGTTTCCTCCGAGCGGGCCGGGCCTGATCTGCATCCACAAAGCAGCGGCGGCGGGCGGCAGCGCGCTTTTCTGGTTCTGTGGTGGAGAAAAGTACTCAACGTTTTTAGTAAAAGTATCAATACTGCAAATACTCTGTTACAAAGTATAGACTTCCTGTATTCAAAATGGGCTTGAGTAAAAGTACAAAAGTACTGCCATCAATATGTACTTAAAGTTTAGAAATGATTGTAGTGAACTTAGTAAAAGTACAATATTTGTTTCCGAGATGTATTGGTGTACAAACAAAAGTAAATGGAAATTGGTAATGCTCAAATGAAGTAGTACAAACACCTCGACATTGTACAGTACTTGAGTGAATGTACTTTCCACCACTGGGCGACAGCGGAGTCACAGACAGCCCTAACAATGTGACTCACTGGCTTATACAGTGCAGTTAATGGCTTTGAAAATAACCACTAGCCCTTTTGGCCGGCACCCCCACCCGCCCACCCCCAGGCAGGCACATGCCTTAAAGCCTATTGGATTGTGTTTTGCGAGGGGGAGACGCAGACGGAGCAGGAATCGGGAGTCGTGTTGCATCCATTGTCTGGACCAGAAAGAAAACGCATAGCGGAGACCATGAAAAATGAGCGAAGACCCTAGGACATTGTGGTAGCGATGATGTATTGTTTATTATCTTTTTCCTTCCTTCACTTTAAAAGTAAATAAACTCTAGCTCGGCTTTCCTGCGGCTCTGTGCGCAAGGGCTGAATGCACTTCTTAAGAAGTTAATTATTCAACTGGCTTGTGGAGAATGCAGGGGTTTCAATATTTATATTTGCTCGTGTGGTTAGAGTTGTGATGAGTAGCTGCGATGAATGGATCTATTCTGGAACTTGTGGTTCGGTTTGCCAAATGAACGGCATGGTTCAAAGCAGGCCTATTGTTGTAATGCAGTTAGTTACAACAGCACGGAAGATATGTCCTGGTGATAAAAGACACGTTATTTAAAGCTCACTTAACTCATTACAGGCCCGGAGTTAATAAATGCATTATTAGTCACAGAATCTTTATATATCCAGTAGGATCGATCCCCCGAACCGCGCAAACACGCAGGTTTTCTCTGTGCTTCCACGGAACATTTTGGGAAAATGGAGAGCCAAAGAAGTGAGGCGAGATAACACGGAAGTCAACAGTACAGTAGTAACAGTAATAGTATAGACAATACCACGGTAAGGTTAGGAATACAATTAGGTGTAGGCATTATATTTGTACTGTGGTTACTTTTAGGATTAAGGTTAGGTTTAGGCCTAGTTTTACTGAGGTTACTTTTAGGATTAAGTTTAGGTTTAGGCATATAGTTTTACTTTTAGGAATACCTGGTGGCGGACCCGGATTTGACCCGGGGGGAACACGATTTGGTGACGAACGTTCTTTGTATTCGTCTACAGTGCATCTGTGGTATCACTCGCCAAAAATAGCTGATTTACAAGCCATCGGAGCACCTCGTTGTCGTCCTACTGCAGTAGTATAAATATATAAGTATAAATTCAGCTTAAGTGAACAGTGTACATGATGAGAAATCATGTCTCAGATGAAACGGCAGCAGCACTAACAATGGAACTCGCAGTCTGTTGATGTATTAGCTCCACTATCTGGATGGCTGGATGGCATTCTTGGGCAGCCGGTCGGTCCGCCATTTTACTCCCGAACAAGATATTATCTTAGAAACTACTGGCTGGGTGGGATTCCTCTAGTGTCACCAATAACTAACGGGGAAGGCATCGGTGGCGTTTTAGATTTGAGCTACTATATCGTCTATAACCTCAAACTGTTACTTTTTAGTATTCAAATTCAAAAGCAGCAAAAGTAGCAGAATGTCGCTTTGTGCCGCACTTCGAGCTTGAGGATCTGCTACTTTTGATGCTTTTGTGTGGCGCTGTAGTGTGATCAAGTAGGTTGTCAATTTACGGGGAAAAAAAGTTAAAATCTGGAGAAATTGGAGATAAGATTTTTCTGCCCGACAGCAACAACAGTATAGCAATAGGTTTCCAAGAAAACTGTTAGGATTTAGAAAGACATTTGGCAGAATCGGTCTCTTTGCGGGTTGAGCCAAAACAAAAAAAAAGGCCACTTTTCACCCGTGATATCTCAAAATAGAACGGGGTGGATTGCCATGAAACCTGCTGAGCTCATTCATGCTCCCTGGAGGGTGAAGCATCCTCTGTTGCCTCGTGGCTCAAATCACACAACATAGCCGTCTTCTCTGCTCCAGCACACTACATGTATTTATGAGCACAGGTACAGCAGCATGAGACTGTGTACACTACGGGCTGCAGCAACAACAGACAGTACATGGTTTTCTCATTAATGTCTCCTTGTTCTTTATTTATTTATTTTTTGTTGCTGTGGACAAAAAAAAAGAGCCTCTTCTTCTTCTCCTCCTCCCTCCCACCTGGCTGTCATCTGTTTCAGGTGCGCTTTATTTATTTGAGATGATCCGAGAAGGGATTAGATGAGAAGAGCAGTTGTCAAAGACATTCCAGGCTTCAGGAGTGATCCCTAGAGAGAGAGAGAGAGAGAGAGAGAGAGAGAGAGAGACTATTCTTGATGTTTGAGAGGTCTGTCTGTAATGACCGATGTATGCCCTTTTTTATTGATTGAACTTTCAATTAACAGTTTGCTAAAGGTACAGAGGTATCATTTTTCCCGAAAACTGATTTAGAAGATATCTTAATGGGTTAAACCAGTCAAGTCAGTGAGTCGCGTGAGTTCCAAAGCTATAAAGTGTGACCGCATGCTCCCCCCCCCCCCCACAAGACAACCCACTCCCCACACAAAGCATCCATCCAGGGGCCTGTGTGGTGTAGCTTACCCAGGTTGGGTTACCACCCGGCGAGGCGAGGTGGGAAGGATGGCACTTCAAACGCGGCCCTTTAACTTAACACACCATCATAGGGCCGCCTGCCAGAGGGCACCGTGCTGAGTCACCTGATAGGGCCGCTGGCGGTGGGTGGGAGGGGACCACCGCTCCTCTGTGTCACCTGATAGGCTCGCTGGCGGTGGGTGGGAGGGGACCACCACCGCTCATCTGAGTCACCCGATAGGTGTCGAGGAATTCTGAGAAGTAAACGTTTAATATATCCCTTATTATGGAAGTAACTCTCCTCCATTAGCTGTATTCTGTGATTCTGCCTAAAGGAAGTAACGGGGGCCCGTACGCTTTTCCGTCCAGTCATTGGTCCGACATGTGGAAAACGACCAGATTAAGGTTGGCGAACATGCGTTAAGGTTGACGAACATGCGTTAAGGTTGGCGAACATGCGTTAAGGTTGACGAACATGCGTTAAGGTTGGCGAACATGCGTTAAGGTTGACGAACATGCGTTAAGGTTGGCGAACATGCGTTAAGGTTGGCGAACATGCGTTAAGGTTGGCGAGCGGATTAAGGTTGGCGAACATGCGTTAAGGTTGGCGAACATGCGTTAAGGTTGGCGAACATGCGTTAAGGTTGGCGAGCGGATTAAGGTTGGCGAACATGCGTTAAAGTTGTGCTGCTCTGTGCTTGTGGTTATGGTTAGTTTAGGGTTTGAGGTAGGTTGTCGGACCAATGACTGGTCGGAACCTTAGTGAGGATTCACATGATTTGTTTTGTATTATTATTATCTATTTTACTTCCTATACTGTTCTAAGACAGTATAGTGACTGTTTCTTCAGGTTGTTATCTGAGCTAAACAATCAACAGGCACTCATGTGACATGTTTGTTTCCTATAGTTAGGCCAGGTATAAGGAGCCAGACTGGGTTTCCATTGCGTTGACAGGTTCATGTAAGTTTTGGCTCCTTTACTCGAGTAAAATCACTCATACTGTTGTCTGAATTCTTGTCTTGCGTGCGTTATTCCACCTGGGTGTAGTCCTCCTAGTCCACACTTATTGCATAACCACCCGATCGCAATTATGTGAGATAATCGCATAAACTAAGAAAATCGCTTTTTTAATGACCGATGTAGTCACTACGACCACAAATGTCCCAAGAATCTAGCTAGCCTAGCCACCGAGTTTGCTAGCGCTCTGGGAAAACAGAGCAGCTGAATTCTTTGTTTTGATTAGGTGGTGAATGGTGCTGGATTGATCCACGGCTAGAAGCCGTTTCAACCAATCAAATTGCTTCCTCGAAACGACCTGTAGAATTGTTGAATATACAGTAGGCCTACTTTATGTTGGTAAATTGGTACTGTTCATTGTCAGTTATCTCTTTCTATATTTAAGTTATCTGCACTGCTGAAGGCTTTGGTTTACAAAGGGCAAACGGAAATGTCATTCTTATTTCAATGCCCAAAACACAATGAATTCGTTAAGTATGTCAATTAATCGTCTGCTAAAATGTCACGATCGTGACAGCCACACCTCTGTGTGTGTGTGTGTGTGTGTGTACGCGCGCACAGCCGCACACGTTTTTAACCCTCGCCACACAGACACGTGGTGCCTGCCTCTCTCTCTCTATAGGTCCTTGTTCCGCTAACATTTTGCTGACCTTTCGGTGGAACAGCTGCTGCTGCCATTTGAAAACAAAGAGTACAAATGTCTGGACGCCAGGCCGTCTGCCTGAAGCCCTCCGTCGGGCCGGGAGTGCCTAGTCCCCTCCCTGTTGGCCTTTTCACGAGGACAGGGCCCTCATCGGACCCCCTGTCCCCCTGGAGTCCCCTCCCTGTTGGCCTTTTCACGAGGACAGAGGGCCCATGCCTCTGAACATGATTGTTCCGAGGCCCAGATAACGGTTGTTCATAAGGTGTGGCTGTGCGTCGGTTTCCGTGATTTTGATGGTGGAAAAGCTTAGCAGGTCCCACCGTGGCGAGACACAGCAGTTGTCCCTCAAGTTGAAGTTACCCACCCTAGGGAGGGAACTGACATAAACACTCATGGAGGTCCCTCAGCCAATCATCTTTTAGGGCCCCCGGCCCCCCCACGCCACTAGATCCGTGCCCTAGTGCCCCGCCCACACTCAAACACCTGCGGTGTGTGTGTGTGTTTGTGTGTGTGTGTTGCAGCCTGTTTTGGTCAGGCAGAACAAGGGCACCTCGCTTGTCAGGTGCACTCAAGCGACATCTTACACACACACACACACACACACACACACACACACTCACACTCACACTCACACTCACACTCACACTCACACTCACACACACACACACACACAGAGAGTGCGCGCGTGCATTGCCGTGCAACCATCTATTCTAGACCAAAGAGCAGTGAGTGCTGAGTGACCTACAACTGTCTCTTCTGCGTTTCATTCTCCCAGAGTTAGTAGGTCGCACACCCAAAATAGCCGATCTGTACGAGCCCGCCCTGCGAGCTTGTAGACTGGCTACTTTCGGCGCGTGAGACCAAGTCAAAATCACCCGTATCATCCACTGTGGTTGTCGTTGTTTTCCAGGTATTAATTAACGCTGCGTTGTTGTGTTTTTGTCTCTGTGACCTGTGTTTGCGTCCTTGTCTCATGTGTGTGTGTGTGTGTGTTCACACCAGGTGATCCCTCTGGACGTTCTCCGTTTCACTGCTCTCTGTGTGTGTGTGTGTGTGTGTGTGTGTGTGTGTGTGTGTGTGTGTGTGTGTGACTGTGTGTGACTGTGTGTGTGTGTGTGTGTGTGTGACTGTGTGTGTGCGTGTGCGGCTTGCCTTATCCAGGTGTTTATCACTGACTTCCTGATGGTGGCAGCTGGCTGTTTTGTCACTGTGCACTCACTCCACTCCACCCGCATGGACAATGCTTGCATCAAAAATGCAACAAACCAAACCATGTCATTGCAATCATTGTAGTTTTTCCAAGATTCAAGATTTTCTTTACGTTCATCTTACAGTATGTGCATGTACGCACATTTAATAAAGAAATAAAGATGAATGTAGAAGAAAAGAAGAATGACAATCTTTCAAAGTGTGTACGTTGGTTGTAGCACATGTTAAAGGTGGTGGGTATCATCTGGTATGAGTTTATCCAAGGCAGTTATATTTGCACAGCACATTTCAACAACGAGGCAATTCAGTGAATTGTGTCAAGCAAAGGAAACAATTATCCATTAGGATGCATGAAACAAAAGGAAAACAAATTACACATTATACAGTTAGGTCTAAGAGAAAGAAAAATGAAAAGTAGCTCGATCAAAGACGTCTTTATTAGCTGTGTGTTTTAAAAGAAATACGAGCGGCAGCAGCCCTGCAGTTTTCTGGGTTTGTGCGTTTAGCGAGGGACCTGCATTTCCCATGTTTGTTTTTCCTGAGAAATGTGCTGGTGCAGGAGGCATGATGGTACACACCAATCACACGTTACGACGAAGTCCAATCACTGGTGGTGGCATTACTGACCGTTTAACGGGAAAAAGGGGGATTCTGGGGATATGGGCAGGGAATAAGGTGGATGCCGACCTGCAGATGAGCCTCGCCGCTTTGAATGTGTTAGAATGACACGGCCTGATGCGAGAAGCTCCTCACCACTTAAGCCCTACTTCAGTCAAGGACATAACAGCGGAAATAGCAGATCTTACCAGCAGATCTCCAAGCTTGTTGAGCTTGGTTTTTAAAATAGCGTTCGCGGAAAAACAGATTTAACGCAGGGAGGGCAGTGGGTGGGCACACGACGCAGATGAGGCCCGACTGAAAGCCAAATCAGAGCTCCACTAAAATAAACTGCAGAGGAAGTATGCAGGGACAAAACAAGCCCCCCCCCCCCTCCCCATCCCCACCGGTAACCCGATACCACCTGACACCATGTGTCATGTCAACAAGGAAGTCCCTGGCTTCTTGTTTTGGCGTGCATGCTCTTGTTTTGGTGTGTGTGCTCGTGGATTACCCAGAATTCTGGAGGATCAAACGTATTTGCATAATTTTAGAGTCGGTGAATGGGTTTACAGCGCTAGACAGTTGGAGCGGGTTCAAATCCTGACTGGCCAGTTAAAGGACCACTTCACCACTTTTCAACCTATCTTCATATAATAGGTCCTCACTAATAATCATGATAAAATGGCAAGATTTCTTTCTACTCAGTCTGTGTCTCATAGGAGGGCTGTGGGCAGTTTAGAAACTGTCTTCCAGTGACATCATCATTAGGCAGATTATTTTTAAACAACAATTTTTTACACGTGTTTATATTGTCATTATCGTGAGAACGATGGCTTCCATTTTCGCATTGCAACCTTTCAGGACTAGAAAGCCTGCGGTTCCTATTAGCTTGTATTCCCCATCGATGATGTCACTGGAAGACGGTTTCTGAACTGCCCACAGCCCTCCTATGAGACACAGACCGAGTAGAAAAAATGTGTGCCATTTTTTCATGATTATTAGTGAGGACCTATTATATGACGATAGGTTGAAAAGTGGTGAAGTGGTCCTTTAACTCTGCCTGGCACTGTAAAGCGCCTTTTTTAGGGACGTCTTTTTTTTTGGGGTGGGGGTGGGGGGGGGTACAACATTATGTTGTCGTTGTCGGGACACGGGCAGAATCCTCTCATCGTACGTTTTGTGTTTATTTGTAAATGAACGCCCTGCTTGATCATACTGCACTGCAGCGTCACACCAAAGCATCAAAAGTAGCAGATCCACAAGCTCGAATACGTGGCCGCGGAACACAGTGCGAAGTGTGACACGTTTTCCTTCTGAGCTTGTAGATCTGCTGCTTTCGCCACGTTTGAATTTGAATCCTGAAAAGTAACAGTTTTGGACATAACGTGGTTTCCACCCGACAGAGACGAAGTGTATTATTGAACGGATTTTTTTCCCCCCCCGTTTTACGATTGATGTGGACAGACTGAAACCACACCATGGGACATGTGGACAGAGACTTTAAATACCGTAACGGGCGTGAGAGGTGCTAACACACACACACACACACACACACACACACACACACACACACACACACACACACACACGTGGGCTTAAAGTCACATAAGACAGTCCATTAAGAGAGCGGTTAAGTTGCCATTGTTTGCCTTTCATCCGAGAGGGGATTTCACCGGCACACTGACGCTGAGAAATCCGAGAGGAGAGGACCCCGACGAGCCGAGGTTCAAAAAGCATTTGATCCTATACATGTGGTTCCATTATCGTCCGGACCGTCTCTCTGTGGGCATCGTGTGATTGTCAAAGCAAGCAGCACCTCATCCACAACACCTGTATAACCCCCCCCCCCCCCCGCCTGAAACCGATCCCTGCATCTGAGGGCCAACCGTCCGTGTAATGGAGGAACCTTCGTCATGCCCAGAGGGGGCCGGGGGGGGGGGGGGTCGACACTAACCGCAGCTCCACAACAACCACCATGGTTATTGCTCGTTTACTACGAAGGCTACATTATAATTGCGTAAACTGAAACTAAGATAATAAATGGAAACAGGACTTTGTGACTTTAGTGTGTGTCATGCATTCTTGACTCGGACGCTATCTTTTTCAGCTTCTAATAAATCAACGCTTTCCTCATTATATATAACCTGAAAAACTAAAATTACTGATCTAAAATTAAGACAAATTCAAACGCTGGTTGTCAAAAAGACGACTATAATAACTGTGTTTCCAACTGTCCGTATGAACTGATAAGAAGTGCAGGAGCAAGGCGACTACGGGGCTAATGGCAGAGAGACTGATTTACGATCTGCTGTGTCTGTGTCTTCTATTGTGACTGCACCGTGCCTTGCGGGAGTCGTAGGGAACACGGTCCCGTAAAGAGCCGGAAAAGGCCTGGTGTTGACAGTGATGGGTCCTGTTTGACGGACAGACAGACAGACAGACAGACAGACAGTATATAATGGCTCTTTGTTGTCGAGTGCTTCCTACTGGAAACACATGTCTCAGTGCGGAGGCTAGCGAGGCGCTAACTCAGAGGAAATGTTAACCCATTCTGACCTGAGATCAGATTCTAAAAATGTCTTCTACACATCCTGACAGTTTTCTGAAAAAGCTATGTGTCTATGTCAGTCGTTCTTCGTTCTTCGATTTTAAAAAAATAGCTAAAGCATAGCATAATGCTAACACTAAAAGGGGTTCCCGACCCAAAATGGGTTAATGTGTGGCAGTGTCGCCAGATTTCTTCGAGAGAAATGAGCAACTAGATCAGAAGCGACAAACACATTAAGCACTTTAGTTCAAACCTGTATCATGCATCGGGTGTTTGAAAATATCTGATCTACAAGCTCACAGTCACGTTCACGTTGGGAGCATTTTAACAACATCACAACTCTGGTACGAGGGTCCCTTCTCTGGCACAAATGTTTTCAAATGGGCATAAGCAGACATGGCAACACTGATGTGTATGTGCTGTCTGCCACACACACAGCAGCTTGGAAAATATGCATTATTGACTGGGGGGGATAAATGGGCCTTCCAGAAGAGGGATGGGGAAGAATTTACTTCCTACTTTACAGATTGCTTTCAGTCGCTCCATTTTGCATTCCTGATTGGATTAAGCCCACCCAATGCTTACGTCAGGGCGTTCCAAATGGCTCCTGCCAAGTTCCAACAACAGATATAAGATTGATAGTAAAAAAACAAACACTTTTCTTTAAAGCGTGGCGCCTAAGAGGAAAGCTCTCTACAACTATTTATTTATTTAGTTGATTTGCACAACAGAACATA
This sequence comes from Protomyctophum bolini, assembly GCF_963924005.1. Taxonomy (NCBI): domain Eukaryota; kingdom Metazoa; phylum Chordata; class Actinopteri; order Myctophiformes; family Myctophidae; genus Protomyctophum; species Protomyctophum bolini. Next base: position 20,153,288 of record NC_137885.1, on the reverse strand, counting down.
TGCCAGTATACTTACACATACATAATATATAGCCTATTACTTCTTTACAATAGAAAGATGACCGATGGTTAGTTAGTTTTAACCAAGCACCCAGGGAGGCTATCCAGCGTTGAAGCACTCGGCCCTAGTGGTTAGAGCGTGAACTGCAGGCGGACCCGTGGATTCATGACCGGGAAAACCCCGTGCAGCTGGGCTTTGACATTGAGCGCTCGGTTGCACTTCCGCCAAAAAGTGGTGGTCAAATGCGGAAGTAGAAGGTTCTTCCGGGTGCTTAAAACGCCACTGAGCAACTTCCACTGAAATTAATAGCGGGGGGGCGGGGCTAAGTTGGCTAACGCTCCGGTTCAGTCTCTATCCTTTTATTACACTATGGTTTTAAACAACTATACTAGGCCTGGTGTACTGTACTGCGGTCCAACATCTGATCTCTGGTTCTTCTCCTGAGCGACATCTGACCCTAAATGACCCCAGCTTGTGTGTGACCTCACCCAAAAAGACCACTTTTTTCACTCTCTACTCTCACTCTCCCCCTCACATCCCAGATCTGCTGCTGCACCATGGAATCTTAGCAGGTGTGCGTGCATGCTTGCGTGCGTGTGTGTGTGTTCTCCGTAGCCGCGAACCCCCATCTGATCTGAACAAAGTTTTGTGCCAGGGCCAACCAGAAGAAAAGATTTGTGTGAATAAACGTTTTCCAGATTCCAGGTGTATAAGCTTGTAGATCTGCTATTTTTGAGAACTATACTGTTCTAAATCCTAAGTTTTCTGAAAAAGTGATGTTGAGGACTTTAATTGAAACAAACAAGCACACACAGTGTGTGTGTGTCACACACAAACACACGCACGCACACGCACAGTCAAAGCGTGCAGTGTTAATTTAACTTAAGACGGAGCTGTGCATTTTTCACACTAAAGCTAAGCTAACAGTGTGCGGGTCTCAAATAGACTGCAGTGTTTCTCCTCTCCGCAGCCCACTGTGAAATGCCTCCTCCACTGTGTGCGGACCGTACGTCCTGCCCCCACATGTGGACCGTCCCGCTCGGACGACCCCGCGGTTTGTGTGTAGTGCTGTTTTCCGCTCGCTGACCTCGGGGTCAACATTCCTCCCAAATCCGCCAAGGATCCCGTCTTTTATCCCACCAGTATACAGTGGGGTTCCCGCAAACATGTGAGCAGTGTTGCCACGTATGCTTATTAGAAGCCACTGTTTTTTTTCTTCCCCCTTGCTTGCTTGCTGGTTGGTCTCATTTCTAAAGTGTAGTTGCTTATTTGGGGCTTGCTGTGTAAATGTTGTTTAAACCCAGTGGTTCTTCTCAAATATTTTCGTGTCAAGGAATCCCAATTGAATATATGTATTTGTCTGCAGACCTCTCATCTGAAAATGTTTTATGCCAGGGACACCCCCCCCCCCCTCCCCCCCTCCCCATACAAGATGAGCGTTGTTAAATGTTTCAAAAGGATTCTACTCTTTTCTCACATTTTCTTCAAGATTCTTTTTGAAAAGCTCACATGCTTGTGAGCTTGTATCGGCTATTTTCAAATAGCCAATGTATACTAGGTTTAAAGGGGCTTGTGTATGTAGCCTATAGTCGCTTCTTCTGGGCTTGTTTTCATAGACCCGGTTGCTTGTTTCTCTCTGAAAACAGCAGTGCGTGAGGCCCTTCTGGGTCTCCATGGAGGTCTGTGTAACGTCACAACACACGCCAGTGCTTCTTAAATGTTTTAATTTCAAGGACCCCCTGAACTCTCAGAGTTACACACTCGTCTGTTCCCTGAGGGTCCTAGATTTTAGTTTTTATTACACACCATATCGGATCGGTACTACTCTGTATCGACTGATATCGACTGATTAACCCATTCTGACCTGAGATCGGATTCTAAAAATGTCTTCTACATCCTGACAGTTTTCTGAAAAAGCTATGTTTCTATGTCAGTCGATCTTAGATTTTTCAAAAATAGCAGACCTACAAGCTCGAAGCACGCCACTCGCGCTATGAGCTTGTAGATCTTCTATTTTTCAATAGCTAAAGCATGACATAATGCTAACACCAAAAGGGGTTCCCGCACCAAAATGGGTTAACTCATTTTGTGCCTAGGGTGACTTGACTTGTGCCTCCGTTTTGAAATGTGTATAACATTTTCAATGAATCAATCAATACACAGGTCGTGAGTATTGGAATTGGTATTGCTGCATCTCTAGTCCTCGCTCTGAGAAGACTTTGAAGAAGACCCCTGACTTATAGACCCCATGCAGCACACAGTTAAATAATGTTCTCCATTTGTAACTCTTGAGAGTGTTGTACCATGGTATAACCCCTATAGAGTGACGAGTGGCCCAGGAAATGATTCTCCATTCATTTTCGCCTATAGGCTTTTCAAAAAGTATTTACATAAAGACGCTTACGCCGCGGACAAAGCCAACTCGGATCATGACAAATCATGACAACAAACACAATATTTTGTGCCGATCAAATAATTTGAAAGAAGAAAATAAAGGCAGGATACAACACTATTTGTTTTGTTTTTCTTCTTACTAATTATTTGATCGGCCCAAAACATTGTAATTATTGTCATGATTTGTCACGATCCGAGTTGACTTTTTGACGGCGTAACCGTCTTTATATAAATACTTTTTGAAAAGCCTATGGGGGAAATTAATGGAGAATCATTTCCTGGGCCACTCGTTGTTCTGAAAGGGGGCGGGACTGCGACTCTCTATACGGGTACATCTTGTACACCCTCAGAGTTAAAAATAACTGGTGGTATTTTTTATTATCTTTTTTTTACTGTGCGAACGGGATACTGGCCAAAATGTGTGGAAAATGGATACCAGACTTCAGAGGATCTGAGGAATCTGGACTTGATTTAGTCAGTTGTCAGGCCCTTGAACTGTGGTCCCATAAGGGACGGTATAACACACTGCATGTAAGCCCTGTCGCCTATACACGGAACACCAATCAAAGTGCACTCCTCCTCCGCTCTGTAAACACACACTGATTCTCAACCATTCTCAGCCGTGTTGTTTCCCCCCTCTCTGGGCTCTACAGCAGGTCTAGTGATACACATCAGCCTTGTGTGCTGCTGTTCCCATTCTGACCTGAGATCAGATTCATCAGATTCTACATCCTGACAGTTTTCTGAAAAAGCTATGTTTCTATGTCAGTCGTTCTTCGATTTTTCAAAAATAGCAGACCTACAAGCTTGTAGGTGGAGCTTGTAGATCTGCTATTTTCCAATAGCTAAAGCATAACATCACCAGTGAGTGGTACATCTCTCCGTGTTGGGGGCCCCCGGAAGTTCCCAGGCCCACAGGAACGTGTGCCCAGGGTGCCGGCCCCGCTTCCGGCGAGCCACCCCGCCTCCAAAACTGTCCAGAAATGACGGAGTTACAGTGTGGAGGTCCCCCAGGTGGTCCCTCTACTGTACTGTACTGTCACACCCGAAATCATCATATATACAGTTAATATTTGTGTATGTTGGGCTTCGCAACAGTGACGCTTGGTGGTGAAAAGCAACCAAACGCTATTTTCGTGCTCGGACACAGCCAGCCAGCCAGGGACACACATAGCTGTCTATAGGAGTCGTTGCACCACTCAAAAATCCAGTGCGGCATACATCTCTCCCCGACGTACTCCATATTAAAGTTCTCAGTCGCTTCCACCACTGATTGCAACCATTTGGATCCCATAGACGCCTGGAAGCACGTTGCACAGTGAAAACAGCCTATCTACAGGCTCTCCATGCGTCACAGACGCATTTGTAACACGAACAGAAGAAAAATCTTGGGTCACCGCCGGAGCATAAATCCAGATTTTACTGTAAGCATTATAACATTGTTGTTCCTTCGAAAAATGAAATAGAAATAGAACATTTAAAAAATATATATTGTTAGGGTTAGGGTAGGGTCTGATATTTATTCCTGTAAACCATGTTGGCTTTTTAGGACCGACAGTCAATCCTGTAGGTGTGTCTTCACCTCGATTATGTTCAACTAAAAAAGAGTCACAGATATTTCATTTTGTATACAAGCCGTGATTTTCTCAGTGCTGTTCTCAGTGTGGAACAGCAGGAACAAGTATATTACTAAAACATCATAATGTCACATAATGTGTTAATTAATTATTTAGGAAACGGCACTAGTAGTGGGTGTGGGGGGGGCAGGCTCCATTCACAGTCACAGTAGGACTTGGTCATACAAGCCATTTTCAGCCGTGGGATTTTATTTAGCTTTTTTGCCCCCCCCAATTCACCCAGTTCAAAGTCATCTGGTTGGGGAGGACACAGCTGGGCGGGGTGACCAGAGAGAAGAGAAGGGAAAAAACATGAGAAAAAAAAAAGCCAGCGAACGAACGAGAGGTTTCGCCTGGTGGAAGAAACCACCAGTGGTGGAAAGTACATTTACTCAAGTACTGTAATTTTGAGGTACTTTTTTTTGTGTGTGCTTTACTTTAGTATTCCCAATTTCCAATGCCTTTTGTTCAAAATGTGGTACTTTTACGTTTACTTACATTTAATTGCAAACTGTACTTACTACTAGTTACTTTGTAGATTCTGATTATTATTACAAAACATATTCTGCCATTTGAAAATAGCTACACGATCACAATGCGTCGCACTTGTGAGCTTGTAGATCTGATCTGATATTTTCAAACGATTTGAAAACTCGGTACTTTTACTTTTGGTTCTTTTACTCAAGTACATTTTAAATTCTGGACTTCTACTTCTAACGGGAGTATTTCCGTATTGCAGAATTGATCAATACTTTTACTTAAGTAAAACATTTTGAGTACTTTTCCCACAACTGGATGAAACCACAGTGTGGAGGGAGAGGTCACCACCGCCCAACATCCATGAGGTTTTATTGGTTCGTGCACGTGTGCGTGCGTGCGTGCGTGCGTGCGTGCACAGAGCAAAACAAGCCCACCAAAGTGACGGTCGCGTTACAGACACTGATACACATATCTGTTCGTTTTAGCAGTCATAATGTCACAGTCTCAAATGTCACTCTGGAGGAGTTCTTTGAACGTGTGTGTGTGTGTGTGTGTGTGTGTGGTGGGAAGGGCCAGGGCGGGGCAGAGGGAACACTGTTGTGGACTGATGTGTGCAGTGGTGCCAGAGTTTACGAGAGAAATAAGAGCAACCAGGTCTATGAAAACAAGCCAAAAAAAGGGCACTTTGAACCCCTATGCATTGCACTGGCTGTTTGAAAATAGCAGACCTACAAGCTCAGCGGAGGATTGGAATTGGGAGAGAACCGGAGAGAGTGTGTGACGGGTTCACGGGGTTCATGAGGAGAACAGGAGGGGGTACAACAAGCAGCGCTGCGTGAGCCCACCGCAACGTCACCCCAGAGAATGACGGCTCGGAAACATTGAGGTCATCCTCAGCCCGTTTTCCTCCTCTCCGCCGACATCTGTGGAAGAAGCCAGTCAATTCAAAGGAGCTTTATTGGCATGAGAAAACATATACGTTTGTGTTTTAAAGGATAGTCGTCCTTTAGGGTGGTTGTATTCCACTGGCGAACCTTATTTTATCGCAACATCTCGCTGCGGTTTTCGCACTTCTCCATAGTCGGTCAGTCGGTGAGTCTTGCCGCGCTGCGCTGCTTCACATGGTCCATATAGGCTGTCTGCATGCTGGCCGGCCTCTCCTGTTTCAAATCAACTGGCTGCCATGTAGGACACAGTCTGAGCTAGAAACGGCACCATTGACCTGTAAAGATCTGCAAAACCGGCCATGTGTGTCTACATGCGTCGTGCGTGACTGCATGCGTGCGTGACTGCGTGCGTGCAGGCCTGCCACACGTATTACATAATCGCCCTAATCGCAATTATTTGAGATAATCCAATCTCAAAAGTGAATATATACATTAAAAATGAATAAAGCTATTCACGCAATTCACGTAAAATGTCATAATCATGCCGGCAGGGCACTGTGTGTGTGTGTGTGTGTGTGTGTGAGAGTGTAGTGCACAGTATGTGCATGCATGGCAGCAGCAGTATAGTAGACAGGCAATCTCTCTTGCCAGATCTCATTGACTAATACCCTGGCAGCGCTGCCATGGCTAACGGGGGGTCCCTGGTGCTGCGTTGGGCTGTAGTAGTAGTCTCTCTCTCTCTTTCTCTCTCTCTGTAATGTGTGCGTGCTCCAGTGACCTCATCTCTCCAGTGACTACTCCTGATTGGTTAGACAGACCTCCACGTGCCACGCAGGCCAGTCAGTGATTGGTCAGACCTCCACGTGCTACGCAGGCCGGCCAGTCAGCAGAGACCGCCATGTCCGTCTGGCACTGCAGTGTGTCCCCCCCACCCCCCACCCCACATCCCCCGCTGTGGGCAGATGGGGGTGCGAGGGTGTTTGGGTGAGGGTCCATGGAGGGTTCAGAGTCGGCCAGCTTGAGGGACACATAGGGTAGGGTGTTTGGGTAGGGTCCATGGAGGGTTCAGAGTCGGCCAGCTTGAGGGACACATAGGGTAGGGTGTTTGGGTGAGGGTCCATGCAGTGTTCAGAGTCGGCCAGCTTGAGGGACACATAGGGTAGGGTGTTTGGGTGAGGGTCCATGGAGGGTTCAGAGTCGGCCAGCTTGAGGGACACATAGGGTAGGGTGTTTGGGTTTCACATATTCACGTAGCGTAGAAATAATGGGTGCCGTGCCCGTGGTGGATGATGAAAGTAATTTGCAGGAGTGACCTGAGCACCCCAAAGAGTTGGAGAACCTCCGGTTTAGACGGAGCTAGGTCGCCTGAAACCAGGAGAACTTCCGTGATCTGTAAACAACACAAGAGAGCTGTTCTGTCATATCCGCTGCTCTGAAAAACCTCCCTTAATTATTGTGGGAAAGGCGTGTGCGTGTGGTTGTGTGTGTGTGTGTGTACAAACTGTTCTCAACTGATATGCTACTGTGAAAGAAACTGTGTGTGTGTGTGTGCGTGCGTGCGCGTGCGTTTCATTGCCCCTAAAGCCCATGGGCAGGCGTCCAAGGGGACCTCCACTGGTCATCGTGGGAACATTCCTGACACTGCATTATTCCATAATTCCCTCCATGTGTGGCTCCGCTCCCCATGGCACGGAGCGTGGAGAATCACACCAAGGAGCAGCGTTCAGCTTCTTGTAATCACAACCAGACCTGTGTGTGTGTGTGTGTGTGTGACTGTGACTGTGTGTGTGTGTGTGTGTGTGTGTGTGTGTGTGTGTGTGTGTGTGTGTGACATCGGTGAAGTTGCCCCTCGTATAGCGTCGTGTTAGTGAGTTGTTGTATTCTGTATAGCAGAGGTATTATTTTATTTACACCCCTGGCTGTAAATAATGTTTTCATCCACAGCACCCCTAAATGACATTGTTACTCTGTACATCCTTACATTCATGTCATTTTACGGTACATAGCCTAAACATGTAAATCTTCTTTTTGTTTTAAAGATTTGTTTTTGGCCTTTTATTGATGGTATCAAGTGAAGATGGACAGGAAAGAGGGAGAGCGAGAGAAGGGGAGAGACACGAACACGCAACGCAACGACAGGCCAGAGCCTATATGTGGCATGTGCCTGGACCACTTGGCCAGTGGGCCTAAATATGTAAACCTTTCCCCCTAGAGATACAGTGCAGTGTCACCAGGAAAACTTGAGAAAATTGTAGTTTCCATTTAGGACAGATTGAAAATAACATCATACTTGACATTTTAACCACCCAGCATCCCTATATTCTGGAGGGAACATTCACCCAAAGTACAGTAGAGAAAGGTGTGTTCATTCTTTATGAATGTTTTTGATTGCTGCAAATCGGCTGCACCATTTCTGGTGCCATTTCACCAAATTCACCATTTGGCTGCACCATTTCTGGTGCAGCCGAATCCTTCAGAATAAAGGCCCTAGAGTGCCAGGCAGACGAGGGAGATTTTATTCTGAAAACCCTTTGCCCCTCAAAAAAAAGTGAAGCGAAATCTTCCATTACTAGTTACTACATGGCGCTAGTAAGTCTGATCTGTTTTTAGAAGCGTTTTGTACATTGTAACCGACACACACACACACACACACACACACACACACACACACACACACACACACACACACACACAGCAGTGACTTCCTCCCTGACAGGACACAAACAGTGGTGTTAATTTGTTTTGTTTCACCCAGTCCCTGCATATACTTCCTCTTTTCCGTTTTGAGCGCTGTGCTCTGATTGGTCACACTCAGTGTGTGACGTCACGTCGCACCTCGCTTTGAGTAGCGAGTCAGTGTGTCAAACCTGTTTTCAGCCGGTACTGGATTGGAAGAGTTTTGTTGTATCATTTTTGTAAAACTCTATCAATGCTTTGGAGATATGCAGCAAAGCGCAATAAACTACTTGTCTGGGGGGAACGTTTACCAAAAGTAGTTCACTCTGTCTCAGAGCTGTGGACAGTTCAGAAACATTTTACTCACTCTGTGTCTCAGAGGAGGGCTGTGGACAGTTCAGAAACATGTCTACTCACTGTGTCTCAGAGGAGGGCTGTGGACAGTTCAGAAACATGTATACTCTCTCTGTGTCTCAGAGGAGTGTTGTGGACAGTTCAGAAACACATTGTCTACTCACTCTGTGTCTCAGAGGAGGGCTGTGGACAGTTCAGAAACATGTCTACCCACTCTGTGTCTCAGAGGAGGGCTGTGGACAGTTCAGAAACATGTCTACCCACTCTGTGTCTCAGAGGAGGGCTGTGGACAGTTCAGAAACATGTCTACCCACTCTGTGTCTCAGAGGAGGGCTGTGGACAGTTCAGAAACCTTCCTAACAGCAACATGCTATCTCTCCGGGAAGAGAAGGGATGTACCGGTAGTTTCTATTGGATTGGAATCCCCGTCGATGATGTCACTGGTAGGCAGGCTTCTGTAACTGTCCACTGCCGGACCAATGAGACACAAGAGTGGACAGAAATTCCGACATCTTATAAGTGAGGCCAAACAAAAACCAGATTTTTAATGTTGAGTTATCACTGCATTGCGTTACAAGGCACATTCCTATTTACCGCCATGTACTTTGTCTTTAGATGTTGAGTTATCACTGCATTGCGTTACAAGGCACATTCCTATTTACCGGCATGTACTTTGTCTTTAGATGTTGAGTTATCACTGCATTGCGTTACAAGGCACATTCCTATTTACCGCCATGTACTTTGTCTTTAGATGTTGAGTTATCACTGCATTGCGTTACAAGGCACATTCCTATTTACCGCCATGTACTTTGCGGTATAACAATGTCTCCGTTGCAGCCAGCCATAGTCTCACTCTGTGCACAAATGCGTTGCAGGGATCAATACTAATGCACCTCCTTACCCAGGTTTGGCTTTGAAGCCATCAATCGATCAACAAGCCCCCCTCCCACCCCCCCACAACCTTACAACAACGCTCAGGGTCACCGCCGAACCGCTATCTTGTTCTAAAGCTCGCATTAAGATGACGTTGTGGTGCTCCTGATCAATACACTGCCCGGTGTCCAGACATTACTAGAGGAGCACGTCCTGGCCAGCTGATTGGTTGTGAGCCGGTGTTTTCGGATCTTTTCCTCCACCGCGGGGTTGGGGAGGGGCTGGGGACGGGGGCGTGTCTCTCAGGCAGATCGGCACGTCGATTGGTTCCTTCCGCCGCCCGTCGTGTTGCGCAGCGTTAATCACGTGTGGTGGTGTGATGTAAGGTTCTAAAACCTTTTTGCCTTTTCCCACAACCTCAAGTTTTGATATGCATTAGCTTACAGTATTCATACTTTAGTTCTGAGTTTTGCCTTTATTTGGATACTACAGTGGAGGGTGAGAAGGAGACATGGGGTGGAGAGAGACGGGAAGCAGCAAAGGCCGTCGGGCTCGGGAATCGCAGAGAGAGAGAGGGAGAGGGGGAGACAGGGGGAGAGAGACAGGGGGAGAGGGGAGTTGCACCACTCAGTTCACACAGGGGTGATTTTTTTCTGTTTCTGCCTCATCCTCGTCCTCTTCACCACCAGACATTGGTGGCCATTAGGTGGTCCATCTCTCTGGCGTCTGTGCTGTGGTCTGGTCTTGTCGGAATGGTATATATTTGCGTAGATATTAGTCTGGAATGAAATCTAGAGTGAAATCCAATCACAACTGAGACCAAATCTGCTGAGAGCAATTTGTTTGGGGGGAAATTGCAGATTCGTCTGGTTTCCAGGCTAATTAACCCATTCTGACCGGGAACCCATTTTGGTGTCGGCATCATGTTATGCTTTAGCTATTGAAAAATAGCAGATCTACAAGCTCATATCGCGCCACCGAGTGGCGCGATACGAGCTTGTAGGTCTGCTATTTTTGAAAAATTCGAAGAACGACTGACATTTTTAGAATCTGATCTCAGGTCAGAATGGGTTAATCAGACCAGTGTGTGTCCCGTGGAAACCTCGTATGAATCTGATCTCAGGTCAGAATGGGTTAAGACCCTGTCCCTCTCTCTCCACTGTAAGCCTAGAGCCGAGAAATGGCAGATCTATATGCTTATACTGTACATCTGCTATTTCTCGGTGCATGACACGCAGGCACGCAACTACGTATAAATCATGTAGAACTCTCTCTTAATTCCAACCCCTATACCCGACCTGAAGCTTTTCCTAATTGTAAACCTCTCTAAAAATCTGTTACTAACCATAAAACAGACGCTGGGAAAATGGTCGTCAGTATACACTATACAGTAACACACACTACTTTAGACGGGTGTGTTACACACAGTCACACACACGCGCGCGCACACAGACACACACACACACACACACACACACACGTGCGCGTGCACACACACACACACACACACACACACGTGCGTGTGCACACACACACACACACACACACACACGCAGTCACACACACACCCCTCATAGTGTGATGACCAGTGTGTCGCCAATGTGACACAAGTGACACAGTGACCCTGTATCTTTTATAGCCTTGATTTAATTGCAGCCTCCCAGGCACTGCTGTGTGCGCGTTTGCGTGTGTGTGTGTGTGTGTGCACAGACACCCCCGCCCCTGCTTCCTGCAGGATTCTCCCCTGCTGCAACAATCCCGTCTTTCTTTTTTCCGGGTGACATCATCGTCACCCCCCCCGCTGGCTACAGTGCACTGACCCCACACCCACCGACCCACAGACCACACTTCCCACTTCCTGTCAGGACAGGAAATGGAACTGGCCAAGCAGGATTGTGTGTGTGTGTGTGTGTGTGTAATGAGGGAAGAGTGGGTGGAACAAGGACACACCTGTTCACAGAGAGAGAGAGAGAGAGGGGGGGGGGCAGGGTGTTTACCAGTAGCCTCACAGCCATGCTCTGAACAACCGGACCTCCATACGTACCCATATATGGGCGTATCGTGGTCGTTTATGGTTATTGTCTGACTCGGACAAAAGTGTGGCTTTAGTGTGAAAGGTGTGTAGTAAGCAGTGATGTAAATAGGTTTTCAATGTCCCAGGATGCAGGGGTGGTCTTATTAGATGAATCCCAGGGACATTTTTGTCCCACTTCAACGACGTTAGGAGACAGGAGTCATATTTTGCCATTTTTACAAATTGCAGCATTTAACTTTTTATATGGTTATAATGTGGTTATATTCATGTAGAAAACAGAAGAATAAATGATTATTATAACTAAAGCTAGCAAAATAAACTAGAATAAAGAAACAGTACAGTAGTATAGTGCATCCCATGGAAAAATACAGCAAAAACAGACGATCTACAGGCTCAAGCTATTCTTTGCTGTTTTTGAATGTGTAGAAATCTCATTTAATTTAGAAAAACTGCACCCACTGTATAATCGGACGTCTAAAGTATAGCGACACCAGGTTAGGTTGAAAGTGGTTCCATTTAGGCTTTGCTCACCCTATATAGGTCCACACAGACTGCTTTGGGCCTATCTAAACGGAAAGGGGAAAAGGCTTAAATCAACACCAGATAAGGGTGCCATTTGCCAAGTAGGGCTGTCCCTATTTGTCTAAGATATCCCCACTGCCGTGTGGGGAAACCTTCTATGTCCAAAATGGTTACTTTTCCACTGAATTGGAAGGAGAAAAAAAGAACCATGCGTTCCAATGCAGCCGATGGAGTTGCACTTTAACTTTAAAGAAATGTTCATAGGCAGCGGAAATATCTGACCTACAAGCTCACAGTGCACTGTGTGCACTAGTGGCTCCATCTTGCACCACCCTTATCCCTTATCCCTAAACGTACATTTTTTACTATTTTGAAAAACATTTTAAAATAGTTCAACTAGCCAATCCCCATCGAGACATTGCGAGCTTGTAGAGCGGCTATTTGAACTTTGAATTTTAAAAGGTTTTTTTAACTAGTAAAGTATGGCAAATTAGTTTAGGGATAAGGGTTAAGGGGGTGCCGCAAGATATAGCCCTATAGATCTGTTATTTGGACATCCGTTTAAGAAGAGAACATCGCAATTTGAAATGTGGAGAACTGGAGATGCAAGGTATCCGCACGATGGAGATGTAAAAGCCGGTGTCTGTCAACGAGTGGTTCTGGATCTTATAGTGGGTCACCCTCACCGCTCCACCAGCCATGCGGTCTGTGGGACAAAGAGAAGGTGTAGCGTGTGTGTGACACGACAGCGTTGGCTTATTATACAATCTGTTTTGGCCCAGGCCGTTGAAACCAAAACCAAACAGCTGTTGCATTGTGGACATGGTTGGAGAGGCAGGCTCGCAGGCTGCATCGGTGGACTGGATGTTAGTCATGCCGATGCAGCGATACTACGGTGACTTACTCCTTACTGCTTTTTCTATACTAGCTGTCGTATGAATGATCTGCTTGACCCAGTAGTGTGCTGAATCACTCATCTAAGCATATTTGATATACCCGGCCGTGAAACCATGACCATAAACACTTTATCAGTTCTGTTCCTATTCAAATCTGTTCTATTGTCCTTGTGTCATATCTTCTGTGTATACTGTGTGTGTGCGTGTGTGTGTGTGTGTGTGTGTGTGTGTGTTAAATTGTTTTCTCACTCAACAACAGTAAACAAGCCAGCATACAGTAGTGTGTCCTGGCCAGCGTACAGTATCTGCACATTTATATAGCGCCTTTATCCAAGGCAATTTACATAGATTGTGCGTTACATTCACCCACTCACACACATTCACACACCGATGGCGGAGGAAACCATGCAAGGCACCAGCCTGCACATCGCGAGTGTGTGAGTGTGTGTGTGTGTGTGTGTGTTAGGCTGCGCGACAGTGACACTTGGTGGTCAACAAACGCTATTTCCATATACTCGGACGGACACTTACGTACGCACGCACATACAGGGACACACGCATACATAGTGACACACATAGCTGTCTACAGGAGTGGCTAGCCTAGAGCCACTCAAAACAGAAAAGTGGAACATTGTCCGTCCGTGGTGTTGAGCGCTTGTTTTGCCATCGGCGAGTCAACAAAGCGAGGACCTTGGATGAGCTGTTGAGTCTCACTTCCACAGTCCACCATGATATCTGCTGTTGTGTCTTTGGGTCGGCTGTGCGTGTGTGTGTGTGTGTGTGTGTGTGTGTGTGTGTGCGCGCGTGCATATGTGCGTGCGTGCAAGTCCGCCTCTCCATTTAATATGTGTGCCTTTCACCATGCAGAGCAGCTGTCACACACGTGTGCGTGATGTGTGTGTGTCTGTGTGTGTGTGTGTGTGTGTGCGCGCTGTGCTGACTGCAGTGCCTGTTCCCTGCAGCTGTGCATATGCATGTGTCACATAGGGCTGCCACACCTGTCCACTGGCCTGCTGCTCGTTGACTGAATGATATCACATCATGGTAAAGTGTCTACTGGCCTGCTGCTCGTTGACTGAATGATATCACATCATGGTAAAGTGTCTACTGGCCTGCTGCTTGTTGACTGAATGATATCACATCATGGTAAAGTGTCTACTGGCCTGCTGCTTGTTGACTGAATGATATCACATCATGGTAAAGTGTCTACTGGCCTGCTGCTTGTTGACTGAATGATATCATGGTAAAGTGCAGGGAAATGAGAGAGGCTCATGAAAGGCTTCCACAGGCGTTAAGGCAACGCAGTGCTGCCTAAATATACTGACAATTTCATCAAATTAAAAAACAAGACTAAAATGTTAGGCAGGGACTGGTGGAGAAAAGATCCGGTTCCGGTAGAACAAAAAGTCATTTTCTCTGTTTGGTTGTGCTCAGGTGTTGAAAATGGCAGATCTACAAGCTCACAACACTTCGCATTGTGTTAGTAGAGGACAGTCGTATCCATACAGTGTATACGCACGCACGCACACACGCACACACACACACACACACACACACACACACACACACACACACACACACACACACACACACACACACACACATGTCATCAGCCACTTGCTGGGTGTGTGAACAACTGTTGGCGATAGAAAAACAGCCGGCTAGAATACCTTGAAAGCTAGCCACAACATCAGTTACTGATGTGTGTGCATCTAATTTAACATTTGTGGAGTTGGTCACCTGACCAAAAGCGGTTAACAAAACTGGTCGACATGTTCTGTTGCCCCAACAGGGGCAGAAACGGGCAGAAACAAGGCCACAACCACGCTATTTACACACACTACAACTCGCTTACAATTCGCAAACCTGGCAACACTTCTCCGTGTTCTCATAGGCCCTCCAGGCCCGCCCCCACAGCTACTTTTCACTCTCACAATCGGCCATCTTGCTTTTTACTTCGATGCGCGAGTGGACATTTAATGCAAATACATTAATTATAGCTCCAGCAAGCAAACACAAACACCTCAACTCCATCTCATTGTGAATAAGAATTCCGAGGGGAAAAATAATTTTTGGAACGCCACTTTCACCCAGTATGAAGCTAAATGTGGAAGCCGTGTGTGTCACACCAACACTGGTGACCCAGAGAATCCTGTGCCGATTCTCAGGCATCTGGCCTGAGGCACTGCCTGCGAGTTGGCTCTGCGTGCGCTTTTTCCAACTCTCACTGATTTATCCAGCTCACACGTCAATCACAGTCAGCAGCTCTCAGCCTGCACACACACGCACGTCTGTCTTGCGCACACGCGCACACACACACACACATACACACACACACACACACACAGAGACACACAGGAATAGCCATGCAGGCTAAGGCGAGTGGCAATTTAATGCAAATAAATTATTTATAGCTCCAGCAAGCAAATCATGATGGTCTGTAGGTCACAATCACATTCCGATTTGAGGGGTTGTGTTTTGTATGACATTTTGGCCAGTAGTTTTATATCTATCTCAGCTTTTGCCTGATAGCACACATGCTAACAGTGCTGACCACAACGTTAGCAGCATTTGATGACAGCTTGCCATAGCAACGTACAGTGTGCGCAGACCTAACGTGAGCTTCTGGGACAGAAACTTGCGTTTTCATGACAGCAGCAGCTGCTGCACCCTGTGATAGATACTGTGCTAAAGATGCTAAAGCAACACAAAACAACATCCACACGCAAAACAAACCAGGGACCAGGGTTGCCACATATCGTGGATGTGAGAGTGAAACAAGCAACCAGGTCTATAAAAATGTTAATAGGCCAGTTCAAAGTAGGTAAATCAGAAATGGTCCGGAAATTAGTCTTAAAATAATCAATTATAGTGTTGACTGTCACACTTTGTTGTCTAATGTTGTTTCAGAGCAGTGGAACTCAAACATTTCCATGTCAAGGACTACCAATAGATAAACAAGTCCAAAGTAGCTTATAATGATCAGACTTGGCAACACTGTCTCTAGGTTGAACGTTCGACTTTACAAGCTCACACATATGAAATATGTTTTTTTGAATCTTCAAACTGAGACATATTTGATGATAATACTGTTAGCACAGTCATCATACTCCAAGAGCATACAAATGGAACCAAATGGACCCTGATTTTCCCAGAGAGCAAATGGTATCAAATGGGGGTCTGTGGCCTAATGCATTTCAAACTGGGGCTTCTTGGTATTATATTCTCTGCATATCTTATCAACTTGGGGTGAATATTTCACCACAATACTTTACTGAATATTTCACAAGAATATAACACAAGAGTCAAATGTACGGTCAAATGTAATCACAATATAGGCTACAGATGTAAATATTTATGACACAGTAAAATGTCGAAAATTAGTGCTATCCCCCCCCCCCACACACACACACACACACGACAGGCAAGGCTGTTGTTTGCATCGTTAGCAGGCAGCAGCTACCTTGCCACTGCTCTCTGTGACTGTAGTTGTTTCACCATGTTTGCGTATTTATGAGAAATAAAAAACACTTTCTGTTATTATAATAATTTATAACCCATCCGTTACTACATGTGCAGGGCACACTACTGAGTTTAAAAACACAGCTGAAACATGAAGTGGAGTCTGTCAACTCGCAATTTCCTTCTTCCCATATTGTGCTGCAATGTAACTAGGATTCGCCGGCCGAAGGCCGGCGAAATTCTAGTAATATATATCTATATATACACCCCACACACACACACACACACACACACACACAAGTCAACGCAAGCAGAACTCAAGCAAACGCACCCAATTGACGACCATAGGCTGAAGTTTATTCAGCGACTCAGCATCTTTTAAAGCCATGTCATGTGACTCAGCGTGTTTTAACGCTTAGACTCTGGGAGGAGTCATGTGATTACACACACAGTACACACACACACACACACACACACACACACACACACACACACACACACACACACACACACACACTATCTCTCTCTTATGATTCAGCCTGCTGAGTGGGGTGTTCAGAATAGAGCGAGGCTGCAGTGAGTCAGCGGAGGTGTGCATGAGTCGACGGTTCTGTGCAAACGTTTGATGTGGACTCACACATCGCTGACTCACATTTACAACACGCATCATGGACAGATCTTACTAGGCTGGGAGGTTCCAGCTGTGACTCGTGCTGTGAGATTATGACATTGTTATACATTATTTTATGAGCCATCAGAGGTTGTTGTGTCTGAGAGGCCTGCAGATTGCAGGAATTGCCCGATAGGCCGAGAGCTGATAAGGCATTGGCTAAATTCTGTTCAATGTCTGTGATAATTGTCAGTCTCCACACATGGAGGAGGCGATGCTTCCATTGTACCTTTGATCTGTATCCTGAAATACTTGTTGAGTTTCCCAAATGTGTGCATCTACTATTGTAACTATTCACAGGTTTCAAAATTCAAATGCTGTCCTACACCTGCCATGTTGAGGGCCAACACATGGGTGTTTCAATTTATCTGAACAGTCTGATTCAGGCGTAGAAGTGATTTTCTAGAGCACCTGTTTGTTGCCCAACATGGCAGGTGTAGGACTACATTTGAAACTCATGAATTGTAGAACAGTGTAGAACCAGAAACTGTTCCAAAATGTGATAGAACCCGATTCCTTGGTTCCTCGATGTTAGATCCGTATCCCAACCCCAGTGTGTATAGTCCCGGGTCAGACGTCCTCTGCAGAGAGAGAACAACTCTCACTCTTCTCACCCACTAATGCTCCTCGGTTGGCTGGACCACATAATGCATTGCGTTTCGCAATCGACGAGCCACAAAAATAGACTGTAAATCAAATCTGATGGATTTTGTTTCTCTCTCTCTCTCCAGGGGTAAAAGTCCAGTTGCCGAGCGGAGTGGCGGCTTGCGTCGACCTCTCACCCCGATAGGAAGAAGGGAACGCCGCTTCAAAGGTAAGCCGGCCTGCTGGGGCGCCGTGAGAAAGAAAAAAAACGCTTCCGTCGCCACATAGATGGACCAATAAACAGAGAGTGCTCTTTGATGGATGAATTAACAGAGAGCACTCTTAGATGGACCAAAGAACTGAGTCTGCACAGGCTAGCAAAAACACATCATGCATCCTGTGTGTTGCTGCCACTAAGCAGAATTAGGAGCTCCCAAGCTTCTAGGAGCTTGTAGATCTGCTATTTGGGGGATATGAATTGAGCTC
Organism: Protomyctophum bolini; assembly: GCF_963924005.1. NCBI lineage: Eukaryota > Metazoa > Chordata > Actinopteri > Myctophiformes > Myctophidae > Protomyctophum > Protomyctophum bolini. The sequence continues at coordinate 20,135,352 of NC_137885.1, read as the reverse complement.
TCCTCCAAAAGTCTGCCTCTATTTGATATGCAAAACCTCTCCTCTCGAGTTATGTCACCTTGTTTCCATAACAACCTTTCATAAGACTATAGTCCAGTCCACTGGGATTGCAACCACTATTGTATTAACATACTACAATACAAGTCAGTTAAAATACAGTTTTCTTTTTTTACCGTTTCAAATCGCTGCTTTAATTAAGTACACACATGTGGCAAACAGAAATAGAATAGAAGGCGTCAACTGTGCAACAGAGACAACAACAAGCAGGCAGCTGTCAGGGGAAGCAAGTAGCATCTTTTTCAAGTCAACCCTGGCTGGTGGTCTTAAAAAAAAACGGGTGTTTTTGCAGCGGGCATGACAAGGCCCTGCACGGTCTAAAACCCACCAATCAACCCCAACGCCGCTTCCTTCCGTCCCTCTTTGGATTTCAGTGGCTCACAGTCAGGCTGTCGGTGACGTGGCAGCCTGGATCCATTCCTTGTGTGTGTGTTCCGTGTTAAGAGAGGCGGCCGTAAATTCACCGTCCTGGTTGGGGGGCCCCGGTGGCCCCCAATGACCGTCCGCCCCCCGTCCCCGTCCCCTACAACGATCCTGAGCCCGCTGTTAGGAGGAGGAGGGGAGCTCGTAAATCAGTGTTTCCCAAACAGTGGGTCGGGAAACCCAATGTCAGGTCATGGAGTCATGTTTTTTTTTAATGGTTCGAGATTATTATTTATTTCCTTTTCAAAAGTACTGCAAATAAAAGTTCCTACGTATTTTGTTTTGTAAGTTTGGGTCCGTCCTGGGGAACTGAAAAGGTTGGTACCCCTGTGTGTACCCCTGTGTGTACCCCCGTCTCAGTGTGTGTGTAACCCTAACCGTGTCATAAATCAGGTCCAAATGAAAGAGCAGTCCATCCTCGGAGAGGATCTGGTCATGGTAGAGAGTCTTCCTCTCGCAGGGAGATCATCCCCCGCTAAAGTGGAACCATGTGACAGCCAGTGGTGCTGCAAAGCAGTAGTGGAAAAATATGTTTTACTTTAATAAAAGTATCAATACTAGAGTTCTCAACAGGCCCGAAAATTAAGGCCCGGCCCTATCTGGGCCCTCATCAAACCCTATACACTCAAGACACTGCCACCCTTAGATCTCCATATACGGAGCTGACCTGTTCTGACATTCCATATGTTGATCTGACCTCATCAAACCCTGTACACTCAAGACACGCTCCATATATATGTTGATCTGACCCTCCCCTTCCAAAGCGCCAGCGCTCGCCCAGGAGTTTGCTGTCACCCAGGCGGATGCGTGCACACGACCTCAGGGTGTCATACTGGTAATAGTAATCAAGTAGCTAGTAACTAAAGTTTTAAAATAAATGTAGTGGAGTAAAAGTACAATATTTGCCTCCGAGATGTAGTGGAGTAGAAGTAAGTGTTGGAAATTGTACAAAGTACCTCAAAAATTTAATTTTAGTACAGTACTTAAAGGAGAATTCCATGCTAGAAGGCTTTATTTGTATAGTTGTTACGTCCCCACCAAAGGGGTCCAGGTGTTATTTTGTGCAAAAGCGCATTATTGGCTATTTCCCCCTACCATAAGCCCTCAATGAATTGCATTGAATTGAATGGGGCTATGGGGTGTTGTGCTAATTCGCTTATTTCCATCGCTCAAAAATCTATTTCTTTTTGTATATATCCTCTCTTCATAATGTAAATAGTATCCCAAGCGGCACACTTTATTACTTATTTCAATGGAAATAAGCGAATTAGCACAAAAACCCAACCCCCATTGGAGGGCTTATTATATTAGGGGAAATAGCCAATAATGCACTTTTGCACAAAATAACACCTGGACCTCTTTGGTGGGGACGTAACAACTACAAATAAAGGTAAGAAAGCCTTCTGTTATGGAATTCTCCTTTAAGTGAATATACTTGGTTACTTCACACCACTGGGGAAAAGTACCTTCAGTATGTATCGCTGCTGTATATTGTTGCTGTTTTTGTTAAATGTAACACCAACATGTGAATCCCTGTTGTTCAAGGAGCCAGACTGGGTTTCCATTGCATTGACAGGTTCATGTAAGTTTTGGCTCCTTTACTCGAGTAAAATCACTCATACTTCTGTCTGAATTCTTGCCTTGCCTCATTTGTGTATATATTGTGGTTGAGCATCCTGATCCACTGCAGATTCTGCATTCACAGTGGGAAATATTGAGGAAAAACTGTTTTCCAGGCCTGGAAACTGTTTGGAATTAATCAAATGTTTTTTGGGAAATGTTTGGATATGCATAGTTCGTTTTTGTCTAAACATTGCATGAAATACGTAACCTGGTGAAATGCAGTGCTGTGGGTGTGGCCACAGGACGTCACGTGACAAAAATAATAGATCTACAAGCTATCAACACGTTGTTATACTGTAGTATTTGCTTTTGATGCTTTTGTGTGACCCTGTATAGGGCCTTCATTGACCAAATATGGAGATAAGAGGTTTCTGCCGGACAGCAACAACAAGTTATGTTGAATATTTATCTTCTAATAAGTGTGTGCCTTTAAGCAGAAGGTTGAAGTGGTTGGACTCCCGGCTGTTTGCTGTGTTGTGACATTCCCATGCTCTCTCCCTCTCTCTCTCTCTCTCTCTCTCTCTCTCTCTCTCTCTCTCTCCATTTCCTGTGTCTCTCACTCAACTGATACTATCAAACACAGAGGCTTCAAAATGCTCCCAAAAATAACCCTCAGGGGTGAGGGTTATGAGGGTGCTTATCTTCATAGAATTGGAATATTATATTATTTGTAATTTCTTATAGGTCCTCAGTAATGCTCATTAGAAGATGATAGCTGTTCTGTCTACTCACTCTGTGTCTCAGAGGAGTGCTGTGGACAGTTCAGAAACCTGTACTCACTCTGTCTCAGAGGAGGGCTTTGGACAGTTCAGAAACCTTTACTCACTCTGTGTCTCAGAGGAGTGCTGTGGACAGTTCAGAAACCTTTACTCACTCTGTCTCAGAGGAGTGCTGTGGACAGTTCAGAAACCTTTACTCACTCTGTCTCAGAGGAGGGCTGTGGACAGTTCAGAAACCCAGCCTACCGTACCAGTGACATCATCAAGGGAGAATCCAATCTAATACAAAAACTGCAGGCTTAGCTTATAAATATTCCCGGAAAGTTAGCATGCTATAATGGAAGCCAGTGTGGAATATACACATGAAGTGCATGGTGTAGTAGCCTATACATAAGCTGTCTGGTTAAAAATAACAGTTAAATAGCAGCAGATATAATAACATAGATGGTATACATTATAATGTGCATGGCTTAAACTCTTAAACTATCTACAAGCTCACAACGCAAACCCGCGGCGTGTGTCGATGTTCTATTCCCCCCCCCCCCCTGGAACAGGGCCACTAGGGTTCAAGTGGTTAAGGAAAATATCAATAAATTGTATTCAGATAAAAAGCTGAGGATATGATAACAACTAGAAAAATAAGGGCCCAGAGTTCCTTGGCTGCTCCGGAGATGGGAGTCAGTGATGGAATGCTTCCTGCAGTCAAACACGGTGGAATGGACTTCTCCTCCTGGTGACCGACGTTCAATATTATCAACTCTACTGTACGTATGTAGCATCATACTGTAGAGTCGCCAACCAGCCGCTGAAATACACAACCGTCCCTTATTTGGAAACTAAAAGATGTGTCCCTTAGTGCAGTGGATCTCAATGTGCGCATGGATATAAAGTGAATGGAAGATCGAGTGGCAAAGTGAGTGACAAGGTGAATTTAAAGTAATTTAATGCAATCCAATAGGACTTTTCTGTTTGGATGTCAATAATAATAATAATAAAACTTTATTTGTATAGCAGCTTTCATGACATGAAATGCAGCTCAAAGTGCTTTACAGAAAAATGGAGGATAAAAGAAAAGCAAGGCAACAACATTAAAAACAAGCAGTAATGCAATACAGTGAGGACAAAAAATAAAAGATCAATTAAAAGCAATGTTGTAGAAGTGGGTCTTGAGCTGAGCTTTAAAAATGTCTACAGAGGCTGCCTGACGAAGGTACAGTGGGAGCTTGTTCCATGCCGACGGCCCGTAGAAGCAAAAAGCTGCTTCCCCGTATTTTTTAGTTGCCTTTTTTTTTGGCAAAGCGAGCAGGCCAGCAGTGGAAGACCTTAGGGGGCGGTTTGGGACATATTTAGGCAGGCAGTCATGTAGGTAGGAATTTGCGAGACCATTGAGAGCTTTATAGACAAGTAAAATAAAATTTAAATCAATCCTAATTCAAGGCCAGAAAGTAGTTGTTTGCCATAGAGCAGGCATTCCTGCATAACTTCGGGTATGATGATGATATCATGCGCATGCCATACCCTCTATATCTCAAAAGAAAAAAAAGAAAAGACCATTACTGCATCAAAAGTAATCAACAAATATAGAAATTGGTCAAACATTGGCCAAATTGTCAAATAATATACCGGTAAGAGGCAAATATGAAAATAGCTGATCTGCTATTTTCACAATATTTAGCTGTGGAACCTAGTCTAACAAAAATGTAATGCCTAAATGTAATGCCTACAAATCCAACTAAGTGCTGTCAGGGTGGGGGGGGGGGGGGGGGGTCCCCAGTGCTGTCAGGGTGGGGGGTCCCCAGTTCACATAATGATTAATTTGAGGGTGGTCACGGCCTGAAAAGGTAGAGAACCACTTCATTAGTGAACTGATAAGGGACGCACTTTCTTCCTTTTGTTTTGGGAAAATCAACCATTGACACAGACACAGTGACACATTGATTAGTACGGTAATTAGCTGATCCACAAGCGTTTCCAGCTTCTTTTGATGCTTTAGTGTGATGACGTGGGACGAAAGAACACAAAGAGTTAGAATAAGAGACGTAGGCGTACAGACCGTATACAGTCAGTGAGATTTTAGCTTGTTACGGGCTGTTGTCAACACTACTGGCATACGAACGGACATGTGTGTGGTGTGAGATGGTATTGTAGATGTTTAGGTTGTTTTTGTTCATGTACTTTTCAACAAGGGGGTGTGGGTGTTTTTTTTGTGTTTTTTTTTGGGGGGGATGGGGGGGGGACGACACCCACTGGACTCAAGATCAGCCAACCACTTCTCGCACGTGTGTGCGTGCGTGTGTGCACTTGTGTGTACGCATACACTTTAGCACATGTGTGTTTTTAATGAGAGATGCCAGAAAGAAATTTATTTTGATCCTCAACTGTGTGGCACTTTACAGGCACTGCACGCAACGCTGTTTGTCACGGTGACCGCTTCATTCACACACATCGTGTGTGTGTGTGTGTGTGTGTGTGTCTGTGTGACTGACTGACTTCAGGCAAGTGAACAAAATAACACAAAGCGAAACACGACTGCAAACAGACATTTGCACTTGTAATCAGTCAGTCACCGTGCGTGCGTGCGTGGCTCATCTCTCTCACACAAACACGCGCGTGACGAACAACAACACGTGAACTGAACTTATGCGTCCCTAGTTCCCTAGTTGTGGTCTGGGGGTCCTTGAAGGGATTCCATGAACTCTAATTCGGAATTCCAAAAATGTGTTTAATATACCATCAGTTAAAATAATTTGACAAATTGAAATTGTGAATAATTTGGGTTCTATGGGACGGGGGTAGTAGGGGAATAGCTGCAGCTATGCATCGGTGAGCAGCTGGAGGGGGTCATAGGATTGTTTGGGTGGGGTAACAGAGGGGCAAACATCAAAGAGAAGGAAGGAACATCCGCACACTCAGGGGGTAACAGAGGGGCTACATTCCCAGCTGTGTGTGTGTGTGGCGTATATCTATTCTACGTCTGAGCATAGACATGGTAACGCCCTGCCTGCCTCTGATTGGCCTACCGACACTGCCCATCTTGCCTGTCCTCCCGAGATGCAAGGCTACTCCGTGGTGGGAAATAATACAAGAAAATGGCAACACGCGACAGTAACTTGTAACTTTCATTTTTGTAGAAGAGGCAAACTAATATTGTTTGTGCCGTTTGCTTTGATTGAATAATTGATTGAACACGTATGTACTATGATTTGATTTGGCTGTGTTCTAAATCAAAGTGTTAGTGGTGATTATGGTGTATTAATCTAATTATAGTAAACTAATATTATTATACTAAAAAAGATAAAGATCAAGGGAAAAGAGACCTTTTGGCAGTACAATGTTTCAAGTTTACACATGTATACGAATAAACAGGCCGACGGCATAAACAATATCATTTTGCCTCTTCTACAAAAATAAAAGCAGTGTCTGTAGACCAATCATAGGCAGGAGGGGCGTTACCGTGTCTATGCTCGGACGTAGAAAAGGTGTGTGTGTGTGTGTGTGTGCGTGTGTGTGTGTGTGTCACAGTATGAGTTTCGGTTCGCGGAGTGTTCATGTATGTATGGCTAGCATGGTAGAACAAGCACAGCGTGTGTGTGTGTGTGTCCACACACAAGCAGGTGGTGTGTGCACGGGGCGGAGGTCCCCGCTGTGCAGGGCGTCCCCTGACAGGTGGTCCTCTCAAACTTTGTGTCGCCAGACCAAACACACACACACACACACGCGCGCACATGCACACACACGTGCCGTCCCCTAACCAAACAAAAATGGGATCACAGGGACATTAAGAAAGCAGGTGTCCAGACCAGTGCCATTGGATGTTCACTGTCCTCTCCTCACGTAAACATCAGAGGCACTAACTGGTGGCATGCTGCGTTCCCTAATCACCACACACTCTGTTATGGGGCTCCATTATGAGCCTGCGGTTCATATGGAACCCCCTGTGTGTACAAATGTAACCAAATGGACCTGTTAGGGTTATATACTCTCAGTTATGGGGGTGTCCATGACATTGAAATGATTGAGAAGGCGTTCCTGTATATATTAACGTATGGGTATGATGATGATGTCACATGCATATACCCTCTATTTCCTCCCCATGCATTTCTGTAACTAGAGTTGCTCCGATACCCGGTATTGGGCCCGATACCCTACTCAAGTACTTGTACTCGGTACTTGGAACGTGTCCCGATATACTGACCTGATTCCAAAACAGTCAATTGACACTAGGCTGAACTAATGCAACGGGCAGTCTGAGCCAGTGTTTGATAACTGCTGTTGCATCCTCCACTGACCTAGAGCCTCCGTCCTCCTCCTCCTCGCTGACAGGCCCAAAGCCACAACCTCCACAGTGGTGGGCAGCTACTTGACCACAGCGCCACTCTAAGGTTTCGCTTTTTAACCAGAAATGTTCTGTTTTTTTACCAAGTTAATATTACTTGAGAGTGTACGATTGGAACAGTTAGACGTTATACCTTTCCAGACACGTGACGATGATTCAAGCAGCAAGGAACCAGAGACCCAGATCAGGTGGGAAGAGGATCGCGTTGTTTCATGTGTAGCTGAATTCTTTGCCTGGCAAAGTGCCTCTGTGTGTGTGTGTGTGTGTGTGTGTGTGTGTGTGTGTGTGTGTGTGTGTGTGTGTGTGTGTGTGTGGTGTGCACGTAACCTGAGCCAAGGACAAGACTATAGATTTCACTTTCGGACCACTTCCCCAAAGGGAAAGCAGGGAAACTGAAACATCCTGAGAGCGAGAGAGAGAGAGAGATATCAGTTCATAATAACATAATACGTGTGTGTTCGAGCTTGTACAGTGGACATTTCCACTGTGACTGATTGATTGAACAAAGATATTAACAAGATTGTTAACAGTACAAGTAGTACAGGAACAAAACATGTGCTGTGAGGCAGTGGCTCCCAAACGTTTTCATGTCAAGGACCCCCAAATTGACACTAATCAGCCCGCGGACCCCCATTTGAAAACATATGCCATGCAGGGACCCCCATACGAGAAGATGTTTACGGCCCTTGCCGTGATTCTCAACCCGTTTAATTTCAAGGACCCCCAGTTTCATATAATGGCATTTCTATCTCTGTGAGTTTGACGGCCCTCCGCGGTCCAGTCGCTAGTCTCGATAGATTTTATCTTACCTCCCGTTGTTGTCGATCGCATCTTTAGTGTTGTGGCTACTGTTAGCTGCTACACACACATTCACAACAACATCCGGTCCGTCTGTAAAAGTGGTCCGATGGGCACATTTTATTAATGGATTAAATAGGCCCTTAACTCACTCACGGCCACAATTAAATCAGGTGGTTCTTTTAAGCAGTCACTACTCTTTGTTCACTCTACATGCCAAGCAGACTCTGTGGTTGTTCAGATGTCAGCGTTCAAATTCCCTTCACCTCCCCGGCCTCCTTCCTCCCTGTGGCATTTAGTTCTTTAATGGGTCATTCTGTGATTATAGTGTGATTCATGGATTGTTTATGGATTGTATCTGGTATCTATTTCTGTTATGGGTATCTGTGATTATATGTGTTCTATCGATTGGATTATGATCATGTGATATATGGTATATGGAATGCATAGAGAGTTATGTTGTTGAATGACTTTATCTTATGCTTTGCTCTGGGGTTTGTTGTTTGTTGATATCAGAGCTGTGTGTGCACAGATAATCCGGGATATCACATGAGCAGAGCCACACCGCCATACCCCAGTGGTCCCCAGCCAAAAACGTTGAGAACCCCTGCCTTAATCTGATGTTGTTAATGTCCCAGAACGATTGGTACAGCTGGAACCTTTCATAATATAAATATTTCAGAGAACAAACTCCCACTATACCTTCTTCGACAGGCAGCCTCTGTAGACATTTTTATAAAGCACAGCTCGAGACCTACTTCTTCACTCTCGCTTTTAGTTGAGCTTTTAAAATCCTTGTTGTCATTCACGTCCTCGCTGTATTGCCTTATTCACTCACTGCTATTATTTGAATATAATCATTATGAACGCCAGATATCTAAAAGGTTCAGTGATGACGTGCTTATGTGTTGTAGAGCATGTATATTGAACACCTGGCCGATTAGGAGGTTTCAGTGTTGTGGAGCATGTGGATGATGAACACCTGACAGAACAGATGGTCTGCCTCAGGCCCGAGTAGCAGATACATTACACCTGATTACTGAAGACATGACCCAGAGGTCTGCGCGCGCACACACACACACACACACACACACACACACACACACACACACACACACACACACACACACACACACACACACAAACCACATGAGACGTGGTGGTTGCCTATGTTATGGGTCACTCACTCAGTGTGTGTGTGTGTGTGTGTGTGTGTGTGTTGCCATGGGGATGGCTGCTATTATAATAGAAAAGGCTGTTTCTGTTCGAGTGAGAGATGTCTATTCCTTTGCCACTACCTCTCTCTCTCTCTCTCTCTCTCTCTCTCTCTCTCTCTCTCTCATCCTACTCCATCTGTCCATCTCTGACTGTCTGCCCATCTTTCTTCTCTACCTCTCTTCTAATTGGCCTTGTGTGTGTGTGTGTGTGTGTGTGTCCTCTCTGCTTGCATGCTGTTGGTCATGTGTGACACAGAAGTCATTGTGTTGTCATCAATGCCCGCCCCCCTCTCGTTTTATTCATTCTCTGATAGCCCCTCCCCCACCCCATTATTGTATCCATCCATCATTTCCTCCCCCCCTCTCCAGTTTACCCCCCCCTCTCCAGTTTACCCCTCTCCTCTCCAGTTTACCCCTCTCCAGTTTACCCCTCTCCTCTCCAGTTTACCCCTCTCCAGTTTACCCCTCTCCTCTCCAGTTTACCCCTCTCCTCTCCAGTTTACCCCTCTCCTCTCCAGTTTACCCCTCTCCTCTCCAGTTTACCCCTCTCCTCTCCAGTTTACCCCTCTCCTCTCCAGTTTACCCCTCCTCCTCTCCAGTTTACCCCTCTCCTCTCCAGTTTACCCTCTCCTCTCCAGTTTACCCCTCCTCCTCTCCAGTTTACCCCTCTCCTCTCCAGTTTACCCCTCCTCCTCTCCAGTTTACCCCTCTCCTCTCCAGTTTACCCCTCTCCTCTCCAGTTTACCCCTCTCCTCTCCTCTCCAGTTTACCCCTCTCCTCTCCAGTTTACCCCTCTCCTCTCCTCTCCAGTTTACCCCTCTCCTCTCCAGTTTACCCCTCTCCTCTCCTCTCCAGTTTACTCCTCTCCTCTCCAGTTTACCCCTCTCCTCTCCAGTTTACCCCTCTCCAGTTTACCCCTCTCCTCTCCAGTTTACCCCTCTCCTCTCCAGTTTACCCCCCTCCTCTCCAGTTTACCCCTCTCCTCTCCAGTTTACCCCTCTCCTCTCCAGTTTACCCCTCTCCTCTCCAGTTTACCCCTCTCCTCTCCAGTTTACCCCTCTCCTCTCCAGTTTACCCCTCTCCTCTCCTGTTTACCCCTCTCCTCTCCAGTTTACCCCTCTCCTCTCCAGTTTACCCCTCTCCTCTCCAGTTTACCCCTCTCCTCTCCAGTTTACCCCTCTCCTCTCCAGTTTACCCCTCTCCTCTCCTCTCCAGTTTACCCCTCTCCTCTCCAGTTTACCCCTCTCCTCTCCAGTTTACCCCTCTCCTCTCCAGTTTACCCCTCTCCTCTCCAGTTTACCCCTCTCCTCTCCAGTTTACCCCTCTCCTCTCCTCTCCAGTTTACCCCTCTCCTCTCCAGTTTACCCCTCTCCTCTCCAGTTTACCCCTCTCCTCTCCAGTTTACCCCTCTCCTCTCCAGTTTACCCCTCTCCTCTCCAGTTTACCCCTCTCCTCTCCTCTCCAGTTTACCCCTCTCCTCTCCAGTTTACCCCTCTCCTCTCCAGTTTACCCCTCTCCTCTCCAGTTTACCCCTCTCCTCTCCAGTTTACCCCTCTCCTCTCCAGTTTACCCCTCTCCTCTCCAGTTTACCCCTCTCCTCTCCAGTTTACCCCTCTCCTCTCCAGTTTACCCCTCTCCTCTCCAGTTTACCCCTCTCCTCTCCAGTTTACCCCTCTCCTCTCCAGTTTACCCCTCTCCTCTCCAGTTTACCCCTCTCCTCTCCTGTTTACCCCTCTCCTCTCCAGTTTACCCCTCTCCTCTCCAGTTTACCCCTCTCCTCTCCTGTTTACCCCTCTCCTCTCCAGTTTACCCCTCTCCTCTCCAGTTTACCCCTCTCCTCTCCAGTTTACCCCTCTCCTCTCCAGTTTACCCCTCTCCTCTCCTGTTTTCTGTACATTACGTTAGTCATTCAATGGGGGCGGCAGTGGCTCGGGGGTTCCCCGGAGGTCTCTGGGGGAGGGGCCCCGGGCTCCCCCAGAGTTGGTGTCGGAAGTGTCCTTGAGCAAGAATCTGAACACCTAATTTCTCTCGATGTGCGGGTCGGTGCCTTGCATGGTTTCCTCCACCATCGGTGCACAGTGTGAATATAATGCACAATCTATGTAAAGTGATATAAAAGCGCAATTTATCTAGCTGTTTATCTGGTGTAGTTCATCCATATTGTATCCCTCATTTATCTGGTGTATTTTATTGTATTTCATCCATCTTGGGGACGGGAGGAACTAAGTAAGTCATCCATCTTGGGGACAGTTTAGGGCCGGCAGTTCGATGCCCAGAGCTGCTACCGTCTCTTCTGTCTCCTGAACACTTCCACTGGAAGACTTTCGGCTTTACTGACGTCACCAACAGCTGTGGAGAGAGAGAGAGAGAGAGAGAGAGAGACTAAGAGAGAAAGAGGCTGAGAGAGAGTGAGCGGAAGATCAAGCAATGTTGTGATTCGTCCAATTCTCCAACAGGGCGTCATTTTTTTTACTTTTCTCTTGGTGATAAATCGTGCAGCACCAACCGAAGTGTGAGCTGTCTGTCTGTCTGTCGGTCTGTCGGTCTGTCGGTCGGTCGTCCCAAACTAAACTTGTGGAAAAGTACTGGAGTGTGCTCTGCTTTGCACCAGACTAGAGCACAGGGTTCACAAACATTTCCCAAAAGAGAAAATGGATGTCTCCCTGCCTGGGCCGAGATGCCAAACAATGAAAATAGCAGATCTACAAGCTCACAACACGCCACAAAGCAATGCATTGTGAGCTTGTTAATCTTCTATTTTCACTTGTATTTTCACTACATCCTGAGCGTTTTTGTTTGTGTATTTATTTATCGAATTTCTTAGATTTCTTTGGAATGATGGAGATGGCACGCACGCACACACGTACACACACACACACACACACACACACACACACCAAACATTTCCTCTTCGACTTGGGACTGCTCTTGACCACTCCCTAGTTCAGAGGACATGACATCACCCGCATGTTCGTGTGTGTGTGTGTGTGTGTGTGTGTGTGTGTGTGTGTGTGTGTGTGTGTGTGTGTGTGTGTGTGTGTGTGTGTGTGTGTGTGTGTGTGTGTGTGTGTGTGTGTGTGTGTGCACGCGCTGCATTTGAGCCAATGATTATTTGATCCTCTGAGGGTCCCTCCCACTTCTGTAATGAATGGAAGTCTATGGCACGAGAGAGAGAGAGACAGGGAGGAGAGAGAGAGAGACAGGGAACGGTTGGTGTGAGATATAAAGAGAGAGAGGGTGGGGAAGAGCGAGACAGGCAGATAGACGGAGGAAATGAGTAAACGACACTGTTGAGCCTGGAAATGACTATGAATACACAAACACACATGCACGCACACACACAATCACACATGCGCATGCACGCACGCACGCACACACCCACACACACACACACACACACACACACACACACACACACACACACACACGCTCGTGTCTTGTGTCTCAAAGGCAATTAAAGCAAACACTTCAGTGT
>NC_137885.1:20095204-20110204 GCF_963924005.1 Protomyctophum bolini | reverse complement strand
AATCATTTGGGCAACTGGTTCTGCTCTGGCCTCCAGGGAGCGTGCGTGCACAGTTACACGTCGATCGGTCCAACTGTGCCGGAGATTAGCTGCTCACGGACGGATGGACAAACACACACACACGAACACTGAACGCACGCACGGACAGGGGCTAACACATCTCTCGTCTCGGCCAAGCCTTTGGCCTTTGCGAAGACGACAGCGGGGAAGGAACGTCCGAGGAGGTGTATGCTTTCGAGGTGAACTAACGGTCAACTGTATGACAGCCCTAGGCAACGGTCAGCCGGTCGGGCAGCACCGCAGGACGGGCAGCGTGGGAGCGGTCAGTGAGCCGGACGCGGCATCCCAGCGCTCCAGCGTCAACTCGGCCTGCGCCTCGGCCTCCAGCATGGACTCCCTGGACATCGACAAGGTGCTGAGGACGGGAGACACGGAGGGACAGGGGACAGGGGGCGTCCCCGGCACCCAGGGACACAACCAGACCAGCACCGAGGTACGCACGCGCACACACACGTAATATCATGATAATCAACCCTTAAAGGGGCATGAAGTAGCTTGTTTTCCAGTTCATGCCAATGTACAAGCGTGATGACACAGCTGAAATCCAACACACCCATTTTTAACCTGATTAGCTGCAGCTGTGCTGCTAACAGCACTGTGTAGTGTACTATCAGGTGAGCCTTATGCAGCTGTGTTGCTTACATCACTGTGTACTACTGTATAAGTTCAGTGTGACGCAGCCTGCCATGTTTTTTACCCTGCTGTAGTGGGTTTCTTTTTACCTGAAGTGAAAAACAAACGACAAAATCAACCTGGGGTTTCATTTCCCTTTAGTTTGTGTAAGACAGTGGTTTTCATTTTCAAGGACACCCACAACTCTTGAGGTCTGTAACTCTCAGAGTACCAGACACGTAAGGGTCCATTTGGAACCCCCGAAAGGAAGCCTTTCCCTCATGCTTGCGCATGCGTGCGTGAGAGATCAATTCAGTTTCACACTAACCAATTTCAAGATTTAAAGTCAAAAGTGCTGTCCGTTGCTTCACAATGCATCGTCATTTCTCAACCTTTCTTCCATTCGACTTGGGGCATGCAAAGCAAACCCTTTGCATGTGAAAAGAAAACCTCAAAGAAAGAAAATCCGCCTTCGGATTTGCTTGAATGGAAAGAAAATGGGATTGAGTTCATTCTGCTGTGAACCTGGTTCATTGTTCCTGCATGACTTTAAGACACTGCATGGTGTCTCTGTGTAAGGAGACTGCATGCGCCGGCCCGTACACAATGCCACTCCTGTGCTGTGCATTGTACGGCGGGTTCGTTCTGTGGATACGTCGTAATCTCCTCACCTCGTTATCCCGAGTGTGACTCGGATTACAGCGTTCTAACGCCTACTTTCTTTGCGAACGCCTTTTGTCCGCCGACCGTCCGTCTTGGCTCTCTCTCTCCCTCTAGGTTAGAAAAGCTTGCTTCTTGATGAAGGAGCCTGAGACCGGTTTATATAAATCATCAGCTATTTGAACTATTTAAAAGAAATGTAAACGGTAAAACATTTCTATTAAAAGTCAATACCAAAGACAAAGTCTCCTACCAAAGACTATAACAATGGCATCCCTGGTTGGCACTCGGCACTCTGCACTATCATGAGACATACTAATGTCATCTCCAGGGGGTGTACTTGTGAATTATGTGACAAACTAGTGCCATGTCCAGGCCAGGGGTTGTACAGGGGGACTACTTGTACGTCATGTCCACTCCAGGGGGGTGTACTTGTACGTCATGTCCACTCCAGGGGGGTGTACTTGTGAATCATGAGACAAACTAGCGTCATGTCCAAGGGGTGTACTTTTACATCATGTCCAGGACGTGTACTTTTACATCATGTCCAGGGGGTGTACTTGTACTTCAAGCTGCCTCATGCTAAGGAAACAGGAGATATGGCCTATGGGCCTCATGGTTCTGGAAATAACCGGCTACTAATTTATTAGCTCATTTGCAGTTTATTTACTGGAATGGAACTCTGGGATCTGTGTTATTAAAACATATACTTGACCCACCACATGGTGTCGCCAAATTTACCCAAAAATGCTTCACGGTATGACGTTAAAACATACTTCAATGCCCCACAAAATCGAGTATGACTTGACAGAATGTTGGCATTAAAGAGAAGAGAAGAAACAGGAAAGCCAAGTTCACACGTGAATGCAATGACCATGCATGTCCTCTGTTGCACTGCATGTTGTGTGTGTTTGTGTTTGTGTGTGTGTGTGTTTTCACCCCTCCCTCTCTCTGTGGCCCTCTGTACACACCGAACCCTGCACTTCCTCACTTCCCTTCCCAGCATGCCTCACTGCGGCGGGCCAATGGTAAGCCGGCCAGACGGCAGCTTGACTTTGCGTCGCGAGACGGCGAAGCGGATCAGGCCACTGTAAGTGTGCGTGTGCACGCAGCGGTGTGTTGGCGCTACAGGGCTGGCCGACATGACTCCACATTGTTTCTAACTGTCACCTCCATTACGATTAGTGATCGACTTTTAATACGGAATAATAGTGAAGAATCTAAAACCTTGTAGATCGTCTAATTTTCAACGTTTTTGGCTACAACCACTGTTAAGTATAATACTTAACTGGTTAATCAGACTAATCAATTTAGTTGACTGTAAAACCTATTAAAACATTTTAATGTTAATTATTTTAAAACAAACACACCTGCTTCTAAATTTTTCGCTGAATCTACAAAGCGAGATAGGCAGTTCTAAATGTCAGTTTTTACATAATTTCAGTTAGTTGGCCAGCCCTAGGCAGCATTCACCTTGGAATGAGTGCAGGTTTGTGCGTGCGTGTTTGTGAGAGCACAATTGCACATGGGTGTGTGGCGGCGATAGCTAATAGACATAGCTAGCTAACGGCTGCACTTCCACACTTCATCCTGAGGAGGAAGGCGAGGTTTGTATGGCAAACATTCTGCTCCATCATGATCAATGCTTCTACACAATCATCACCATGCAGCGCTGCAGCTGTGCTGCGTCTATCGCCTGTCATTTCTTCTCTTTCATACACACTGACACACTGACCAGAGCCCGGCCCGATACATCGCTTTGACTGATAATATCGTCCGGGCTCTTAATGCAGGTTAAAACACTGCGATGGGCTCCATGTACAGCCTCCTCTTGACTTCCTTCAACAGGTGTTACCACTTGCTGCCCCTAAGTTGTGGGGCACCAATCAGGGTCCAGTATGCAAATACGGGGCGGGTTTATGACCAATGGCATAAGGCATTACAAAAAAAAATAAGAATCAACCCATTGGAAAAGCATGTTCCACACAGACATTCCAGGCTAATATCTATTCTACGCATAGACAGCGTAGAATAGATGAGCCATAACCTTCATTAGTATCATTGGTAAAGACCTGTGAAGGAAGTTAAAAGGAAGAAGCCCAGTTTCTTTCCAAATTATGGCCGCTGTGTCATAGAGCCTAGTATATATAATGAGTATTTCTCTCTCTCTCTCTCTCTCTCTCTCTCTCTCTCTCTCTCTCATGTTGTGTGTCCTGTGCTTGGAGCAGCACTCCTATCTGGACAGAGAGACCTCTCTGATTCTGAAGAGCATAGCGGGGAAGCCTTCTCACCTCCTTACCAAGGTGACTCACCTCTGCACTGCTACACAGCTTCCTTCTGTCTGCCTCACCTGTGTCGCTCCATTCGCTCGCTTGCTTCTTTTAGTGAACCTTCACGTTCCGTCTCCAAATCCACCCATTCTGACTAATTGACTCGACCGCTTTCTCAATCTAATACTGCTTGCTGTCACAGTCAGAGCACCGAAGTCTGACATCACTGCCGCTAGAGGGCGCCATCCCCCTGGGTCACAGCATTATTATATATTGTTTTTTTTATTGGAGTCCCTGTATTTGACTCATATGGATGTGAAGCATCAACTGAAAAATCACACCCGTGTGAACTGAACGGCGCAGGCTGCTCAACAACACCGCTGGCTGGCTATAGGTATAGTACTGTGCTTAGTGTGAACGGCCCTTTAGGCTGCTCAACACTGCCCCTTTAGGTCACCTAATCATAAAATCATAAACTACACAGAGTCACATCCCGGGTGTTTTTGTTTATTTTTCTATCTATATTTATTTTTACATTTGTCTAAGATTTGCCCATGGTACAAAACATAACACTGTCACCCAGGGCTAGTGGCAGTGACATCAGGACTTCAGCACTCTTATCTATTCTACAGTATATCGTTGCGGTCGGTGGGGCAGGAAAAAAATCCATATTTAAACTTTTGTCATATATACTGTATCTGTTATGTGTCCTCTCTGACCTATCTGTCTGTACCATGCTGATGTCGCAGCATTGTTACTCTGTGTGCATGTTTACTGTTATTACATTATGTTAGACCTTGACTTGTGTTGAGGTTGTTTTGAGGACACACACACACACACACACACACACACACACACACACACACACACACACACACACACACACACACCGGATCATCAAACGTCACCTCATGCATTATCTGTGTGTCTGGCCAACATATGTATGTAAACAGTGAGGAATGTTGACTGCATATAGAGAGAGTGTGTGTGTGTGTGTGTGTGTGTGCGTGACCGTGACACTGTGTGTGTGTGTGTGTGTGTGTGTGTGTGTGTGTGTGTGTGTGTGTGTGTGTGTGTGTGTGTGTGTGTGTGTGTGTGTGCGTGCGTGTCAATGTTGTGCGTTTAGTTTTCAATGCTGAGTCAGTGAGAAGCAATCCTCTTTAGGTTAAGTAGAACACCAGCCCCCTGTCTGCCTTCACCTAATCACCTCTCTCTCTCTCTCTCTCTCTCTCTCTCTCTATCTCTCTCTCTCTCTCTCTCTCTTTTTCCAATTCGAAGGGGCTTTATTGGCATTAGAAAACACACCGTATGCTTACTTTGGCAAATCAAAAGTAGAACAAAAGAATCAAAACAAATATGTACTGCACAATGTTGTCAGGCAGAAACCTCTTGTCTGCATATTCTAACTTTTTGTGGGTTTTTTGTTGTTGTAAATTACTACTATCATACTACAGTGTCACACAGAAACATCAAAGTAGGGTTAGGGTCTCTCTCTCTCTCTTGGTCTCTCTCTCTTTCATGGTGGTTTTAAAACATCGATGAGGACTGTTTTTTGTTTTAATACTGTAAGGTCCTTGGCTGCAGACCGTCAGCGTTTCCCACTGAGTGTTTTGGCGTGCGCTGTTTGGCTCGTGCGCCGCGCTTTATGCCGATCAGATGTGTGCTAGTCTGTCGTTTGAAGCCGGACGTGATTTATGTCGCCGTGACGGGAGTGGCGAGCGTCCAAAATGCAAAGTAAGGTATTCTGACGAGGGTCGGGCGGACAACAACAAATCAAATAAACTACTTACCAGTACAGGCATTATTTTATACACAGCCGTGTATTGTCTCAGTACGTGCCCAAAATAGGGATCAATTAAGCTATCAATGGATTATTTGACTACATTACAATTATCGATTCTAGTTGTTTTTAGATAATCGATTTATATCGATCAGTTCGATAAACTATTGGCACATCCGTCCTTGAGACAGCATGATTATTATTATTTGAAAGCAAATTGTCATATATTATTTTTGGAGGGATGTCATCATGGGACCGACCAGCTCAGTGGGCTTGTGGTTAGAGTGTCCGCCCTGAGACTGGGAGGTTGGGGTTCCATCCCCGGCCGGGTCATACCAAAGAAAAATGGGACCCAGTGCCTCCCTGCTTAACACTCAGCATCAAGGGTTGGATTGGGGGGGTTAGTCCCTGTGACATACTAGCGTCATGTCCAGGGGTTGTACTTGTACATGAAGCTGCCTCACGCTACAGAAACAGGAGATAGGCTCCTGCCCTATGGGCCTCACGCTACAGAAACAGGAGATAGGCTCCTGCCCTATGGGCCTCATGGCTACAGAAACAGGAGATAGGCTCCTGCCCTATGGGCCTCATGGCTTGGCAAGGCTACTTACTACATCATGGGACCGACAGTGAGTAAAAGAATGCCCTGCCAGGGGGAGAGGCCACGCAGCCGTGATGTTTTGAGCAGGAATATGTATGGCATGCATACAGTACTTATGGCAGACCACCGGACCCCCAGAATTCCCCCTCGGGATTCTGAAAGGGTTTTATTTTACGTCATCGTGGCTCTTGTCTTGTATTTAGTGTCCAATTTCTACAATCTTGGAAATTGGAATGCGAGAGAGTTTGAGGTCAACGCAATCTCATTGGCTAACCTCTAGATCCCAGATCCTTATCGTGACCTTAAAGTCCCTGTCCTCATGTCCTCTCAGAATAGGCGGGGGGGGGGGGGGGGGTGACTGTGGTGAACTGGTACAATGGAACTCCCAACTCCTATTCCTGCTCATTTGAATGGAACAACATTGTAGATGACAAGCGGAGTATATCCGGTAGGAGACTCAGTTCTGAGCAGCTGACCATAATTGACCTAATGACCAGCCACCCGGTCTCATCAAATGAGCTTGTGTAGAACGCTTCTTTTCAGCTAATGTCCTCTTAGAATGCGAGGGTTCAATAATGTTAAAAAATACAAAAACTAAAGTCCCTGTCACTCAAAGATTTGCCGAGACGGGAGAGATGGTTGAAAGTTACATTTAGAGAAAAGATATATACATTTGGTGTTGAGCCAAACTGTAAAAACAGAAATTGTAGAACAAAGTGGGGGGCTCGAAACTCACTTTAGAAAAAACATTTACTTTCAGTAATAGGACATTATTTCTGTTTAGGTGTAGTATTCAAAAGTAAGTTGCGAGCCCTCGCTTTTCTCTGAAAGTTACATTTACCCAAGTATGTTTTTGTCCCCTAACTGCTCCCAGAGAGCCTCACACACCAACCAATGTTTTTTTTTTGGATGGATGGATAATATTAATACAAGTGTGTGTGTGTGTGTGTGTGTGTGTGTGTGTGTGTGTGTGTGTGTGTGTGTGTGTGTGTGCGCCCACCCTAGAGCTGGTCATGTGGGAAGGTAGTCTGGGTCAAGAAGGGGGTATAAGAGGCTTGACTCTTAATACCCCCGACACACACGCATAATTATGCACACACACACACACACACACACACACACACACACACACACACACAGTGTAGCTCATCTTTAAGAGGGTCCACAGTTGGTCACGGTCACACACCCCGCCCACCTGCTCATCCTGATTGGCTGAAGGAAAACGGGGGGTCCGGCAAATGGGTCCCACCGGTTGGCTGGTCCAAGGTGTGTGTGTGTGGGGGGTGCTGTGATTTTAATAATATAAAGATTTTTGATTTGACCTTTTTTCACGTTTTTAAAATAGTAGCAAAAATATCCCATCTACAAGCTCACACAATCGTACATTTATTTCCGCTACTTTTGCGGACCAGCGTTGCATGGCAAACTTAAAAAATAGGCGGGCTTCAGAAATTAATCAGACACATTGATTTACTCGATTATTAAAAAATTACATTATATATATTTAGACATTTCCCGTGGCGATTCGTTGATGTTTTTTCTTTGTTTATTTAAACATGTGCTTCTCAATGAATCGCAAAAGCAATTGATAGAATAATCGCCAAGAAAAGAATCACCCATAAGACTAAGAGAGAGAGAGAGAGAGAGAGAGATGGAGGGAGGAAGGGGGTTGTAGAGAGAAGAGGAAGATGATGTTGTGGTTAGGGGGTGTGGGGAGGGGCTTCCCTCCCCCTCCTCCTCTGTAGTGGTCTCATTGGGTTGATGCTGTCGTGTAGCACACTGCTTCCCATGTCAGCATGCACATGCTTGCACGCCAGCCAGACCCGCGCTATAGCCGTCGCCACCGCGGCCCTGGCCCCGGACGGCGTTAGCCGCGGTCGTGGTGCAGTCACATCGGTAGGACCTGCGTGACTTTTGGGCTTTTTTTAATTTTGTGCTCGTCACTCTCATTCCGTTACAAAGCCCAGCGGTGTCAGGGATTACACGCGAGGAGAGCTGGAAACGGAGGACGTGTGTATAGGGGGGCTTGTAGAAGTTTGTTTTTGACGGACCGACGCAGAGGAGGCGACTGGATTATTTGGACACGCGCTTCTTTGATGATCCCCTTGGAACGGGACCTGTGTAGCGGCATCGTTTTGTCTCTCCTCTAATCCAGCCACTGATCTCACGCTCATCCGCAGCCTCTTTGCCCTTTGGGGATCTCCCACCATTGTCTCCCATCCGCCGTATGCTGAGATCAAAGGAATTTAACAGACGCGCATACGCGTTAAAACGTTAAACGTTAAACAAAAAATAATTCACTCGCGGTTGAGGTGATTTACAATTGAGGTTTATTTAGTCTGTGACCGAATACACACACACACACACACGCGCACACACACACACACACACACACACACACACACACACACACACACACACACACACACACGCTCACTGGAGAATACACACCACAACTAACTGGAGCTCACTGGAGCTGTAGAATGGAAGTGATGGCGTCTTGCTGGAGGGGACAGGTAAGCCCGAGGAAATGGCTCTTATGTTGTGTGTTGTGAGGGCATTTAACTGGTGGGCACAGGGCTGGCTCTTTAACGAGAGATGAGGTGTGATTGTGTGTGTGTGTGTGTGTGTGTGTGTGTGTGTGTGTGTGTGTGTGTGTGTGTGTGTGTGTGTGTGTGTGTGTGTGTGTGTGGGCGTGCGTGTGTCAGAGATAGACCGTTTAACAAGCCGTTTCTTCATGTCTGTCCAGGAGGAACAGGCTGCCAAACTCAAAGCAGAGAAGATCCGAGTTGCCCTGGAGAAGATCAAGGAGGCACAGGTGAAAAAGGTATGTCGCGCGCACACACACACCTGCACACGCACGCACACACACACACGCTCGCACGATCATGTCGGTCCATTCTGTGCAGTGTGTTGTGTCATGTCATAGTCAATGCGTTCTCTTCTCCTTTGTGATCTTCGCTCACAGGCGAGGCGGCGAAGCGAGCAGAAAATAGGTCATTGCAGTGTTTGATTATGTGTGTCTGTTTCTGCTGCCGAGAGGGAGGGAGGGAGATACAGTACACATCAAAAGCACATTCCAGCAAATAAAACACCCGGGTGTACTGTGTTGTAACACAGTGGTTCCCAACCTTCTCCCTACCCCTGAAAATATGTTATGCCAGTGCCCCCCTTTGCACACATGTGTGTTGCTGCCGATGTGCTAGTTGGTGCCTTGCATGGTTTCCGCTGCCATCGGTGTGTGAATGGGTGAATGTAATGCACAATCTATGTAAAGCGCCTTGGATAAAGGCGCTATATAAATGCACCATTTACCATTTACCACACAAGATTTGTGGAAAATATTCCAAATCGTTTCAACAGTTTTTGGAAAATAATCAACACGATATAACGTGGGTGTGCAGATTTTGATTCTACGTTAACTCATTTTGCCGGGGGGTGGCCTGGAACCCCTGTCGAGGACCCCATTTTGAGAAGCGCTGCCGTTAAGTCAATCAAACCTGGTATTTATTTTTTCTTTCCACACGAGGTTGAAATAATTCTAGTACCAACACCATCGTTGCTGTCTGGTAGAAACCTCTTATCTCCAATTTATTTTTAACCTTTTTGGTGTTTTACATTAACGCCCAACACCACGACGTGTTTTGAGCTTGTGGAGCTTGTGCTGCTTTGGATGCTGTTGACATTGAATCCTGAACAGTAACAGTTGTGAACACGTGAGGGTTCCACCCGACAGAGAGCAGTGTTGTTTTGGATCCTGAACAGTAACAGTTGTGAACATGTGAGGGTTCCACCCGACAGAGAGCAGTGTTGTTTTGGATCCTGAACAGTAACAGTTGTGAACACGTGAGGGTTCCACCCGACAGAGAGCAGTGTTGTTTTGGATCCTGAACAGTAACAGTTGTGAACATGTGAGGGTTCCACCCGACAGAGAGCAGTGTTGTTTTCGTTGACTAAAACTAAGACGAAAAATGTTCGTCGACTACCTTTTTTCACTGACAAAAACAAATGGAAACTAAATGAAAACTAAGCTACGATGACTAAAACTAAGACTAAATATACTGACAATTTCGTCGACAAATAAAAACTAGACTAAAATGTTAGGAAGGGACTAGTGGACAAGAGATCCAGTATAAGTCATTTTACACTTGGTTGCATGCTGAAAATAACGTGTCGTGTTGCGACGCATTGTGAGCTTGTAGATCGGCTATTTTCAGCAAGTGTAAAAACACTCATTACGACGGCATCAAGACCCGCCAAAATAAATTTTAGTCGACTAAATTCTTATGACATTTAGTCGACTAAAACTAGACTAACACTAAGACATTCCAGGTGACTAAAATGTGACTAAAACTAAATGAAGTTTCAGTCCAAAGACTATGACTAAACTAAAATAGAAATTTGCTGTAAAAAACAACACCGACAGAGAGGCGATAAAGAGCAAGAGCAAACGTGGCGGCGCCAGGCTCCATTGAAAGCAGCGCGTGCCGTGCAGGGCTCCACTGGAGAGACCACCGCCACCACAACAACACACAGTTTATAACACCAGCTTTTAATGAATGGACTCTCTGCCGCTGGTCAATGAACAAGCGGCGCTCTCTTTCTAAAGGGAAACGCTCCAATGATCCGTGTGGTGAATGAACTGAATGAAGGCCAGCAGTGTTAACCCATTTAGGCCTGACGTCGGAATTAAAAAAATAAAATCTTCTAAATCCTCCAGTTTTCTGAAATAAATATTTTCACGATTTTTTAAAAATAGCAGACCTACAAGCTCGTAGCGCGCCACTCGGTGGTGCGCTATGAGCTTGTAGATCTTCTATTTTTTCAATAGCTAAATTATAACATAATGATTTACACTAAGCAACGGTTAACATGAGGTAATGCATCAAATGCATAGGCCTATTAATCTAGCATCGCGGGTAAACCTCTAAACTGAATCATATACACAGAAAATATAATCTGTACATTGAAACTATACAAACTAAAGGACGCCAGGTCAACACATGAACCTGGTATCTGTGTCTACATGACTTGCTATCTGAAAAAGAAAAGAAAAAAACACACACACACACAAAATAAGCTGTGGAGGTTTCACTGGCATTGTAGACATGGCAGCCATCTTATTTTTGTTTACCGCAGTGGTTCCCAAATATTTTCATGTCGGTATGCCTCGTCGAGCCGATCTCCTGTTTCTGTTGCGTGAGGCAGCTTGATGTAAGTATACACCCCCTGGACATGACGCTAGTATAATGTCACAGGGACTTTACCCCCAAAACAACCCTTGATGCTGACTGCCAAGCAGGGAGGCACTCTGGGTCCCATTCTTTTTTTTTTGTCTTTTGTATGACCCGTCCGGGGGAACTTCAGGTCTCAGGGCGGACATTCTAACACCACTAGGCCACCGAGCTGGGATTTTTTGGACCCCTAAAATTGCTTTATATTAGGCCGTGGACCCCTAGCCTGGTTATCCACCCCCCCCCCCCTTGAAATTACACAAAATCCCCCCTTAAAATCACATATTTCAAGTGTGGTATATAAATATATTCTGTGCCAGCTGGGACCAGGGACCCCAAGTTTAGTGTTTAAGATATTTCCAAAATATTCAGTGAAAAGCAGATCTACGAGCTCAAAACGAGTTACATCACGACGTGCCGTGAGCTTGTAGATCTGTACATTTCTCCACACAACGGCAGTGCGTTGCACAGGATGGATTGTGTTTGTGGACTGGGAGGGGGGGATTATGTGGTTTTTTTCCTTTTTTTGGGGGGGGGCTGAGCGGTGGGGGTCGGCGGAGGTTGCGGGGGTCTCTCCTGTGAGAAATCTAGGTCAGACTCCCCGTGTCTGGAATCGTCACGGCCCTCCCTGCGATCTCATTGGCCCAGGGATCCAGTCTGTCGTGCGTGGCGGCGTGCCGATTGGCTGTGTGGGATTCCCGGGTGGGAGGGGATTAACTCTGAGGCCCAGAAGATTGAGGATTTTCTTCTTTTATTTATTTATTTATTTCTATAAATCAAAATGTTTTGTGGGGGGTGTCAGTGCAGGTCTTGGGGGTGTGTGTGTCTGTGTGTGTGTGCACGCGCGTGCGCGTGTCCGTCACGTTCAGCTTAGTTTGTTTGAGCTAGCTTAGTGTGCTGTAGTGTTCGTGGGGGCAGAATAGTGGCCTAATTACTGGGTGTTAACTGTGGCCGATCCTAATTGTTTTTCACAAATGTTATCTGAAAAGCGCATGACGCTATGTCACTGGACCCCCAAAATGATCTGTATTTGGCAGAGTTGGTAACCAAATGGACCCTTGGGCTATACTGTAGGTCAGGAGTGCCCACACTTTTTTGACTTGAGAGCTACTTTCAAAATGACCAGCTCAACAAGATCTACCCACCCAAAACATTATAATACCATTGCTGAAAATGGCTTTGGAATAGCGGTGCTGGCTTTACATTTATGCACTTGGAATGGGAAATAGAGGGGGAGAAATGGAATCAGTAGAGTTTTATAATTGTGCGCAGCAAGGCTCTTGAAAACAGGCCCTTTTTTACGTCAATCAAACTTAATTAATTCAAGTGGCAGATGCCACAAAAATGTTTTTATATATAAATGAAATATTCTTTCTACCTGCACAGCCTTTGTGATCTACTGGTATATCGCGATCTCCTTATGGTACCCCGTCAATTCAGCTTGGGCCTCGTATTCAACAACACAATATTCAAAGTTTGGGGTCTGGGCTCAAATGCAGAATAGATAATGGGACTCGACATGAATTAATTAAATTATATGCGTAGTTTCATTATACAGATATTCCGCTGTTACGTTCTTAGCTTACATAATGATTCATGATAACTATTTTTGAGTGGTGCAACCATGTACCTACAGTCTGTGGCCATGAGCACGAGTATATGACTATTAGTACCAGTAGGGGCGCTGTTTGCCAGAAGAGAGGGGAGTTGCACCACTCGGGTGTGATTCTTATCTATATGATGTATTGCCATGTTTTTGTTATTGCTTAATGTAATTCGCTCTGGATTAAGAGCGTCTGCTAAATGCCTACATTGAACAGGGTTGAAAACCACTGGTTTAAGTAGTTAAGCACGTTTCCTTTGCTCATGTTCTTTCTCCCTCCGTTCCTCCCGTCAGCTGGTGATCCGGGTGCACATGTCAGACGAGAGCTCCAAGACCATGATGGTGGACGAGAGACAGACGGTCAGACAGGTGCTGGACAGCCTGTTGGACAAGTCTCACTGTGGCTACAGTCCAGACTGGTCCCTGGTAGAGACCATCAACGAGCTGCAGATGGGTGAGCAGCGGGGGTTGATTTTGACAGCCAATATTGAATCAGTTCAGGTCATAGTCTTTTGAATAGATTTCCATGTAGTTACAGTCACATTTTAGTCATCTTAGGTGTTTTAGTGTTAAACCCAAACCACACCAATGGGTCGAGACCAAGGTTATAATAGTTTCGTTTTTTTTTTCATTATAGTTTAGTTTGAGTTAGTTTTGACATTTTTCAATTCAGTTGGTTTTAGTTCGTTTTTAGAGCGGGTTTGCTAGTTTTTATTTAGTTTTTATTTTGGTGAAAATGCTTAGTTTTAGTTTAGTTATAGTTTAGTTTTAGTTTTTTTTTCGTACTGGTTTATTTGTGGGTTAGGGTTAGCGTGGCTACATGCTGCCGTACGTTGCTGAAAACTGCCGATTGATAAAAAGTTAAAAACTAAAAAGCGTATTTTGTCTATAATTTCAGTTAGTTTTGAGGACACAACACAGTTTCAGTTTAGTTTTAGTTTTTTAATTATTAAATAAAAAATAGTTTCAGTTAACTAAAATGTTTTTTTAATTCTAGTTTTAGTTTTTTAGTTGGTGTCGGTTAACTATTATAACCTTGGTCGAGACACAACCAAACGGTTTTAGTGTTGGACCCAGCAGTGTGATATGTCCTGTTGCACGGCGGCGGCGGCACATGGTGGGACATGTCGCCGCAAGCGATTACATTGGTTCAATTCAATGGTTGCTTGCAACTACATGCGTTTACATGCATCTACTCCTTGCAACCGTTTGGTTGCAAGGATTTGCATGGCGACCCATTGGTGTGGTTTGTAAAGGTTTTGTGAAAATATTTTAAAATATAATGTGTTGTGAACGGAAATATGCCATGCAGCTTCCTTGCTCGTATTTCGGGAGGTGTAGTTCCAGATATAGCAGTGGTTCCCAAACTTTCATGTCAAGGACCCCCAGACTGACACTAATTAGCCCGTGGACCCCCATTTGAAAAGAGAAGGTTTTTGCGGCTCTAGCAGTAATTCTCAACCCATTTAATTTCAAGGACCCCTCAGTTTGACATCCATTAGTCTACTGGCCCCCATTAAATGGCATTTCTATCTCTTTATATTTATATTATAAAATCAATGTTAATTTAACTCTGAGAAGAGTTACAGACCCATAAGGGTACATTTGGTTCCAAACTATCATTTAGCTGGTGACCCCCTGGAACTCCCTCAAGGACCCCTGGGGGTCCCCAGACCCCACTTTGGGAACCACTGCTATAACATTGGGTGATTGTGGACTAGTTGTCTGTCCATACTGCATCTGTGAGCCTATCTGTCCGTCTGTCTGTCAGAGCGTATCTTTGAGGACCATGAGAACCTGGTGGAGAACCTTCTGAACTGGACCAGAGACAGCCACAACAAACTGATGTTTATAGAACGCATCGAGAAGTACGCCCTGTTCAAGAACCCCCAGGTACACGCACACACACACACACACACACACACACACACACGCACACGCACACGCACACACTCTCCAGGAACCCCCAGGTGAGGCAGCATATCGTTGTCAGAAACCTCTTAACTCCATTCTATCTTTTTGTGGGGGTTTTCACTACGGTGTGAATCAAAAGTAGCAGATCTACAAGTTTCGAGCTTGTAGATCAGAATTTGAATCCTGAGGAGTAACAGTTTTGGATCTCCCGACAGAGACGATATATGCATATGGATCAACACTGCTGTCTTCTCCGCATTGTGTGT
>NC_137885.1:19980204-20090204 GCF_963924005.1 Protomyctophum bolini | reverse complement strand
TGCAGCAGAGTGTATACAGGGAACAGTATCTGCACATTTATATAAAGTTACAATTGAATGACTTTCAAGACGGTTTTTAATTCCAAATTGGCCAAATCGTCAAATATTATGCAAGTTCCAATCTAATGGTGCATTCTCACGGGGCAGATGCAAACATGCAGTCTGCCAGTCATTGTCAACCATGGAAAGCAGCGACATGACGATGCAAAGGCGCAAAGATAGCTGCTCCAAATGATACTCCCATTCGTAATTCGTAAGTGTGTGTGTGTGTGTGTGTGTGTGTGTGTGTGTGTGTGTGTGTGTGTGTGTGCGTGCAGTATGGGAAGCAGTTGTACATGAACTACCAGGAGGCTATGAAGAGGACAGAAGCAGCCTACGACTGGTCCTCTCTGTCTACCTCCAGCATCCGATCTGCATCCAGCTCTGCTAGCATCCCTGGTGGGTTCACGCACACGCGCACGCACGCATGCACGCACGCACACACACACCTGGAGTAGTAGACCAGGGGCCTATTTCACGAAACTTGGATTAGAGATTAAGCCGGGCTTTAACACATATCCTGGCTTAATATATCCTGGATCAGTGTTTAACCGGTTTCATGAAAGCTGGTTGATCTTGCCAGATTAATTTAACCAGTTAACCTGGATATGTTGAGGCTTGATTCGGTTTCATGAAAGTGATGCTACATAAGTTACCATGGAAACTTATGCTTTGGACCAGGCTAACAGCCAGGTTTAACCTAATCCTGATGTCTTTACTGTTCATTAAGCAGTCAAACTGATCACAAACCAATGGTGTTTTCCAGATTTATTCAATTATTATGGGTTTATGTTGCCTTATTTGTATCGGTCTGCATTAAAGGACTAATTTAAGCACTATATAAAATCAAATAACCAAAATATATAGGCTGCACAACATCATGACAGCTTGTGAGCTTGTAGATCAGCTGCTTTTGGTGAATGTTCCCCATGAATAGGTTTGCTGTCGTGCAAGTGCACGGTTAAGAAGAATTATTATATTATATATATTATTTTTTTGTAAAAGTGAAAACCACTAAATATTACCATTACTCATTGTTTTACAACATATTACCATTATAACGTTTCACCCATAGTCCTACATACTTACACCTAGAAACCCCATTCAAACCTATTTAGGTTCATCCTACGGTGGACATCTGTGCCTGAAAAGGAATCTTTGAAATGTTTCATAGTTTTAGAAATATAGTGCTTTCAAATTTGAGACATTTATAGGCAGATAGTGGCACTTCAAAAAATCACTTTCACCTAGAAACTCCATTCACACTTTGTAAAATTCAGCTTACTGTGGAGACACATGCTGGAACTTTTTACTTTGAAATGTTTTGTAGTTTCTGAGTTATTTAACTTAAACGCCCAATGTATTCTCAATGGCAATAGCACAAATTTTGGCCTCACCAGTCTGGCCCCTGTCTGGACAACAACCCCCTTCCCCAAAGGTAGCTCCCTCAGAGGAGGGAGTTATGGCCAAATATCACAATGCGACAATATCATTATGCTTACAATATTAAGAATTCTGTTTTAAGTTAATAGTAGTGGTAAAATGTAAACTATATTTTTGGGGTAGTTAATCATTCAGTCTATCCACTATTGAGAGTATGTTCTCTCTTTAATTACAGCAGCAGTATTTATTTTAGAAGCTTAAGTCCTTGTATCAGTAAGTCTTGAATAGATTAGTAAAGATAATGAGATATACAGAAGGGGGCTGTAATGCAACTATTAAGGATGCAAACTGCCTTAATACCCCATGAAGAAGAAGGATCAGTAAATCTTTGATCCACAGAAGGGGTCTAGAGACAACAAGCCAGACTGTCTATTAAGCCAGGCTTGCTGATCCCGGCTCGCCAAATCCGCCAATTCTGAGCCTCGCTTGGCTTTAGTGGAACGGAATAAACCAGGCTGTAAAGATCAGGATTTAAAAAGCCTGGCTTTGGCCTATATCCTGGATTAGTTAATCCAAGATTCGTGAAATAGGCCCCAGATGACATTGTTAGAGTTTTAATGAACACTCAGATCAGCTAACAACATCGGGGGCAACGCGCCACACGTCTCCCAGACTTCTCTCCCTTCTGTCTCCAAAACTATGGAATGAACTCCCAATCTTCTGCCGTAATCTGAAGACGTCTGCTACACGCCTAAATTGTAAACAAGCAGGTGTTTCTTGGTAGGATGTCTATGGATGTTTTCACAATATAGTGTCCAGAACATTGGCTCTGTGTAGTTTGTCAACCTGTAGATATTTAGAGCAAAAGAATATATTTCTAACGGTCAAGATTTTGGTAGGTTCCAGAGCTAAGCTTAATGCATAATTGTGCTCCTGTCATTGCAGAGTCCCAGTCCAACCACTCAGGCCAGTCGGACAGCGGGGTGGACACTGGCTCTTCTCACGGACGCTCCCAGAGTGTGGTCAGCTCCATCTTCTCAGAGGCCTGGAAGAGAGGCACCCAGATGGAGGAGAACACCAAGGTACTGGTCCCTTTTAACCGATTCCGTACATAGGACGTTGCCACACGTCATAGGGGTCCCAATCGACACGTACATAGGACGTCCTAGCGCATCCTCAATGATACCGGGCGAGATAAGAATATTCAGATTTTTTTCCTTAATTTTCTTTTTGTCAGTTCGCCTTTCGGCTACCGTATGCTACGCTCTGCACTAAAATTAGCTTACCGTTGACATAGCTGTTAGCGCGGCGGAAAGACTGACTCGTCTCTCCTAATCCAGGGCGCTCTCCGTGGTTATGAACGGATCGATATACTGCCGCTTCATTTCTGCTCCTCATCTGTCTCTCCAGCAAAATATTTTTGGATCATATATGGTACAACGTCTCGGTTTTGGAACTTTAAACCAGTGTGGCGGATATTTTGACCAGCTTCTCCTTGAGTCTTGCCTGTCCAGCACCTGGTCGGTTTCCGTCCCAACAATGTGATATAATTATACTGTATATAACATTGGACTGGCAGTGTCTTACAACTCTGTTCTTTCCTCTCAACAGATGAGGCACGAGTCCTCCAGAGGTGCCACCCTCCCCCACTCCACCCACAGCCACCCCACTCCGCCCCTCGCCCACTCCACCCTCCCCCACCCCGCCCACCGCCATCACAGCCAGCATTCGGCCGACCACCCGGCGAGTCCCGCCCTGGCCCACTCTCCGCAGCCCCAAGCCCAGCACCCCCAGGCTCCTCCGCCCCAGCAGCTGTACCAGGCTCCTCCGCCCCAGCAGCAGTACCAGGCTCCTCCGCCCCAGCAGCACCCCCAGGCTCCTCCGCCCCAGCAGCAGTACCAGGCTCCTCCGCCCCAGCAGCAGTACCAGGCTCCTCCGCCCCAGCAGCAGTATCAGGCCCCTCCCCAGCAGCAGTATCAGGCCCCTCCCCAGCAGCAGTACCAGGCCCCTCCCCAGCAGCAGTACCAGGCCCCTCCCCAGCAGCAGTATCAGGCCCCTCCCCAGCAGCAGTACCAGGCCCCTCCCCAGCAGCAGTACCAGGCCCCTCCCCAGCAGCAGTACCAGGCCCCTCCCCAGCAGCAGTACCAGGCCCTTCCCCAGCAGCAGTACCAGGCCCCTCCCCAGAGCCAGACCCAGCCTCCTGCCCAGGCCCAGTACCTCCCTCCACCCCTCCACATCCAACAGCTACAACAACAACAACAGGCTCACAGCAGCTACGCCCACACGCCCTCCCCTCCACCTCCACCTCCGGCCCAGCAGCAGCAGCCTCCCCCTCCGCCCCCCCCTCCTCCTCCGCCCCCTCCCCCGCTCCACGTGGTGTCCCACCATTCCCCGGCCACCATGTACAAGTTCAGCACCATCACGCGGCTGCAGAACCAGAACGGGGCGGCGGCCAGGAGCAAGGCAGCCGCGGCGGCCGCTGCAGCCGCCGCTGCTGCTGCTGCAGCCAATCACCACCACCAGGCCCTGCCCCCGGCCCCGGTGGCCCCGCCCACCGCCAGGGCCAATCACGCCCCCTCGGCCAATAACGTGCCGCCGCCTCCCCCTCCTCCGCCGCCCCCCTCCCTGCCGCCGCCGGGCTCGGCCATGGCGGTGCTGATGAAGCCTCCGGGGGGCTTCACTCCTCCTCCTCCTCCTCCTCCCCCCCCGCCGCAGACCAACGGGGTGGCGTTCCCCCCTCCCCCTCCCCCCGCGTCGTGCCCCAACAACAACGGCCTGCGTCTTCAGGCCCTGAAGCAGAGGTTCCCCAGCCCGCCCCCCCAGCGGGACCTCCTCCTCTCCCCTCCTCCCTGCGACGACCACGGCGTCCTGGAGGACTCCCCGCCGCCGGCCCCCGCCCCGCCCCCTCCCCCACCCCCCCCTCCTCCTCCCCCTCCGCCCCCGCCTCCCCCCGCCCAGCAGCACTTCCCGCCGCCCCCCGCGCCGCCGCCCAAGACCTTCACGCCGGGCTTCCTGCCCTCCCACGCCCACGCCAAGCCCATGTCGCCCGTGTCGCCGTTCCCTCCGGCCCCCCCGCCTCCCGCCGTCGCCCAGGCTCCGCCCCCGCCGCCGCCCCCTCCCCCCGCTGCACCGATCAAGAAGCAGTTCGGCCTGCAGGCGGCGGGTCACGGCCAGCCCCCTCCCACCCTGCCCAAGCAGCACAGCCTGAACAAGCCGCCGCCCTCCGGGGGGTCCCTGGTCAAGCAGATCGCCAGTCAGTTTCCCGGGGCCTCGTCGCTGCCCTCGTCGTCATCATCGCTGCAGCCCACCAATCACACGGCGGAGAGCCCCAAGCCGCCGCCCCTCTCCCCGCCTGCGGTCAAGGCCAAACCAAAATGGCAGCCGGGTGGCGGCGGCGGGGGCCAGCAGCAGTCTCCGGAGTTCCCCCCGCCGCCTCCCGAGACGGGTGGAGGAGGAGGAGGAGGAGGAGGAGGCGGCTTCCACCACGCCCCGCCACCACCTCCACCCCCCCCTCCTCCCCCTGGCCCCGCCCAGGGCCCCACCCCCCCTCCGCCCCCTCCGCCCCCCGGGAACATCATGGGCTCCCCGCTGAGGAGGTCCCCCTCCGGCTCCTCCTGCTCCTCCTCTGGCTCCTCCTCCTCCTTGGCGGGGGGCCTGGGCGGAGGGAAGAAGCCGCCTCCCACTCCTCAGAGGAACTCCAGCGTGAAGGCGGACTCCTCCACCTCCTACCAGGAGTCCAGGAGGAACCTGCTCAGCAAGTTCGCTCCCCAGGCCAACGGCACCCCCTCCTCCTCCGGCCACGCCCCCCCTGGGTCTCCCTCCAGGGAGCCGCCGCCCCCCACCGGGCCTCCGGCTCCCCCCAAACCGGGCAAGCTCAACCTGGCCAACCTGCCCCTGGCCCTCCAGGCCAAGGTGGGCCAGGCCAAGCAGTGCGACTTCCCCTCCCCACCGCCCCCCGAGAGCTCCTCCTCCTCCTCCTACTTCCCGCCGCCGCCGCCGGCCTCTGAGCTCTTCCCCCCTCCCCCTCCCCCTCCTCCCGCCGCGGGAGACGTCATGCATGGCGCCGGCGTGGCCGCCGCCGCGCCCAAGGTGGTGGCGGTGGTCAACCCGCAGCCCCAGGCGCCCCCGCCCCCTCCCCCCGTCTCCCTCGTCAGCATCCCCTCCTGGAACAACAACAGCAACAAGAAGACCCCGCCTCCGGCGCTGCTCCGCCACCGCGGCGGCAGCAACAACAACTCCGCCCCTCCGGACCCTCCGGGGTCGCCCCCGCCCCTGTCCTCCTCCCCGTTCGCCCCTCCCCCCACCTCCCCCAAGGGCGGCGGCCAGCCCAACTTCATGGACGACCTGCAGCGGACTCTGAGGCGCAAGTCGGCGGGCCGCCAGGGCTCGCTCAGCTCGGGCAAGCTGGAGCCAGCGGCGCCCGCCGCGGGCACCATGGACGACATGGCGCTGCCGCCGCCGCCTCCCCCCGAGCTGCTCCAGGGCAACGGGGGCTTCACCGGGAACATCTCAGGCTATGCAACGCTGCGGCGAGGGCCGCCTCCCGCCCCGCCCAAACGCGGCGACGCCACCAAACTAACCGGAGAGTGTTGAAAGGGTTATTAGAGAGACACCCCTTTTGGACGTACGGTATAGACTCTAAGCTGGTTCCTCCACCGTCGGGAGACACAACCCTGAAGGCCTTTTCCGGGTCAACCTGAGAGACCCGCGGTTGTTTGGAGGACGGCGGACACTTTGTGACTGTGTACATAATATAATTATACTGAACGCCGGACGAGACCTGGTGGTGTTTGCGAATGACTCTCATGTTGACGCTGTTGGCCTGCTTGGAGCGCCAGGACCGTTGGTGTCAGGTCATCTGTTTACTGCAGACAATGCACCCGCTCCACTGAAGCTTGGTTCATACTTGTCCTTCACCGAATTTAGACGACGTGACACATTGGCCCCTTTTCCACCGGGATGGAACCTGTTTGTTTCTTTTCCAGTGTTTTCACTGGAAATGAATTGGTTCGAAACCCTAAAAGTAGTTTTGGAACTGGAACCAACAAAATGGCCGCCGGTTCTGAGGACACACCAAAGCTTCCACAAATCTAGAACGGAAGCAGTTCTAGAACCAAAGTTATTTTGGTGGAAAAGAGGCCATTGTGAGCTTGTAGATCTGCTATTTTCGGCAAGTGACAACTGTCGCACAATGGAGTATAAATGAAGACGAAAAAACAAAAAATGCTTTCCTGCGATGTTCTAAACTGACATTCAAGTCATTTATGTTTCTCTATGTCACATACCGTATCCCCGCCTAGCTACTGCTAGGCTGAAGCAAAACGGCAGTGAGAATTGTTCCCAAATGCTTGTTTTGTGATATGAGAGGTCTGAGCCAACTCGCGTAAGCCACTTCTTTGCCATAAGTTTGTGCCACGTGTTGGAGAGAGAGAGAGGGAGAGAGAGAGAGAGAGAGAGAGAGACAGAGACAGAGAGAGAGAGAGAGAGAGAGAGAGAGAGAGAGAGAGAGAGAGAGAGAGAGAGAGAGAGAGAGAGAGAGACAGACAGACAGAGGGAGAGACAGAGAGAGAAAAGATGGAACTCATCAGGATCCAATCGTTCTGCTTTGGTACTGCATGGACCTGTAAAGACAAGCTGTACAAACTGAAGCTCTTGTGTGTGTGTGTGTGTGTGTGTGTGTGTGTGTGTGTGTGTGTGTGTGTGTGTGTGTGTGTGTGGGCGTCGAGTAGTAAACGTTTAGGAAGGCCTTCATGGAACAGGGATTGTATGTGTATGTTGTTGTTGTTTTTTTTGCTTTTATATGAAATTATTTAATGATTGCTAAATGAAAGGAATTTCTTTCTGTTTTGTATTTTATCAGATTTACGTACATTTTATCTAATCATATTTTTTATCAGCTGGTCAGCAAAGGTGCGAGAGGAGCTCAAATGGAAGGAAGGCACAGTGGAATGTACTGAAGAAGAGCAGCATGGGAAACGTTTGGAATGAATGATTCGGTATCTCCAAAACTATAAATCTGCAAAAAAGGAAAAAGCATTCATGAAGCCCCTAATATAGTCGCCTCGTCCACTGAGAATGCCTTTTGAGCGCCGGTCGTCGGTCGCACTGAAGCGAGATGCTCAGGCGGGCCTCTGGGACGAGCTGCACCGTGCGCTTTAGACCGTCGAAATGCTCAAAAGACACTCTCAGTGAAGACGGCACCGAAAAGCTACGATCCGTAACTCTTTTAACAGCTTGAACACAAGTCTCCCGCTCATGGGACACCACCAAACATCTCCCGCCCGGCTCACTCCGGGGGGGGGGGGGAATCAT
This sequence comes from Protomyctophum bolini, assembly GCF_963924005.1. Lineage (NCBI taxonomy): Eukaryota > Metazoa > Chordata > Actinopteri > Myctophiformes > Myctophidae > Protomyctophum > Protomyctophum bolini. The sequence continues at coordinate 20,082,470 of NC_137885.1, read as the reverse complement.
CATTCCCCGCTTGGCCAGAGCATACAAACATACAGGGTTTATGAGCTTTGGGTAGTACTACACAAACATCAACCAGTATGGTGTCCTAACCGCGACACCTAAATGTCTCAGTGGAAGAGTTGGATCCTTTAAAATGAGTCCCAGGTTCTAGCTTTGTGCTTAATTTATGATCTGCAGTATGACTGTGTCGCTTGTTAAAAAGAACCGACCAATCGACAAGCTCAACAACGTGTCACCACACTACACCTGTGTAGATCACTTCTTATTGGCAAGAGTCGCCCTCGTGCGACGGACGGAACACGAATGATAATTATTATTTTTCACAAAGAAATGCGTTGTTGGTGAAGTAACGGCTTGACCGAGTCAGGACTGTGTGTGTGTTTGTGTGTGTGCAACTGGAAGAAAGCATTGTATGTATTGTGTACTGTTTTCTTTTCTTTTCTTTTTCTTTTTATTTAATGCAAAGAAAATAAACTTGTCTTATAGTGGACTTAAATGGTTGGTGAAGAGGCCTGTGGTGTGTGATGGTAGAGCGCGCGTGTGTGTGTACGTACGTGCGTGTTCATGCGTTTTGGCTTGACCTATGACCTGAACGTTTCAGTTTCATTTTGTTTATACCTGTACAGTCCCGGCTGCCGCCATGTGTCTGTCTGTGTGTGATTGTTTTTTTTTCCACGGTGCCGTTAATTGGCCAAAGGTCATCTGACCTCCAGCAGCAACGCCTTCAGTTGACCGTTTGACATGCACACGGCGGCCATTTTGCCATGTGAATGCTATTCCGAAGCTCGTTTACGTTCATTCATCATTCCTGAATAGCCTAGCTAGCCAGTCTACAAGCTCACAACTCCTCACAATGTTCGGCTATTTTCACAAAGTGTGGAACCGAGTCAAACTAAATGTAATGCCTACCATTCCAAGTGCTTGTCGGGGTGCGGCCGGGCTCCCCAGTTCAAATATGATTATTTTTGGGGGCTCCCCAGTTCAAATATGATTCTTTTTGGGGGTCCCCAGTTCAAATTTATATGATTATTTTTGGGGGGTCCCAAATTCGGCCTGAGATGTTTGGGAACCCTTGCCCTAGGCAACCGTCACAGCGATGGGTGGGTGGGTGTGTGTGTTTGTGGTTTTGTCAGTATGTCTGTTGTGTGAGTATAATGGCCCACCAGTGGTGGAAAGTACCTATTACTAAGTACAAGTTGGAGGTATTTGTACTTTACTTGAGTATTTCCTTTTTCCAATACTTTTACTTAAATTCTACTCCTCTACATCTCAGATCCAAATGTTATGCTTTTACTCCACTACATTCATTTGAAAACACTAGTTACTTTTTGATCATTATTACAAAACATACATTAACCACTTCAGCACTATGTACATTTTGGGCATTTGAAAATAGCCGATTTACAAGCTCACAATGTGATGCAATGCGACACATTATGAGCTTGAAAACTTGAAATAGGACCTTCTTTACTTTTGGTATTTTGATGCCAGTACGTTTGTTCTTTTACTCAAGTACATTTTGAATTCCGGACGTTTACTTGTAACAGAGTATTTCTACACTGCAGTATAGATACTTTTACTTAAGTAAAGAATGTGAGTACTTTTTCCACCACTGGCCCACACCCCCGTCGTCTCTTTTTGAGTGTCATGAATGATGATGTCACTCATTAATAATAACTGGACCGTTCAAAATGTGGTTTATCATAATAAAACAAAATTAAAAGAACGCAACTGATATGGTGTCAGGGTTGAAAGGTTTAAGACAGTGGTTCCCAAAGTGGGGTCCGGGGACCCGCAGGGGTCCCTGAGGGAGTTCCAGGGGGTCCCCAGCTAAATTATAGTTTGAAACCAAATGGACCATTACGGGTCTGTAACTCAGAGTGTACAAAAATTGGGGGTCCCAGAGATATTAATGCCATTAAATGGGGGTCCGTAGATTATAATGCATGTCAAACTGCGGGTCCTTGAAATTGAGCAGGTTGAGAATCACTGCTGGAGCTGTACAAATCCTCTCTTATGGGGGTCCCTGGAATATTATTTTCAAATGGCGGTCCGCAGGCTAATTGGTGTCAATTTGGGGGTCCTTGACATGAAAAGGTTTGGGAACCACTGGTTTAAGACGTACTCGAAAGCAGTTAACCTGACAGACTGTGATAGAGTTCAGAAAGCAGACTGTTATCTCATATAATCAACAAAGTACCATTGGAGAAACCTCAGTCAAAACACAGTTGGACCCCACTCTACAACTAAAGGCCTATTTATTATAACATGCTATGTCTTTTATCTCGCTTATAAACCCATTATAGTGCTTCGTCTGCCCTCCGGGGGGGGGGGGGGGGGGGGGGTATCCTTTCACAATAATATGGCTGAGTATCATTGTCATGGACAGGTTTTCTTGGCTGCAGTTACACAGTATGTAAGTTGTTGATGTGCTGATTCAGACGTTGCGAGGAGGGCCAAGTGAAATGAAGAAAAAACGTGTGGGGGTTAACGAGAAGTGATGTGTTCTCTTCTTGCATATAAACTGAAAAAAACTCAATATAAATGTTCAAAACCTGACCTCAACGTGTGTCCAGAGTCCACTTCTTCTGCTTCCGTTTGTTTTTTTATGGTGTGTGTTTAGCCCATTCTGGACGGGAAGGAACCCCTTTTGGTGTTTTTAAGCTCTATGCTATACTTTAGCTCAGGGGTGGGAAACTTTGACGATGGAGAGGGCCACTATATTTCCACACTCACTCCAGGGGGCCACATTGCATATTACTGTCGTAGCAAAAAATATGTCTCAAAATGCGTCTCTGTGTGTGACGCGTTTTGAGCTTGTAGATCAGCTGAATTGAAATCCTGAAATTATTTTTTCATTGGAATCCTGAAAAGTATTTTTATTAAATTTCAATGCCTTTCAAATGCCTTTAAATATAGTTATGTTAACTTTATTAACTTTAATACTACTCGTTAAGCTACTAATTTAGACTGAAGTAATAAAGCAGGTCATGTTTGCATGCTTCAAATTGTAACAGCTGTAATATTAACTTGAGGTCTTTATCTATTGACACATAGCAGATCTACACTGTAAAATCCAAGAACTACTTTGACATAGATAAATCCCCCGTCAAACCAAACTCGGCTTCTATATGCAGATGGGACGCAGCCTGAGGTTACTGAGGTGGTGTTGATGGAGGTGATGAAGGGGAGCAGATCAGGTGCGATGGTCTGGAAGATTGGAGACGGGACGGGGTCGAGAGACAGGTGACTGAGGTGGTAGGTGGATGTGACTAGTTTTAGGACCTCGTCTGGGGATAAGGGAGAGGAAGGGAAGTAGAGGAAGTGTGTGTGTGTGTGTGTGTGTGTGTGTGTGTGTGTGTGTGTGTGTGTGTGTGTGAGAGATTTAAGGTGCATTTGCAAACTCTGTTGACACTGGACATGATCACAAGTTGCTGCTCACAACTGTGTGTATTGTGTATTTTTATCCAGAGTAATACATTTATCTGGGGAATCATTTAGGAGGAGCACACCAGGGAGAATGATTTAGGTTTAGGAGGAGTACACCTATGTAACGGGTATAAGAAATACTCTGTTTATTGTAGTGAAATTCCTGCTAAGATATGTCTGTATAGTTATCCTCCTGCATGAGTGGTTGTTTAGTGCCCCCTACTGGTAGTCTATAAAGGTGACCGGAAACGGAAGTTCCCCACAGTCTAGACGCTGCCCTAGCTGGCTGCTGTGGTAAGTGTGTATTGTCCGGAGCTGCTCTGTGAAAGTATTATAAAGTACACTAAAAAGCTAACGTGAGATTTGTTGTATGATACACAGTCATGTAACAGCATTGGAGATGCTACCCCAGTGTATTTTCGTTTTGTATTTGTTGCTCACGTTGGTTATACTATTTATTTTGATACTGAATACATTGTTATCTTTCTTATAGACGTCACTATCAGTGGAGGAGCTAACTATTTTGTTCTATGTCCGAAACCACTCATTTGCAGTAAAAGAACCTCTCAACATCCAACCCAGCTGCCTCTGTGTGTGTCTTTCATGACGGGACGGGTACACAACCGTTACACCTAGCCCAAATTTTTTGATTCTCGTAGAGGTTTTTTTCGATTCTGACGAATCTCTCTACGAGAGTCAAAACGCTAACTCCGCCCCTAATGTCGAAGAAGCAAACTGATGCCTTTAAATCACTCTTACCTTGTACAAATGCAAAATCTAAGCTGCTTTTCATGTTGCCCCACTTGTTTGTGAGCTCTGCGGAAGCATATTAAACTCTGTCAATGCTTATTTTTCAATAAAAAAGGTATTTTAGCCATCTTGCTTTTCTCTCCATTGTAAATGCGCAAGAGAACCCTGGCCGCTAGGGGCGCGGGCAATATTCTTGCGCCGTTTACCGCATTTACAATTCTGTTGCGCCGTTTACCGTATTTACAATGGAGAGAAAAGCAAGATGGCTGCGGGTGAAAGAAATACTCAGAAACAGAGTTGACTATAAAACGTTTTTTATTGAAAAATAAGCATTGACAGAGTTTAATATGCTTCCGCAGAGCTCACAAACAAGTGGGGCAACATGAAAAGCAGCTTAGATTTTGCATTTGTACAAGGTAAGAGTGATTTAAAGGCATCAGTTTGCTTCTTCGACATTAGGGGCGGAGTTAGCGTTTTGACTCTCGTAGAGAGATTCGTCAGAATCGAAAAACTACGTTACACCTACACAAGCGCTGTCTAGACGGAAATCAGGTAAAAACATTCATGTTGTATCTTCTTTGTTGTTTGTGTTGAGATTGAAAAGGTTCCTGCATTACAGACTGATCTGTTATTTGTTCAGTTTCCCCCAGGAGCCCCCAGAAGCAAATATCTGAGTTAAAAAGCTTCACTTTAAAAACATATATGTTGAGCCAAAACGTTCTGTGCCTGCACTGGCATTGTCTACAACAGAGACCTGACAGCATTCTGCTTCCTAGTGACTTCATTTGGGGAGGGGCTAAAAGGAGGAAGGAAGAGAGTGTGAGAGTGAGAGAAACAAGTGAAAACAGAGATGTTTTAAATTAAATAACCTGGTAAATGTTGTCACCAAATGAAGACGAGAGCCAGGGATTAATATCACTATGGATATTTGAGCATGTTTGTGTATTTGGAGCAGGATTTCACTTAGTATTTCTACCATAGCTGACATTAATAACAACAACGACTGTGGCTCAAGAGGTAGAGCAGGTTGTCCAATGATCCATGGGTCGGCAGTTCAAATCCAGGCTCCTCCTGTCTACATGTCGAATTGTCCTTGGGCAAGACACTGAACCCCAAATTGCTCCCGATGTGCTGGTTGGTACCTTGCATGGCTTCCGCTACAATCGGTGTATGAATGTGTGTGAATGGGTAATGCACAATCTATGTAAAGCGCCTTGGATAAAGGCACTATATAAATGCACCATTTACCAAGATGGACTGTGGCTGATCAACTATAGTGCGAGAGACATTCCAACAAGTTTCTGAGTATGGATGCTATCTGAGAAGTGTAATGGACATTAAAAAAAAGAACCTCCTCCAGCTCCTCCTCACAAAATCAAAAATAATTATTAAAAGTAATGAAAACAGTAAATGACAAACCACCCCCTCACGTATTAGAAGGACATTATCAGTCAACAGAAAATAGTTTGGTGTTTTCGCTGGATCTATCATGGTTAAAATTGAGTTTTAAGTTATAATGGATTTGTATAGGAAGGGGGCAGGGCAGCTAAAATTCATTCAAATATCTAAATACTGACTGAAGCGACATAAAAACTGTCTGTGGTGTTCACATAAGCCTGAGTAGATGATTAAATGAAAGTGAAATATCCCTTTAAGCCTAAGCTAAGTGTTGCCCCCCCTGGTGACAATCGGGTAATAATACGGCAACAATGTCGGGCAAACAGAACCGTTCCTCAGACTACTTTAAAGGGTACAAAAGTTACATTTTTGTAGTTTAAGGTTTGTTTAAAACGGGCATATAGTGTCACGGTTTGTGCCAGAGAGGGATAGTGAGTACCGTATATCAGTAGAAGGATGTTGAGGTTGGAACTGTACTTTCCGTGGCCTGCAGGTAGTTGATCAACAGGAGGGCACTTCCGCTGCTCAATGCCCTCAGGTTTCTGTGTACAGATCGGGCCAGAAGCCTAGTCTGGTGTGATGTTCTCAACCACGTTTTCCTCTTTCGCAGCCTTCTCTCCGGCCTCAGTTTCCAACGCCTTCCTCCTCTTAGTCTCTCTACCGTTGCTGGCGCGCAGTTCCGAAATGTCCAGCAACTTGACCCCCCTCTTCTTCTGGGGTGGCGTCCGGGCAGCGGGAACGGCCGTGTGTTTAGCGGGAGGGCTGAACACACTGGGGGACGTCGTGGCGGCACCGTGGGACGGAGCCTTTGGGATGCCGCCGCCTTTGATGGGCGTGGCGGCGACGTCAATGTTTCTGACCGAGCCTCTGTCGTTGGCATGGAACGGCGCCACAATCTTCTTCAGCTGCTGGGCCGTTTCCTTGGACTTCTGTAGCAGCTCTTCCCGGAGGGTGGCGCTCTTGGGCTCCCTCTTGAGGTGAAAGTGTTTGACGGGGGCTGCGAGCGGTCCCACGAGGGTCTCCCGGACCTCCTTGTCCAGATACTTGCACTCCAGCGGCAGCATGGCGGACGACTCGCACGTGGCGTTCACCTTCCTTCGGAGCTCCCTCAGGACGCTGGGGTTCAGCTCCTCCAGGTTCAAGTCGAGGGAACCCGTTTCCGGGAAGGGCTTGAGGATGGCGGCCACCGTTCGCACCCAGTCGTCGGAATCTGCCGTGGCCAGTTGGAGGATATTCGAAAGGGACTCCTTCTTCATCTTCTTGTCGTCGACGGTGCACCGGGGGAGGTGCAGCATCCCCAGCAGCAGCTTGAGCTTCACGGGTGTCGACAGACTGGAGAAACCCGACTGCAGGTTGTCGATGACGTTGGTGAGGAGAGAGGCGATGCTGGACGGTGCCCAGAGCTCATCCGTGGATCCGAGTTTGTTGTGAAGCCACAGGCTGGTGTCGCTGTCCTTCATGGACACCATGTTGGAATATGTAAAATAATAAACTGAACACAATGAGGCAGCAGTGAACCCCTAGAACTGTTGTAGTCAGCTTTTGAGCTGTTTAGCAGTCGAAGTCATGTCATCAAATGTGATGTCCACCAGACCCAAATATGGAGTTCCCGGGCAACTTGTCTGCAAATGACCAGCTCTCAACCTTATACAGTCATCAACAGTTTGCCAATAGTTTGAATCAGCCAGGAGTAGTAAAGACAGAAGACACATCAGCGATCAGCCGACTTGCAATCACTTGGGTCACCTGAATAGACTCCATACTGAAGAAAGCCTTTTCCAGTCTGTAACCAGTCAGAAACAAGGAGACAGACAGACCAAGATCTTACAGTCATTAATAATCATGGTATAATTAACCAATTTAGACCTGATCTAAATCATGACAGTTTTCTATGTCAGTCATTCTCAAACATTTTCATGTGATGGACCCTCAAAAGTATAGCCTATGTAATTGGCCTTGACAACGCGTTGTGAACTTGTTAGTCTTGCGTTGCCAGACTGTTGCCTCTCGCCGCAGTTTCCAAATCATACAGTCTGGAGCAACAGATGTTCATGAGTAAAATATAAAGCGGAAGTGGAGCCTCCTCCCCACTTCCGTTCTGAAATCATCTAAGCATATTTAGCTTGTTACTTAGCAGAAAAGGAAATAAAAAATAAGCTCTAAAGATATTTTAAAATATATTGTCATGAATGGAAATGGCAGCTTCCTTACTCGGAGGTTCCAGACTCTATATACTGTAGCATTCGGAGATTGTGGAAGAGTTGTCTGGATACGTGAGACTATGAGCTTGTCAAAATGTGTATAGGACTGAAGTGGTTAATGTATGTTTTGTAATAATAATAATCAGAATCTACAAGTGTTCAAATAATTGTAGTGGAGTAAAAGTACCATATTTTGAGTGAGTGATTGATTAAAACATTAATTTCACAGTATGTAGAAAGGTTACATTTCAAACAAAAACACTAAGCACAAGTCAATACAAACTGTTACTTTGTGGACGAACCATGATTATGCACCAAGACTTGTTTACATCAGGGTCCTCCATTTTCAATTCATCTTAAAGACGTACAAATATAACACTTGATTGTTATATTATTATTATGACGATTTCAGTATAAAGTTTAAATTAAGAGTAATGAGCATAGCGCCTGTCGTAGACATGCGCAGAGCAAGTTCAGTCAGGGAACCTCAGTCAGCGCGCCGGCCGTTAATTGGGCCACCACAGCATCATCCACATTCACTCAGCCAATCACAGCTCACCCCATCTCTCATACCGGCTACTTGAACCAGAGGTCTGCATTCCTCTGCCTTCTTGTTTGCCCACTGCTGCTGTATCAGCGTGCTGCTGTCATACACTTGCGCTCATTCTGCTTGCTTATTGCTAATGCTTTATTGTATACTGTGCGCTGCTGTATACAAGTGCATGCTCACCCACCTCCACCCCAGCTACCACCTGTCGTTTTGGATCTACTGTTTTAGGTACGGGGGATTCGGAGTCCCTATGGTCGGGACTGATGCGCTTGACCCGTACCTAAAAAGCAGATCCAATACATCGCCAAACCATAATAAATATATTGCATTGATTATCTATATTCAATAAATATATATATTACATCCTCCTTGAGTTGTCTGACTGAAGTGGTTAAATATTTGTATATATTTTTTGACTATATTTTTGGGGTAGTTAGTTCAGTCTATCCACTATTGAGAATATTCCCTCTTTTATTATAGCATAAATATTTATTTTAGAAGCATAAATCGTATCGGTAAGTCTGTGGGATAGATTCTAAGTAACTATACTGAGATATACAGAAGGGAGCGGTAATACAAAGTATTAAGGAAGGGTGCCAACTGCCATTAACAAACCTGGTTTTGGTTTAAATCCTGGATTAGTTAATCCAAGTTTCGTGAAACAGGCCCTTGGAGCAGAGCTGACCCAAATTCACAAACAGGTACTGAACACAGCACAACACTGACACCTGCTGGACACAACGGGACACAACATTTATTACCCCTAGTGCAGATGGTTCCAAACAAAGCAATGTCAATGGGCATACAGGACAGGTGTCAATCAACTCTAGTCAACATATTACAGGTTTGACTAAAAAAACAAAATAGCAGGAATAGCAGTCTGAGAGTGAGAGATCTGAGAAAAACAAAGTTGTTTATAAATTAAATAATCTGATGTCACCAAATGAAGAGCTAGGGATTAATATCAGTGTGTGTGTGTGTATCAGCATGTTTGTGTGTTCGAAGCTGGGTTTTCACTAAGTATTTCTACCATAACCAGCTGACATTATACAACAAGATGGACTGGACAGTCTGGACTGTCAACTAACACACTAGTGAGCTTGCCCTGGAGGAGGAGAAGAGAGTAAGTGAGAGACATTTCAACAAGTTTCTGAGTGAGTAATGAGTATGGATGCTATCTGAGAAGTGTAATGACAAGGACATTTATAGCCCGGCCCCTAGAAGCATACTGTCATATTGCATACATTTCACACACAGGAGGGCATAGGAGTGACCTATGGCTGTGTACTGTATATGAAATGTACCAGTATGTAATATCACAGCCATTCTAGAACTAGGACCTAACTAGAACTGCACTCTGCCGAGTGCATACTTGCTTGTTGCACACTAGTAGGCCATAAATGGCCTACTAGTGCGCAAGCAGAGCGCGCAAGTACTTTCGACCGCTGGAAACTATCACATCTCAGTATCTCTGTGAAGGAACGTTTGAAATGTATAATCATTACGTGTAACTATTTGCTACCTAACTACTTTTTTACAGAAAAATGAATCATTGATATGTGATGAAAAAGAAAAGGTATATAAACTGAATTAAAATATATTATACAGTATAATTATTTTATTACTTATTGTAAATTGTCAATTGTTTTAAATGTATTTCATTTTGTACTATAGTGATATTAATACTAAATCATGATCAGAGTAATATGTGTCTCTAACTACTAATTTCTGTAATAATACTTTCAAATTTGTTGAAATATACATGATCTAAAATACTTCCGAAATCTGTAGTTGGATTTGTATCTCAGTGATGACGTAAGAGAAATGGTCAGCTGTGTAATCTGGTCCCACCAGATACCACATTAGGTCATCGTTGAGAGCTGGGACCAGAGTACACGGTGTGTATATGTATGACTAGCTCTCAGTGATGACGTAAGAGATATGGTCATCTGTGTAGTCTGGTCCCAGCAGACCAGGCACAGATTTACAAATTACAAATCACATTACAACTACATACAGAGTATGTAGTTGTAATTTGATTAGCAGTATACTGTGGTTACTTGGTTCCAAAAAGTGAAGCCAAGTTTTTTTCAACCGTAGGTTTGTGCCTGGTTTGCTGGGACCAGTTACAACATTACGTCATCGTTGTGAACTGGGACCAGAGTACATGGTGTGTATATGACGTAATGTTGTAACTTGTAACTTGTAACTAGTCCCAGCAAACCAGGCACAGACTGTATGTAGTTGTTCTAGTTACAACTACATACAGAGTATGTAGTTGTAATTTGATTAGCAGTATACTGTGGTTACTTGGTTCCAAAAAGTGAAGACAAGTTTTCTTCAACGGTAAATCTGTGCCTGGTTTGCTGGGACTAGTTACAACATTACGTCATCCTTGAGAGAGTACATGGTGTGTATATGACGTAATGTTGTAACTTGTAACTTGTAACTAGTCCCAGCAAACCAGGCACAGACTGTATGTAGTTGTTCTAGTTACAACTACATACAGAGTATGTAGTTGTAATTTGATTAGCAGTATACTGTGGTTACTTGGTTCCAAAAAGTGAAGACAAGTTTTCTTCAACGGTAAATCTGTGCCTGGTTTGCTGGGACTAGTTACAACATTACGTCATCCTTGAGAGAGTACATGGTGTGTATATGACGTAATGTTGTAACTTGTAACTTGTAACTAGTCCCAGCAAACCAGGCACAGACTGTATGTAGTTGTTCTAGTTACAACTACATACAGAGTATGTAGTTGTAATTTGATTAGCAGTATACTGTGGTTACTTGGTTCCAAAAAGTGAAGACAAGTTTTCTTCAACGGTAAATCTGTGCCTGGTTTGCTGGGACTAGTTACAACATTACGTCATCCTTGAGAGAGTACATGGTGTGTATATGACGTAATGTTGTAACTTGTAACTTGTAACTTGTAACATTACGTCATATACACACCATGTACTCTCTCAAGGATGACGTAATGTTGTAACTAGTCCCAGCAAACCAGGCACAGATTCACCGTTGAAGAAAACTTGGCTTCACTTCGAAGAGACCAAGCGAAACGATTACTTGCGCGCTCTGCTTGCGCAAGTAATATGTTTAGGTTTACGTCCGTAGTGAGTAGAGAATGAATGGGCGTTTTCCGTTTAGCTAATGCAGCAGGTCCTCAACGTCGCGTATCCTGGTCTGAGTTTGACTGTCAGGTCGTATCAACCACGTTGTATGGACGTCGTATGGACGTCTGGCTGGGACGGCGACTAGTACGGGCGGGACGCTTTGGGGTCGGTGGTTTACAGAGAGGTCTGTGTGACGTCGTATGGACGTCTTTTTGCAACGTATCATGGCCGTATGAGTTTGACTGTCAGGTCATATCGACCACGTTGTATGGACGTCGTATGGACGTCTGGCTGGGACGGCGACTAGGACGGGCGGGACGCTTTGGGGTTTTTACAGACGTCGTATGGACGTCCTGTGAGAAGGTAACGGCTGCAGCCTGCGGGGAAGGTGCCTGGCCTGCAGGCCAACGACTTTACTGTCCCTAGTGGCAGCTTTCGGAACTGCACCCATGGCCATTAGTCTGCTGTAGCTTTATAGTTAAAATAGCTTTAAAAATAGTTAAATCATTGATTTATTGTTCTATGCTTAATACCGGTATACTTATATTATACTTGTATTATGTATTATGTCCCGGATAAGTATTGTAGAAATAGCTGCTGATCTACAAGCTTACAACGCCTTGTGTTGTGAGCCGTTGTGAGCTTGTAGATAAGTTATTTTTACAATTCTTGCCTTTCTTATATTATTTGACAATTTGACCAAAGTTTTAATTTAATTTATTTTCTTTGTAAGGTATTAAAAAGTTCCTTAAAAGTCTGTAAAGAACTAACCTTTCCAACCCAAATCTCAATTGTGTTATAAACCCTGTTCATCATAGGGTGTATCATATCATAAGTTACAATTGAAAATAGTTTCAGTTAAACGAAGCATCATAAAAATGATAAAATTGAAAGGCTTTGAATTAGGGGATGCAAAGTGGGTTTTGAGTAAGTGATTGATTGAAACATTAATTTCACAGTATGTAGAAACTAGAAAGGGTACATTTCAAACAAAAACACTAAGCACAAGTCAATACAAACTGTTACTTTGTGGACGAACCATGATTATGCACCAAGATTTGTTTACATCAGGGTCCTCCATTTTCAATTCATCATTTAAAGATGTACAAATATAACACTTCTATGAAAAAACAGGAAATCATATAAATAAAGTTAAAAAAGGGAAAAACATGTACAGTATGGGAAAAAGGGGTGGGTGGGGGACTGACTTTTTGGTTTGTTTTTTAACGGGCCAGTTTCTTAATTGCTCTTTGAGAGCGGTTTTGAAGGAGTCAAGGGATTCACATGTCCTAATGGCTGTTGGTAGGGAGTTCCTCATTTTAGTGGTATAGTTCATGCGAAATTAATTGAATCCCTTCTTTGAGCATCTGGGTAGCAGGTTGTTTGGTTTGAGTGTGGTTTTAAAGGGTTGGGGACAACACATTTCTTAAGATGCTGGGGACAAATGGGTGGTATAGCCTGAAATCACCAGCACTTTTGTTTCTAAATCATTGTCTGTGTGCACATAGCCTCTAGTTACCTTTTCTGAATTTCGGTCTGTAGACCTTCATCAGGTTATCTTAGAGAAGAGTACAGTAGGCCTACATTGAAGTGGTTAACCTGCAGTGATGTTGATGAATTCCAAATATCAAAGTATTCTGTGGCACCCGGACTGGCAATGTGTGAACCCACTTTGAAAAACCCTGCCCTAGAAGGTAATTCATTAATCAGTTAATTAAACACACCTTAGGAAGCGGGGCGAGCTATATAGAGTCACACTGTTTTGTGTTTACATTAAGCTCTGCTTAGTAAAATGAGTGTAAAACAACCTGGAGCAGAGCTGACCAAAGTTCACAAACACAACACAACGCAACACTGACACCTGTTGGACACAATGGAAAACAACATGTATTACGCATAGTGTAGATGGTTCCCAAACAAAGCAATGTCATTGGGCAATGGCCACACAGGACAGCTGTCAATCAACTCTAGTCAACATTTTGCAGGTTTGACAGGGGGTGGGACTAAAAAAAGATAACAGGAACAGGAAGGAAAACAGTCTCAGAGAGTGAGAGATCTGTGGAACTGGAAACAGCTCTGTTTATAAATTAAATTATCTGGTAAATGTTGTCACCAAATGAAGAGCCAGCGATTAATATCTGTGCGTTTGAAGCTGGGTTTTCACTGAGTATTTCTACCAAAACCAGCTGACATTATAATAACAACAAGATGGACTGTGGCTGGTGAACTTGTGAGAGACATCTCAACAAGTTTCTGAGTGAGTATGGATGCTATCTAAGAAGTGTAATAGGACATTTAGTTAATGTACTGTCTGTCTAGGACCTTTATAGCCCTAGAATGCTGTCATATTGCATACATTTCGCCAACACAGGATCGAGGGCATGTGTTAGTATGTAATATCTGAGCCATTCTAGGGCTATACCTTTAATAGTGTTCCATGTGCAGGATTAGCCCCGCAAGCAGAACCCGAATGTAGTAAAGTTTCTGACACTTTTATGACTTTACTGCATTGGGTCCTGCTTCAAGTGGGGCTGTCGCCAGTTACGCACAAACAAATACAATGTAAACACTCCATGAGACGGACTTCTGCGCGCTTTTACCATGGTTATTCATGTATTGACTTACGAATGTGCGAACTATAAGTACCTTACATACCATACCGACACATCTCCTGTGTCGCGGAAGCCGTTAAGTATTTTTAATCCATGATTGATTAAAAATGTCGCTTCTTCCTACCTTGTTTATTGACACCTCATTGTACCGCCTATCTGGCTAGCTAGTGGTGCTACAGCTATGACGGAGCAGATCAAAGGCAGGGACGTTGCCCGCAAAGCCAACCGCACATCGGGAGGCGGTACAATAAACGGTAAATAAACAAGAAGAAATCAAAGCGACATTTTTAATCAAACATGGATTAAAAATACTTAACGGCTTCCGCGACACAGGAGATTTTATCAGAGGTATGTAAGGTACTTATAGTTCGCACATCCGTAATCAAACACAATACAAAGCGCGGTAATAGCGAGCAGATCGAAGAAAGGTTGAGTTTTTTATATCCGCGTTCCAACAATCGCATTGGAAAATCTTAGCTTGACCAGGGACCCTACGGGTCAGCCCGGTTCGGTTCGGATTGGGCTGACCCAGGGGGTTCCGAGAGGGGCTAGTGCAGGATAGGATCCAGGTGCACACTAGCCCCTTCTGGACCCTCAGTTACTGTATCAAATTTGTGTCCAAAATTCAGAAAAGGTAACTAGGGGCTATGTGCACACAGACAATGATTTAGAAACGAAAGCAGAGGGATTCACTGCTTTTTTCTCTTTTTCATCTGTGACGCTGCTTTAATCTTAAATTAATCTTAAAATTAGACCACTAGTCTTTCAGGCCGTGACCACACACTCTGACAAGCTAATGTAGGCGTTAACTATAGGCCTGCCGCCTACAGTAGGCTACGCCTATTACATTTTGTTTGACTCTGTTCCATAGATAAGTATTGTGAAAATAGCTGCTGATCACAGCAGCTATCACAACGCCTCGTGTTGCGAGCTGTTGGGAGCTTGTAGATCAGCTATTTTCCACATGTTTTACCTCTTTCTTATATTTAATTATTTGACAATTTAGCCAATGTTTGACTAGTTTTTTAATACTACCGGTATATTGTTTGTTGATTACTTCTGATGCAATAATAAGTTATTAAAAGTCCTTAAATTGTCACTTTACTGTCATCTGGGGACCCCGCTAAAAGCATGTGGGGACCCCTCTGGGGGTCCCGACCCACATGTTGAGAACCTCTGAGTTAGATGTTAGTTTTGTTACTATTGGTTGATTGACATGTCACTGATAGGCCTGTCTGTCACACTTATGACATACTGTAATCGCCATCATAATCGTTTCCATGTCGCAAAAATGTTTCCAAAAATAGTGGAAATGGTTGATCTCCAGCAGAGCCTAGGTGACCAGACTTTTTTGACTTGAGAGCTACTTTAAAAATGACCAGCTCAACCAAGATCTACCCACCAAAATAAATATGATCTCATTGCTGAAAATAGTTAGAGGGGCTTTGGAATAGCGGCTCTGGCGTTACACAACATGACAATCAATCAAGTCACCTTAATTCAAGTGTCAGATGCCAAATTAATAAATTATATATATGTTTATTTAAATTATATATGTTTTAGTGACATGTCATGCGATCCACCTGCACAGGCTTTGTGATCTACTGGTAGATCGCAATCTACCTTTTGGGCACCCCTGATACAGGCTCACAATTCATCGCAATGTGACACATTGTAAGCTTGTTGATCAGCTATTTCCTCTACTTAGATATATTTCTTCATGATTTTTTTTGCCATGACTCCTCCTCCTCCTCCCTGTCGCTGTGTGAGGTCACATCGGTGGCGTCCAACTGGAGCGCGTGTTCGTCGGGATCCACGTTCGACACCAGAGACGAGGTCCAGTTCCAGAACGGCCTGGCCGCGCTGGACGCCAGCATCGCTAGCCTGCAGAGGACCATCCAGACGGACCTGCAGGGGAAATGAAAACCATTGACCCGCTCATTCTGTACAGGAACCCCTTTTGGTGTTTTAAGCATTGTGTTATACTTTAGCTGTTGAAAAACAGCAGATCTGCAAGCTCGTCGCGCCGCGCTACGAGCTTGTAGATCTGCTGTTTTTGAAAAATTGTGAAAATGTGACGCCAATCTTTGAATATATAACGTGATGTAGGTATGAAATATAGCTAGAATAATTAATCAAATTATTGTATATTTCATTTTTCTTCTTACACATGATCTAAGGTGTGACTTGAAATTGTAATAGGCTGGCAATATCAGTGGGAGGGGTATATGTAAGCCACTGCGGCAACCACACTGTATCAGGTTTATTTACCCCTCTTTTTTCCGCTCTCTCTCTCGTTCTTTATGAGGTGCAATTTGGTCTTCTTGTAATGTGGCCGGCCTATTTAACCCATTCTGACCTGAGATCAGATTCTAAAAATGTCTTCTAAATCCTGACAGTTTAAAAAAATAGCAGACCTACAAGCTCGTAGCGCGCCACTCGGTGGCGCAATATGAGCTTGTAGATCTGCTATTTTTCAATAGCTAAAGCATGACATGATGCTAACACCAAAATGGGTTCCTGCCCAAAATGGGTTAAAACAGAAAGTTAATGAACAGCTGACCATCTATCTAATAAATGCACCAAGTCTCTGTACATGTGTATGTACAGTAGGATACGTCTGCAATCCACGTAACTCGAAAGGCGTTCGCCCCATCACCGACTTCAAATTAATTAAATTATTGATCACACCTGCAGGTCACCATAACTGGGTGTGCCATGCAATTCCAATCATTCACGGGCACTGTCCTAGTATGAAGGTATCTATAATGCTAAGATTATACAAACCGAGTCTGGCTCGTTGCGTTAAAGGCTAAGATTGCAGGCCGTGGACCAGATAGACATCTAGAGAGAGTATGCACATGCATGATTTTCCCATCAGGACACGCCCCCCTCATCTAGAGTGAGTGGCAAAGCATTGAGCAGCATGGTGAGTGTTGGAGTTAGGAAGCGTTTGTTGTAAATAACTCCACCGTCCTGCCGTACCACCTGTTTCTAAATGTCACATGATGCAGGAGGCAGCAAAATGTTGTGTTATTGAAAACAAGCACTTCCAAACTCCGACACTCCATGCTGCTCAATGTTTTGCCACTCAGTCACAGATCAAATGCAGGGCATTTCTTGACCGAAAGTAGCTCATAACGTTTCTATGTTGGATTTTTATGAATCAAAACAACTTTGCAGATGGAGGATATAATTCAAGCTTTTCGTACAGCTGTAATGTTGGTGAGTTTAACATTGTTTAAAGCAATCAGACAGGACCTTTCTGTTTGGATGAATGGGCTGTCAAGGCCACAAAGTACTATACTCAAGTAAAGTGCAACTACCTCAAAAATGTACTTAAGTAAATGTACTTTGTTACTTTCCACAGGGTTTTGGGCTTGTTGTAGTTGCTTATTTTGGGATTGCTTCAAAATACTGAAATTATTATATAAACCAGTGGTTTTAAAATATGAACCCAAATCATGGACCCAGAAAATGTATTAAGAATCATGTATTTGTCCCTAAACCCCCAGCTGGAAATGTTTTGTCGCAGGAGGCCCCGTGCCATATTTGTGTCATATAAATCTTCCAAATATTCTACTTTTCTTTTTCAAGATATTTTGAAAATAGCCGATCTACAAGCTCACAACGTGTCGCATCACGACACGTTGTGAGCGTGTAGATTGGCTATTTTCGGTGTATACGGTATATGTAGGTTTAAAGTGCCTTCTTTTGGGGCTTGTTTTCCGAGACCTGGCTGCTTATTTCTCTCGCAACACCCGGCAACACTGGCAGGTGCCCTGCACAGTAAAGGCCTCGGTGTCGAGTGAGTGTACAGATCTGTTAAATGAGTTAAATTAACAGCGTTAAGGTTGACCTGAGTCACTCAGGGCTCTGTATTAGTGCATGTTTGGCTTTCCCCAGAATACAGATGCTGGGGTTTAGTGGCTGCATGCTATTATGTCGTTGTTATCACATATTACGGTGATTAGAAATAGAACCCACAAGCGTGGTCATACCACACCGATGTTGTCTTCAGAATTGATTTTAAGCTTTCATTCGTTTGTCTTTAAATCACCGAATGGTTTGTTGCCTCAGTGCCTCTCTGACCTTTCACAGTCCTAGTCACTGCGGTCCGAGCAGCTGCAGTTTGCCGTCCCAAAGAAAAGACGGGTTTACAAACCGAGAGGCAGACGGCACCATTTTAGTATAGAAGCCCCCAAATTATGGAATGAGCTTTATTATACCCTCCCAAATCAGTACATTTACACTATAATGTCTCGCCTCGTGTCTCGCTTTTATAACTTGGCTGAAGCCAGCTTGCGTGTCTCTGCCTAAATGCACTGACTGACTGTGTCGACTCTTTTGTGTCTTGTATTTTTTGTTGTGATTTATGTTTCTTTTATTGTGTTTTATTAGCTTAGAGCCGATAATGGCTTGTAATGACAGCCTCCCTCCCTCCCTTTCAAGGGGGACCAGCTAGCTAAATGATAGTTAGGAACCAAATGAACCCTTGTGGAGTCTTGTAACTCAGATGGTGTACAAATCATAACCAAATGGACCCTAACGGCCGGGTCCATTTGTACACTCTCAGAGTTAAATTAACATTGATTATAAACCCGGGGGTCCCACCGTCCCAGAGTTAGGAAAATAAATGCCATTAGGGGGTCCGTAGGCTAATGGGTGTCAAGCCTGGGGTCCTTGAAATTAAACTGGTTGAGAATCACTGAATAGAGCTTTCTCTCATGGGGGTCCCTGGGGTCCCGGGGCTAATTAATTAGTGTCAATTATTTTGCTTGTCCAGTTGTCCTCCGTAGGTCCATATGCCTTTATTTGGTTGCGTCAGCAGCCCCTCAGGCTGTATCGTATATTGTAAAAAAAAAAAGACATTGAAAAACATAAAAGTAAAAAGAAAAATACCAATCAAACCTTAAGCCTATAACTCTTTTAGGACGGTAACCCTTTTGGGGGTTTATTTGCATTTCAAGAACCTATATTTTTGGCTAGCCATGTACAACCTAATTGTTTGGTAAGTGGCCCACAAAGTGAACAGTGTACATTGTATACTGTGTAGAGAGTAGCCTATATGAGGACTGTAGTGGCACTCCGTCTAAATGTTCCACTTGGTGGAGTAGACCTCATGAAAACACAAATAGTAGTTGTACGCAAACGACAAGACAAAAATAACTTTTCTTAAAAAGGTTTACTGGGAAAAAACACCCAACAGTTACAGAGTCCAATGTATGGTCAAAAAACGTTGTTGCTTCCTTCCATGTCTGACTCCAACTGACTACAAGACTGTGACATCATACAGAAACACACACAGGTGCCTCAAAATGGTCCAAATTGGCTCACATTAACGTCAAAGGACAATTAGGTCACACTCAGGTCAGGTCAGCAGTCAGCTAGACCTTTTTAAACACACATGACACTCATGTGATGCAATCAAATAACCAGCATAGCTTTTTACCCTTTTTTTCCCTCCAAACTAATTCTTAATCTTACTCATGAATTCACTTAAACATAAAAACATTGACAATTGGCACCTATACAAGGACCACATCTCTGTGTGACTGTGTCAACACTTTATTAGTGCCCCTCTGGGACCCAATCAAATTACATACATGAATTAATATAGTGAAGTACATCACAATATTATACCTAAATATTGCATAGAAATAAATGTAGGCCTATGATAAATGTAGACCATATAGGCATACACAATAAAACAAACACAAATAGCAAAGCATTTTCTGAAAGACTTAAAATAATTATTCTTTAAATACATTGTTTTTTTTACAAAGATATTTGTAGTGTATTGCTTCTCCAGGGACTACTTTATGTGGCAGACCACTCTGCCTTGTGCTATAGGTGCTCTTAGGTCCTACACAGCTGCATTGGATATCCTTGATTGATGTGTGTCAGTTCTATAAACCTGACCACATGCGCGGCAATATTAAAGCTCGCGAGGTTTGCCTAAAAAGCACAGACATACAAGCGCTCGCAGCAGTTGTATGCGCTGGTATTGTGGCTTGTAGCTCTGATATTTTCGTCTCGCGCGGCTGCACCGCGGCCACTTTCCTTTAGTCGTCAAGTTTCCGTCTTTGAAGCTGGTCGCATGAACCCGGGAGAAGAGAAAAGAATGAATGGGGAAAACACACACCTGCCGAGCATAGGAGGTGAAAAAGGTGAGTTTAAATTATTAATTAGTAATTAGTTATTCATTTTAAATGTTTTTTTACAAACACAGACCGTGGAGGAGATAAATACGTGAGGTATTAAAAAGATAACTTATTTTTATCTGTTTTGTGGCAGTGTGGCCTATTGAACACCTTAAGCCCAACTCCTAGCACCCTTTTGGGGGTTTTACATTTTAAAGAACCTATATTTTTGGCTAGCCATGTAGCCTACGACATACTTGTTTGGTAAAGTGGCCGACAAAGTGAACAGTGTAACATTGTATCAGTGTAGTAGGCTACAGAGTAGCCTATACGGACCACATGGCAACACTTTATTAATGTACTGTACATGTACATTACATACATGGTTCATGAATTAATATAGTGAAGTACTTCGCAATAGTGTACTTTGGGAGGGATAGAACAAAATACAAACATTTATAATAACTATTACATCGTTTTACTTTCATGGCAAGGTCGTGCTTTGTAATTAGGCCTATTTCACCCCGCCCCCCTATTTTTTTCGCGGGCCTAATAAACAGAAATTAGGCTTGCAGCTCTGTTTTCGTCTCGCGCGCCACTTTCCTAAAGTTAAGTTGTTTATTTGTTTGATGTTGCAGGAGGAGCAGAGAAGAGAAGAGGGGGAAATGCAGCTGGGAAACATACACACACCGTGCGAGCAGACGTGAGTTATTATTATTTTTTTGTAATTTTAAATGTTTTCTCCATATTAACATAAAGCACACTCGACGAAGAATGGAGAACAACGGCAACAGCGAGCCAATGTGCAACTGCACAACGAGGCCAGCTCGTGCATATAACAACATTAACACGTTGAGTTTATAACTTTTATATGTACATAAATACAGTGACTTAGGCTATGACATTAATTAAGTAGATTTATGCCTATATTAGGCTATTGTGTGAGGCATATTGGGCTTTCAGTTGTCTGAACAGCTCAACTTGAGTGAGGTTCTCCATAAAAGCATAATTATACAGAACAGAAGGAAAGCCATAATGTATAGAAGAAACTTGAAATAATAACTATAGTGTTTGACACACGTCACGTGGTGTTACATTAACAATATCAGCAGCACTCTTGACTCTGTTTGGACAATGGAAACACATTATTATAATATTATTTAACAATTAATATTATTGATATTAATATAATATTATTATTAGACTGCTATTGGTGTAAATTGTATCACAGACACATTTCTTCAGTGTTTCAAAGTGGTCATTCAACATGACACTGGTTGCACTGGTGTGTCTAAAGCAGTTGGTTTTCAATCAATTTCATTAATATTAATAATATACGGTATATAATCAGCTCTCATCAAGCAAAGTGATAAAGTAGAAGACATTACAATGATGATTATGCAATGTTTCCACTACTCTGCTGCCACCTAGTGGGAAGCGGGGTGGAGTGCAGTGGCATGGCAGGTCTCTATTATGAAAGGGGAATGAAAAAGAACAATGAAATAAAACACAACTTCTTTCTTTTTCTTCTTTCTAGGTCCAGCTATTCCCGTAGGAGTGGACGTCCAGGTGGAGAGTTCGGACAGCATCTCTGAAGTGGATATGGTACGTTCTAAAATGACCACTACAGGCTGACAAGCAGTGTTGTTTTTGGCAGCAGATTTAGATTTTAGTTTTAGTCATATATGATGACTAGCTCGTAGCGCGCCACCGAGTGGCGCGCTACGAGCTTGTAGCTCTGCTATTGAAAAAAAAACGACTTGACATTTTTAGAATCTGATCTCAGGTCAGAATGGGTTCATCAGACCAGTGTGTGTCCAGTGGAAACCTTGTATGAATCTGATCTCGGGTCAGAATGGATTAATGTGAATGTATTTTAATGCAAGGTCTAGCAATGTTGACATTGGTCGGGCTCTACATGGGTCCAATCCTTCTCAAAGTGGGTTCTGGGGACCCCCAGGGGTCCTACATTCATTGTAATGTTACATATGATGAACTTCTTTCTTTCAGATACTCAAGGCGTACGGCTTCTCTCCCAGCCCTCATATGGAGCGAGTCGACAGAGCGAGAACCGTCCACATCTCTCTGTCCGGGTTCCAGTCCAACTCAACACCACTGATGAAGACGGCTCAAAGTAGGAACCTTGATTTTGTATTATTATTGTTTGCTGCTGCTTGTGTTTTACAGTATGCCAGGATATTGGGTGCCTTAACGCAATTAAAAAAAAACATTTAGGCCATAAAAAAAACATAAAAAATCTTCTGAAAGAATATATAATCAAAGATTTGTGCCGCATTTTCACGATTAAAAAAAAAATAGCAGACCTACAAGCTCATAGCGCATATAATTGGCCCTCACTAATGTTCATGATAAAATACCACAATTTTTTCTACTCAGTCTTCTGTCTCATAGGAGGGCTGTGGGCAGTTCATAGCCCATGCCTTTTTCCAATATTTGCAAGTAAGATCATTGGAGACAAACAATTGCAACTTCAGGACATATATATACACAGTATATATATACATAACCAAAAAATCAATTCAGATTTACAATGATTCTACCCATCCTCTTCACTCTGAATTGGACATCAGGCAGGAGGCTTAAGGCAAAATTGGCTGAAAAGAAGGGTTACAGAACTTTGTTTGTTCACTGCCAACTGCTGTGGACATTTAAAAAATAGTCTAATCCCCACTGCTCATGATCACTGTTGCTGTGTTAATGTGAATGCATTTTATATAGTATTTTAATGCACCTGTGTATTTTTTGTAATGTTTTATTGTTGTAACTGACTGCCGGTGCATGTGCCAAAGATGAATTTCCATTTTATGTCAATTTAAATGGACAATAAAGTTTTCTTTATCTTTATCCTTATAATTATAGGCTAAAAATAAAAAATAAATACATTAAATAATAATTATAGGCTAAGTTAGGTGCTTTTAACCTTCCACCTGATTAAGTAAATGATTTAACAGACATTCAGATAAATTAGTCCAGACCATCAGACCTACAGTGCTTTATGATTGGTCCACCAGGGGTGCCCAAAAGGTAGATTGTGATCTACCAGTAGATCACAAAGGCTGTGCAGGTAGACCACATGACAAGCCCCTAAAAATATATATAATTTAAATATAAAAATGTTTTTTTGCACCTGCCACTTGAATTAAGGTGACTTGATTGATTGACATAAAGTGCCTGTCAGCTCAAACCCACAATGCAATGAAAGTCTTTGTTTTCAAGTGTGTTGCGCAGATGTCAGTAGCATTATACAGTTATACTGTATATATTTTTTAAAACCCTACCAGTTCCATTTCCTCCCCTCCTCCCATCTATTCCTCAAGTGCGCCGCTAGGTACATTTAAAAATAAATCAGCAATGGGATAATACTGTTTTTTGGTGGGTAGATCTTGGTGAGCTCGTCGTTTTGAAAGTAGCTCGCAAGACAAAAAAGTGTGGGCTTTATGCCATCTGTCTAGAGCAGCCCCACCCCTGCTCTAGACAGACAGACAGACTGACGTTTGTACACAAGCTTTGTCTGATTTGGAAGTCTATAACAAACCACTTCTAATTTAACGTTCCATACCACAAGAAAGCAGTGGAGTTGTGGTTGTTGTACCAGACTGTGAAAAGTGTCCAGTGTGACTGAGTCTGCATTGGATAATTAGGGAGAGAATTCATGCATGATGACAAATGCTGTCTGTCTGCTGGTTTCTTTCCAGGTGAGCTACCTATACCTGCCTATAAGTTAGCTGCTTAGCATGAACTTTTAGGCCTACAGGTCTGTGTCTTATTTCACCCTTGTTATTTAACACATTTTGACCTGAGATTAGATTCTAAAAATGTCTTCTACATCCTGACAGTTTTCTGAAAAAGCTATGTTTCTATATGTCAGTCGTTCTTCGATTTTTCAAAAATAGCTCTGGGGGGGGGGATCTCCTATAATAATATCTGGGACAAGTGGCACTTCTTCCTCAGCCTAGTGGGAATATGCATGCACAGTTTAACCGCAATCGGACGCTGCATTGAGTAGTTGTCGCGATTTGTACAAAACGGGTACAAAGCGGGCTACTCCAGTCGTCCAGTTAACAGTTTTTGTATTGAGTTGTACTTGAAATGTACTGTAATTCTGCAAACTGTTAATAAATCAATCAATCAATGATGTGTCCTCTCTTGCAGGTAGAGGCAGCCAGCTCACACACACACACACCCACCCACTGTCCCATCTCCACGGGGCCCGCCTCGCACACACACACACACACACACACACCCACCCACCAATAAGACGCCTGGGGGCGAGATCACGTGCACGCATCCACCTCGTTGACGGGAGACTCCTGAACAGGTGAGCTCCATATATGGCGCTCCAGCCAGTTTCGAATTGTAGCCGTCCGTATAGGTGCCCTTTGAGAGCAGTTTTGAAGGAGTCAAGTGATTTGCATGTCTTAATGACTGTTGGTAGGGCGTTCCCCATTTTGGCATAGGAGCGAAATTAATTTAGTCCCTTGTTTGTGCCTTCCTCTGCTCATGGTTCCCGGTTGTATGTGATGTTTTCTGTTCCTCGTGGTTGTTGCTACTGCTTTTGCTGTCCGCGGGTGCACCTACTGCGTCTGCTGCTTAAATTATGCTTCTCAGCTACTGTCCATGCTGTGATAAGGGCCTGCATACAATTCTACTCAGTCTTAGGATGGCTGTGGGCAGTTCATAGCCCATGCCTTTTTGCAATATTTGCAAGTAAGATCATTGGAGACAAACAATTGCAACTTCGGGACATATACAACCGCTCCATAACCAAAAAATCTATTCAGATTTACAATGATTCTACCCATCCTCTTCACTCTGAATTGTTGCCATCGGGCAGGAGGCTTAGGGCAAAATTGGCTGAAAAGAAGGGTTAGAAAACTTTTTTTGTGCACTGCCAACTGCTGTGGACATTTAAAAAAAATAGTCTAATCCCCACTGCTCATGATCACTGTTGCTGTGTTAATGTGAATGCATTTTATATAGTATTTTAATGCACCTGTGTATTTTTTGTAATGTTTTATTGTTGTAACTGACTGCCGGTGCATGTGCCAAAGATGAATTTCCATTTTATGTCAATTTAAATGGACAATAAAGTTTTCTTTATCTTTATCCTTATAATTATAGGCTAAAAAATAAATAAAAATAAATACATTAAATAATAATTATAGGCTAAGTTAGGTGCTTAACCTTCCACCTGATTAAGTAAATGATTTAACAGACATTCAGATAAATTAGTCCAGACCATCAGACCTACAGTGCTTTATGATTGGTCCACCAGGGGTGCCCAAAAGGTAGATTGTGATCTACCAGTAGATCACAAAGGCTGTGCAGGTAGACCACATGACAAGCCCCTAAAAATATATATAATTTAAATATAAAAATGTATTTTTGCACCTGCCACTTGAATTAAGGTGACTTGATTGATTGACACAAAGTGCCTGTCAGCTCAAACCCACAATGCAATGAAAGTCTTTGTTTTCAAGTGTGTTGCGCAGATGTCAGTAGCATTATACAGTTATACTGTATATATTTTTTTAAAACCCTACCAGTTCCATTTCCTCCCCTCCTCCCATCTATTCCTCAAGTGCGCCGCTAGGTACATTTAAAAATAAATCAGCAATGGGATAATACAGTTTTTTGGTGGGTAGATCTTGGTGAGCTCGTCGTTTTGAAAGTAGCTCGCAAGACAAAAAAGTGTGGGCTTTATGCCATCTGTCTAGAGCAGCCCCACCCCTGCTCTAGACAGACAGACAGACTGACGTTTGTACACAAGCTTTGTCTGATTTGGAAGTCTATAACAAACCACTTCTAATTTAACGTTCCATACCACAAGAAAGCAGTGGAGTTGTGGTTGTTGTACCAGACTGTGAAAAGTGTCCAGTGTGACTGAGTCTGCATTGGATAATTAGGGAGAGAATTCATGCATGATGACAAATGCTGTCTGTCTGCTGGTTTCTTTCCAGGTGAGCTACCTATACCTGCCTATAAGTTAGCTGCTTAGCATGAACTTTTAGGCCTACAGGTCTGTGTCTTATTTCACCCTTGTTATTTAACACATTTTGACCTGAGATTAGATTCTAAAAATGTCTTCTACATCCTGACAGTTTTCTGAAAAAGCTATGTTTCTATATGTCAGTCGTTCTTCGATTTTTCAAAAATAGCTCTGGGGGGGGATCTCCTATAATAATATCTGGGACAAGTGGCACTTCTTCCTCAGCCTAGTGGGAATATGCATGCACAGTTTAACCGCAATCGGACGCTGCGTTGAGTAGTTGTCGCGATTTGTACAAAACGGGTACAAAGCGGGCTACTCCAGTCGTCCAGTTAACAGTTTTTGTATTGAGTTGTACTTGAAATGTACTGTAATTCTGCAAACTGTTAATAAATCAATCAATCAATGATGTGTCCTCTCTTGCAGGTAGAGGCAGCCAGCTCACACACACACACACCCACCCACTGTCCCATCTCCACGGGGCCCGCCTCGCACACACACACACACACACACCCACCCACCAATAAGACGCCTGGGGGCGAGATCACGTGCACGCATCCACCTCGTTGACGGGAGACTCCTGAACAGGTGAGCTCCATATATGGCGCTCCAGCCAGTTTCGAATTGTAGCCGTCCGTATAGGTGCCCTTTGAGAGCAGTTTTGAAGGAGTCAAGTGATTTGCATGTCTTAATGACTGTTGGTAGGGCGTTCCCCATTTTGGCATAGGAGCGAAATTAATTTAGTCCCTTGTTTGTGCCTTCCTCTGCTCATGGTTCCCGGTTGTATGTGATGTTTTCTGTTCCTCGTGGTTGTTGCTACTGCTTTTGCTGTCCGCGGGTGCACCTACTGCGTCTGCTGCTTAAATTATGCTTCTCAGCTACTGTCCATGCTGTGATAAGGGCCTGCATACAATTCTACTCAGTCTTAGGATGGCTGTGGGCAGTTCATAGCCCATGCCTTTTTGCAATATTTGCAAGTAAGATCATTGGAGACAAACAATTGCAACTTCGGGACATATACAACCGCTCCATAACCAAAAAATCTATTCAGATTTACAATGATTCTACCCATCCTCTTCACTCTGAATTGTTGCCATCGGGCAGGAGGCTTAGGGCAAAATTGGCTGAAAAGAAGGGTTAGAAAACTTTTTTTGTGCACTGCCAACTGCTGTGGACATTTAAAAAAAATAGTCTAATCCCCACTGCTCATGATCACTGTTGCTGTGTTAATGTGAATGCATTTTATATAGTATTTTAACCCATTCTGAACGGGAACCCATTTTGGTGTTAGCATCATGTTATGCTTTAGCTATTGAAAAATAGCAGATCTACAAGCTCATAGCGCGCCACCGAGTGGCGCGCTACGAGCTTGTAGGTCTGACAAGAACGACTGACATTTTTAGAATCTGATCTCAGGTCAGAATGGGTTAATCAGACCAGTGTGTGTCCAGTGGAAACCTCGTATGAATCTGATCTCAGGTCAGAATGGGTTAATGCACCTGTGTATTTTTTGTAATGTTTTATTGTTGTAACTGACTGCCGGTGCATGTGCCAAAGATTAATTTCCATTTTATGTCAATTTAAATGGACAATAAAGTTTTCTTTATCTTTATCCTTATAATTATAGGCTAAAAAATAAATAAAAATAAATACATTAAATAATAATTATAGGCTAAGTTAGGTGCTTAACCTTCCACATGATTAAGTAAATGATTTAACAGACATTCAGATAAATTAGTCCAGACCATCAGACCTACAGTGCTTTATGATTGGTCCACCAGGGGTGCCCAAAAGGTAGATTGTGATCTACCAGTAGATCACAAAGGCTGTGCAGGTAGACCACATGACAAGCCCCTAAAAATATATATAATTTAAATATAAAAATGTATTTTTGCACCTGCCACTTGAATTAAGGTGACTTGATTGATTGACACAAAGTGCCTGTCAGCTCAAACCCACAATGCAATGAAAGTCTTTGTTTTCAAGTGTGTTGCGCAGATGTCAGTAGCATTATACAGTTATACTGTATATATTTTTTTAAAACCCTACCAGTTCCATTTCCTCCCCTCCTCCCATCTATTCCTCAAGTGCGCCGCTAGGTACATTTAAAAATAAATCAGCAATGGGATAATACTGTTTTTTGGTGGGTAGATCTTGGTGAGCTCGTCGTTTTGAAAGTAGCTCGCAAGACAAAAAAGTGTGGGCTTTATGCCATCTGTCTAGAGCAGCCCCACCCCTGCTCTAGACAGACAGACAGACTGACGTTTGTACACAAGCTTTGTCTGATTTGGAAGTCTATAACAAACCACTTCTAATTTAACGTTCCATACCACAAGAAAGCAGTGGAGTTGTGGTTGTTGTACCAGACTGTGAAAAGTGTCCAGTGTGACTGAGTCTGCATTGGATAATTAGGGAGAGAATTCATGCATGATGACAAATGCTGTCTGTCTGCTGGTTTCTTTCCAGGTGAGCTACCTATACCTGCCTATAAGTTAGCTGCTTAGCATGAACTTTTAGGCCTACAGGTCTGTGTCTTATTTCACCCTTGTTATTTAACACATTTTGACCTGAGATTAGATTCTAAAAATGTCTTCTACATCCTGACAGTTTTCTGAAAAAGCTATGTTTCTATATGTCAGTCGTTCTTCGATTTTTCAAAAATAGCTCTGGGGGGGGGGATCTCCTATAATAATATCTGGGACAAGTGGCACTTCTTCCTCAGCCTAGTGGGAATATGCATGCACAGTTTAACCGCAATCGGACGCTGCGTTGAGTAGTTGTCGCGATTTGTACAAAACGGGTACAAAGCGGGCTACTCCAGTCGTCCAGTTAACAGTTTTTGTATTGAGTTGTACTTGAAATGTACTGTAATTCTGCAAACTGTTAATAAATCAATCAATCAATGATGTGTCCTCTCTTGCAGGTAGAGGCAGCCAGCTCACACACACACACACCCACCCACTGTCCCATCTCCACGGGGCCCGCCTCGCACACACACACACACACACACCCACCCACCAATAAGACGCCTGGGGGCGAGATCACGTGCACGCATCCACCTCGTTGACGGGAGACTCCTGAACAGGTGAGCTCCATATATGGCGCTCCAGCCAGTTTCGAATTGTAGCCGTCCGTATAGGTGCCCTTTGAGAGCAGTTTTGAAGGAGTCAAGTGATTTGCATGTCTTAATGACTGTTGGTAGGGCGTTCCCCATTTTGGCATAGGAGCAAAATTAATTTAGTCCCTTGTTTGTGCTTTCCTCTGCTCATGGTTCCCGGTTGTATGTGATGTTTTCTGTTCCTCGTGGTTGTTGCTACTGCTTTTGCTGTCCGCGGGTGCACCTACTGCGTCTGCTGCTTAAATTATGCTTCTCAGCTACTGTCCATGCTGTGATAAGGGCCTGCATACAATTCTACTCAGTCTTAGGATGGCTGTGGGCAGTTCATAGCCCATGCCTTTTTGCAATATTTGCAAGTAAGATCATTGGAGACAAACAATTGCAACTTCGGGACATATACAACCGCTCCATAACCAAAACATCTATTCAGATTTACAATGATTCTACCCATCCTCTTCACTCTGAATTGTTGCCATCGGGCAGGAGGCTTAGGGCAAAATTGGCTGAAAAGAAGGGTTAGAAAACTGCTGTGGACATTTAAAAAAAATAGTCTAATCCCCACTGCTCATGATCACTGTTGCTGTGTTAATGTGAATGCATTTTATATAGTATTTTAATGCACCTGTGTATTTTTTGTAATGTTTTATTGTTGTAACTGACTGCCGGTGCATGTGCCAAAGATTAATTTCCATTTTATGTCAATTTAAATGGACAATAAAGTTTTCTTTATCTTTATCCTTATAATTATAGGCTAAAAAATAAATAAAAATAAATACATTAAATAATAATTATAGGCTAAGTTAGGTGCTTAACCTTCCACCTGATTAAGTAAATGATTTAACAGACATTCAGATAAATTAGTCCAGACCATCAGACCTACAGTGCTTTATGATTGGTCCACCAGGGGTGCCCAAAAGGTAGATTGTGATCTACCAGTAGATCACAAAGGCTGTGCAGGTAGACCACATGACAAGCCCCTAAAAATATATATAATTTAAATATAAAAATGTATTTTTGCACCTGCCACTTGAATTAAGGTGACTTGATTGATTGACACAAAGTGCCTGTCAGCTCAAACCCACAATGCAATGAAAGTCTTTGTTTTCAAGTGTGTTGCGCAGATGTCAGTAGCATTATACAGTTATACTGTATATATTTTTTTAAAACCCTACCAGTTCCATTTCCTCCCCTCCTCCCATCTATTCCTCAAGTGCGCCGCTAGGTACATTTAAAAAATAAATCAGCAATGGGATAATACTGTTTTTTGGTGGGTAGATCTTGGTGAGCTCGGCGTTTTGAAAGTAGCTCGCAAGACAAAGAAGTGTGGTCTTTATGCCAGAGCATTTTCGCTGTTTTAACCATTTAGGCCTGGTGTCGAAATTTAAAAAAATGTCTTCAAAATCCCGACAGTTTTCTGTATCAGTGGTGCTCAATATTTCATCTCGAGGACTGGCGTTTCTTTCTAGTGTGCCAAAATGCATGTTTTTTTTACTCTGATCCATTGATACTTGTAGACAAGTATTGTTTGACAAAAAGGTCTTTGGCACTGCTTTAAACCACTGCATCTGTTATCCAAAATGTAAAATGAAATTTGGAAAATTATAATTAATGTAAAGTGTATGTGAACATGCAGGGTACATACTTGTCAGACTATTAATCTTAGCCTTTTATTCTTGTTCATGCCCCAAAATGACCGAATATACAGGTTTTGTAGGAATTGTAGAAATGTTAGACCTTAATATTACGCATGTATATAGGCTACTTTACTTTACATTTTCCAACTATTTGATTTTTTTTACCATTTTGAACAAAATAGGCATTTTTTTTTACATCGAGGTGTCCAGATGACATCCTGTTCCCAGCCCCACCCTAGCCGCAATTTGCAACTCTACGTTTTTTTTATAATGGGATCTAGAGTTGCAAACTGCGGCTAGGGTTGGGTTGGCCTTTTTTGTGAGATGTTGTGAAGTGAATCATATTGTTGCATTGAGCTGTGTTTTGGTTGTGATGTATGCCATGCTGACACAACATTAAGCCCCAGTGAAGCAGGCAGCCTATAGTAGCTCATAGCCCTGGTCCAATGCTTACAGCGAGTGTCTCTCTCTGACGCCTTGTGGAAGTACCTTCCACAGCCCTCTGGTCATATTTCCTCTCCAGTGCGCTGTTTTTCTAATACCAGCAAATAAACAAAACGGCGCCACATTTTTAGGACTTTTCAAAAATAGCAGACCTACAAGCTCGTAGCGTGGCACTCTGTGCCATGCTACGAGGTTGTAGATCTGCTATTTTTCAATAGCTAAAGTGCAACATAATGCTTAAAACACCTGCAGTGTTCTATTAGACTCCATAGTCCTTTTATATAGTGATTCAAACAGACACCGTGAACTACTGAGATAAACACAAGTCTATTCCACACAAGATAGTCTGCCATTATCCTAGTTCAGTCGCATTCCGTTGCATTTGTATTTCTTATGTGTTAACTCCATAGACGCATATAAAAACAGAAAAAGCAAAAAAAAAAGAAGAAAGAAGTTTACTTGTTTTTTTAATCCTTTTTGTATTTTTTTTTCTTTTAAAGGGCTGGTATCCTGGAACGACAGCGGTACAGGGTGGGAGAGGTTCAGATGTGATCAGGTGTCTAGGGGTGACCCTGCCTTTGGGAGATGGGCTAGTTAGGCTGACCCTAAAACACTCCCTCAGGCACGCCGGAAGGTCCCCTTCCGCGCGTGTGATGATCGGACTTCGCTGTCTG
This sequence comes from Protomyctophum bolini, assembly GCF_963924005.1. Taxonomy (NCBI): domain Eukaryota; kingdom Metazoa; phylum Chordata; class Actinopteri; order Myctophiformes; family Myctophidae; genus Protomyctophum; species Protomyctophum bolini. Next base: position 20,050,391 of record NC_137885.1, on the reverse strand, counting down.
GTGTCCACGCGGCCCTTACTTACACCTGCCATCTCGTCTGGAATCCTCCAACAGAGCAGCCTCCTCTGAAGACAACTGATGGTGGAGACAAAGTACGAACCCCCTTACCGGAACAAACGTCACAAAGAACTGTCGCTCATTTTTTTTTGGATTATGTTCAGGTTAATTTATTTGTTTGTCCCCGAAGGGCCATTTGGTGTAGAGCAAAGCATAACAGGCAGACCCATGAATCACATAAAACACAGTAAAAAAAAAAAAACATGGATGGTACACATAGAAAATATTTGTACCGGCGGGGGCAGCGGCTGTCCACCTCTGAACAGCGCTCAGTGGGTCAATGGAGACCCAATTGGTCTCTGGTTCCAACTCCGATGTTGCAGATTTACCCCCTTTACCCCCCTGCCTGGGGTTTAAGAGGATTTACCCCCTTAACCCCCCTGGCGTTTGAGAGATAAGACATGATCCAGGCTACTAAAATGTACTCCAGCTATTTTTGAGGCCGTTCTCACAATCTGTTGGGTGTTTTTTTCCCTTTATGTTCAGGTTTCCGTACCAGCAAATGATGGAGAAGGAGATAATTGACTCAATAAATGCACTGTAGAACAGTTTCATTAGAGATTTGTCAACCTAAAATTTGGCGAGCCTCCTCAAACAAAAGAGGCGTTGTTGGCCTTTCTTAAACAGCAAATCACAGTTTACATCGAATTTCAGCTTGCTATCAAATGCAGTGTCCAAGTATTACTGTATTTGTAGCTGATCACCAGGTCAACTTGCTCACCATGGACAACACTGCTCTGGGGGGGGGGATCTCCTATAATAATATCTGGGACAAGTGGCATTTCTTCCTCAGCCTAGTGGGAATATGCATGCACAGTTTAACCGCAATCGGACGCTGCGTTGAGTAGTTGTCGCGATTTGTACAAAAATATTTATATATATTTACTTATTGTCGAAGTTAACTGAGCTCTAAACAGCTGGGTGTCTGTATCGGTTCATTCATATGGCTTCACTTCTTTTTTTTTTTTATGATTCAAATTTGTATTGCTTTTTCAGTTTGGCACAAAGGAATAACTGAGAATGTACATGAAATAATCATACAAACAATTAAGACAACAAATGAAACGAAACTAGACGAGAAAATAATAAATACAATACATTACACTACCAAACCTTTACAGAAAATATAATACAATACAGACAATACAATACAATACTGGCATCACTTCTTTATACAGTACACACACCTATCACACACCATCCATCCATCCATCTCGCACCCATTTAACCCATTCTGAACGGGAACCCATTTTGGTGTTAGCATCATGTTATGCTTTAGCTTTTGAAAAATAGATCTACAAGCTCAAGGCTACGAGCTTGGAGGTCTGCTATTTTTGAAAAATCGAAGAACGACTGACATATTAAAAATCTGATCTCAGGTCAGAATGGGGTTAATCAGACCAGTGTGTGTCCAGTGGAAAACCTCGTATGAATCTGATCTCAGTTCAGAATGGGTTAAGCAGATGTTTTCAAAAGGTGGTCCATGGACCACTGCAGTGGTTGTCCAGGTATTGGACTGTTGGTATTTGTGTGATATAATTTACCGTTTACACCAGGGGTGTCAAACTCATTTGGGGCGAGGGCCGCATTGGTCAAAAGGTCACTTGATGGGGGCCACAACCAGTTGCGGACGCACGCTCGATGCTCTCAAGCCCAAAACACACCGGCTCCGTCCGACGCAGCGCGTCAGCGCACGTCGGACGCCGCCGGTGTGCGATAGGTTCATTGAAAATGATGGAGGCGGCTGTTTTGACGCGCGGCGTTCGCAGACGGTGTGGGAGGCCCTTCAGTCAGTCACTGCTATAATATCTATCTATCTATCTATCTATCTATGCTCAGACCCAGCCAGCCAGCCAGCAAGCCACACACATAGTGCTCAGACCCAGCCAGCCAGCAAGCCACACACATAGTGCTCAGACCCAGCCAGCCAGCCAGCCAGCCACACACAGTGCTCAGACCCAGCCAGCCAGCCAGCCAGCAAGCCACACACATAGTGCTCAGACCCAGCCAGCCAGCAAGCCACACACATAGTGCTCAGACCCAGCCAGCCAGCCAGCCAGCCACACACAGTGCTCAGACCCAGCCAGCCAGCAAGCCACATACATAGTGCTCAGAGCCAGCCAGCCACACACATAGTGCTCAGACCCAGCCAGCCAGCAAGCCACACACATAGTGCTCAGACCCAGCCAGCCAGCCAGCCAGCCACACACAGTGCTCAGACCCAGCCAGCCAGCAAGCCACATACATAGTGCTCAGAGCCAGCCAGCCACACACATAGTGCTCAGACCCAGCCAGCCAGCAAGCCACACACATAGTGCTCAGACCCAGCCAGCCAGCAAGCCACACACATAGTGCTCAGACCCAGCCAGCCACACACACCTCCGTAAGGGAGTGGTTCAAAAAATCTTCAAAAAACTGAAGAGGCTACTGGAGATTGGAGAACCTGATTTGGACATGATCTGATGCAGGACAATGTCACTATGACAGAAAGAGAAGATGGGTCTTCACACATTCACACACACACACACACACACACACACATTCACACACACACACACACACACACACACACACACACACACACACACACACACACACAACTTTGTCCCTATAATGTGCACGGCACCGTTCTACTTCATCATATCACGCAAGAGACGCCACACACCAGTATGGAAGAGAGATAGTCACTTACTCACTTGTTGTAACTTGTAGGGATGCCACAAAGTGAACATCAGCCAAATTGAATAGTCGACAGCTCTGCCGATTAATAATCGATTAATTGAACCCACCCCCCATATTAATCAATATCAGATAAAACGTATAAGATTTTATATTATGCACATGCCATGGTCACATAACCATTATGTTGAGTGCATGCTTTGATGGTTACAGTTATATAATCAGTTTTGATGAGTAAACCTTTGTGGAGATCTTCTCAGTTCTCATTGTATGCTAGTTAGTTACTGCCATTCAGGATGGAAAATGAAATCCATTTGGATTTGGGGAGAAGTAGTTTCATAAGGGGCTGGTATGAAGTACTTGATATAAAGAGAACATGTTCAGTTCACTAGTCTACACTCTACTCTACACCTGCCTTCATTTCATCTGATTGTCTGTCTGACAGGCACTTAACAAGCAATCGTTAACTGTGTCTGTTAGAGAGAGGGGCAGAGAAGAGTGGCTTTGCTCAACTTGATTTATACTTATATTCTCCACTCTGATGAAGGTACATGTTCGATATATCATGCAGCCTTACTTATAAGCCTATATTCTGGCTATTAAAAAAAACAGAGGCAGGCGGGCCACATTAAATGACATGGCGGGCCACATTTGGCCCGCGGGCCTTGAGTTTGACACCCATGGTTTACACGGACGACCAATTTGAAGCAGATTGAAGGGTGTCTTGTGGATCTTAACCCATTCTGACCTGAGATCAGATTCATACGAGGTTTCCACTGGGCACACACTGGTCTGATTAACCACTTGAACGTCGATTATCCCTATTCTGAGGGGAACTTTAGCCAAAAATCTACAATCTACAAGCGATCTACAAGCTTGTAGATCGCTATTTTTTGCAAAGAGGTTTGGTATAGAGGGAATAGATGACATGCCAAGTACAGGTTTGAGGCTTTAAGTGGATAACTGTCTGAAAATATTGTAATAAATGTGGGTTCTAGCGTTGTGGTAGTAAATGTCAGTCCCTGGAAGCACCACAGACAACAATGTACTAATTATAAGAGCGATCTTTATTAATTATAATGCTCAAAATGACATTACGTATAAAATAGAAGAATGCAAACGGCTGATTCATGGAAATTGATTCAATACAGTGCAATGACCCCAACCTAGTAAAACCATCTATAAAATACAGGCCTATATAAACCAGTAAGACGCGCAAACACGGGAAGCGAACGCAGCTGCAGATCATGTCTGTCTGTCTGTCTGTCTGTGTGTCTGTCCCGCTGTTACTGTATATGTGGACCTGGCCCCTTTTGTGCCCATATATGGAGCGGAGTGGTTTGTTTGTGATTGATGCAACACACTCCATATTTGGACGTACAGTACACTCCATATTTGGACGTATAGCGGGACAGACAGACAGACAGACAGACAGACAGACACACACACACAGACAGACAGACATGATCTGCTAGGTCTCATAGTAAGTGCTCACTGCGTTCGCAATCACTGCGTTCGCAATCAGTGGATAAATATGCATACAATACAACAATATTATTAGGGCATGCAAGGCTCACGTCACGGTAGGCTGTCACGCCTACCGGCACGTGCAATGTCACGAGACCTGGGCATAGTGTATAGTATAGCTTTTCTCCATATATGGAGCACTAGGTGAAAGCCTGCGTTATTTCACGTGGAGCTCCATATACAGTATGGAGACAACAGCGATATCCAGCACTGACATCAGACTAGAAACCTCATAATATGGATATACAGTACACGCCTGGCATCGTCATGGTGATGCGTATACTTGGTTGGCTGGCATCGTCATCATGAGTCATGACAGGCATCTAGTGAACCATAATTATATAATAATCATCTAGTGAACCATAATTATATAATAATCATCTAGTGAACCATAATTATATAATAATCATCTAGTGAACCATAATTATATAATAATCATCTAGTGAACCATAATTATATAATAATCATCTAGTGAACCATAATTATATAATAATCATCTAGTGAACCATAATTATATAATAATCATCTAGTGAACCATAATTATATAATAAGAATCATCATGAGTCATGACAGGCATCTAGTGAACCATAATTTTATAATAAGAATCCCAAGAGGTTCTGTGGGGGATCGCGACTACACTGCTCAGTCTGGATTAATGTTCAGATGTTTTACTTTTCCTTTTGTATTCATAATCTATACACGTAATAAAACGGTGTTTCACGTGGCTTTGTGTGGTGATGAAGGGGGAAAACACACACCGTGTGAGCAGAGGAGGAGGGAAACGTAACTCTTCTCCATGAACATAAAGCACCTGAAAAAAATATATACATTTTAAGTATAAATTATTTTAATTTCAACGTCAGGCCTAAATGGGATAACCACCTGTGACAAATCTTAAAATTAAAGTTTGCATCCACATTCCGAAATCAATTCAAACATTTTTTGTTAGGTTTTTTTTTTTCAGTTCCCATTGATGATGAATGGTGAATTTACGTCATGTGTGTCTGAGCAAATCGACACACGTTACGTCATGATGTACGATGATAATACACCCCTCACTTCACACGAGTGTGATTTTTATTTAATACAGCATTTGTCCCCACACGTCTCAATATTTGCCAATGACAGGAGAAATTAGGTCAAATTTACTTCAAATATGACGTAAATTAAACATCAAAACATTAATTGCCATTGACAATGAAGGGAAAATATGTATGTCATATGTAGACGAGCAAATCCGCTAACCAGTCAGATGTCGGTGGGAACACTAGGGACCACTAAGGCACCACCATTCTTGATGATGATGTACGATGATGATGAGCACCCCTCACTTCACACGGGTGTGATTTTTGAGTGGCGCAACCACTCCTATAGACAGCTATGTGTGTGGCTGTGTCCTTGTGTCCGAGCACGAAAATAGTATTATAGCGTTTGTTCACCAAGTGTCACTGTTGCACAGCCTGACACAGACACACACACGGGCCATGGAGGAGGGCTTGTACAGTACAGTACAGTACAGTACAGTACAGTACAGTACAGTACAGTACACTTCAGACGGGTCTTTTTATAATATATATACTTTTTTGTTTGTTTTTAAAGGAGAATGATGCCTGGTGCTCTTGGAACCCTCCTCAGAACAGCGGGGGGGAGAGGTACAGATTTGGCTCCCTGCCTCTCCCCGGCCTGTGGACCCGGCAGACCGGTGAGTGTGTTGTTACAATGTTACAATCATGTTGTTACAATGTTATTGCAAGGTTACTACAATGTTGTTACAATGTTAAAAACAGTTTTTTAGGGAATTTGAGTACTTCCGGTCATTCCTTTAAATTTTGAGGTAGTTGCACTTGAGTTTTTCCCCAATATTTTTGAGTGGTGCAACCACTCCTACAACCAGCAATGTCCGTGTACCTGTGCGTGTACCTGTGTAGTCATGAGCATGAGTGGTGTGCGCATGCGTGAAATTGGAACGACACGAGTATGTGACTTATTAATACCAGTAGGGGGCGCCAGAAACAGAGAGGGGTATGCTCTGCCTGCTAGAGAGAGAGAGAGAGAGGGGCACCGAGTGCCACGCTTCGAGCTTGTAGGTCTGCTATTTTTCAATAGCTATAAAACCAATACTTTTGTAATTTTGCTGAAGTACATTTTAAATTCTGGACTGGCACAGAAACAGTATTTCTATACAGCACTATTGATACTTTTACTTTACAAAATCTTATAGCGATTTATTTCATTTGTTATAGTCTGTCAAAAATAGCTAAAATCGTTCAAACGAAACAAAGCAGCAAATGAAAATAAACCAATAAACACTCATCTTTTACTTTCTCTAAAACATGAACATTTGTTGAAGAAACCTTCAAGTCAGAAATGAGAGTACTTATCCCAACACTGCTTATCAATACTTTTTAATAGTATTCATCATTGCTGTTAGAATATTTTTTGTAGCTACAGCATTGCAGTGGCAAAGGCAATACCTTGTACTGCGAGCTGTTGTGAGCTTGTAGATCAGCTATTTTCAAAATCTTTGCCTTTCTGATGTAATTACCAATTTGGCTAATGTTTGATCATTTTTGGGGTTGCTTTAAACGCAGCAATGTCTTAGTTTATTTTTATTTGTCATTTCAGAGATTTTTTTTTTTTTAGAAATGTAGTGAATGTAGCAATTAGGGCGGAGCTATGCCCGATTGTGGTCCCAAATCCTACTATAAATGTGCCACGTCTCTGCGTGCGTGCTGTTGTAATGCACGTAACTCAAGGACAACCGCAGTTTGCCCCACCAACTTCAAACTTGACACACGCGTTCCACACCCCCACAGGGAGTGCAGTGCCCGGCCTTGAGTCGGTGGCATACACCGTTGTCCAGAAACACCACAAAAGGCTCTGGTCAGGCTCTGCCAGTGGACCTAATGAGCCCAAGTCCCTCACCTGTGCAATTTCCAGTCTCTGCCTCAGCCAATTGATTGCCACGGCAACCCCACACCTGTTAATTGATTACTTAACCAGTCCACTTGTCACAGTCAGTTTGCACTCTTCAGGCACAGACAGACAGATGCAGAGACCTCCATATAGTATGGTCACAAAAGGGACCCGTTAAAACGGGTGCTATGACAAGTTGACAACGGGTATTATTAGGTTCCCTAGTTGCATCGTTCTCAAGTAGGCCGATGGGCACGTACATGTGTAGTCATTTCTAACATTTGTTTTTAACACCTTTTTTTTTTAGGAAAATTATGCCTGCTGCCCTTGATGTCTGGAATGCTCCTTGGGAACGCCAGGGGTAGGGTCGATGGTCTCCCTGCCAGGACAGTGACCTCAGAACGCCGGGGGTAGGGCCGAGACTCAAGGGTCTCCCCAGCCGGTCAACGATAGTGGGCGCGCTATGTTGTCTGGAATCCCCAAATGTATCGCTCAAGCTGGTACATTGAGGTACATTAGGCCCATCACAAGTATTAATACATTATTTAAATTACAATAAAAATACATGAATAGTGAAAGTATCAGATCTACGAGATCAAAACGGTTTTGAGCTCCTAGATCTGCTACTTCCACTACGTTTCAACATGGGAACGAGTATGACTATTATGACTATCATCCCAAAAGTATTGCGATTATCACAAATACTTATTATGTAGTAATTGTGATGGGCCTAAGGGTGTGTGTGTGTGGTACAGTATGTGGTATGTGTGTTGAATCTGTTTTTAATTGGTTGGCCAAATGTTTTCCGTATCTTGTTGTTTCCTTCCCGCCAGGTTGGCCAACCAACTGTTTGTGTTTGATTAACCCCCTTTAGTGTGAAGCTATATATTAAGTGACTTGAAGAACTATTCTAGACCTAACATCATCCCAGTGCCTAAAGCTGGAGACCTCTCAAAAGCAGACAACTACCGAGGTATCAGACTGACACGTACCACCACAAAGGTCCGTCCATCCATCTTCAACAGCTTCTCCGTAGTCGGGTCGTGGGGGAAAACTGCTCCACCAGAGAGCTCCAGACCTCCCTCTCCAAAGCAACATTAGTAACTTAATTCTGGGGGATCCCGAGGCGTTTTCGGAAGATTTTGGAGATATAATTCTGACATCTCATCGTTGGGCTTCCCAGGGGTCTCTTTCCAGCGGGATGTCCGAGGACCTCCCTAGGGAGATGATTGAGAGGAATCCACCTAAGCTGGCTCCATCATGCCTCGTGACACGCTCCATATATGGCCGTCTCCATAATATGAAGATCACGACACTGTCCTCAACAAACCCTGGATAGCCATATATTGAGAAGACTGGATCATCACCTATATCTGCATATATGGAGCCGCTAGCAACTCTTATCTGTCCATTCAAACTAGACGGTCCCACCCCAAAGTTATCAGTGCAGCTGATTTCAACAGGCTTGAAAATTTCAGCGGTGATCAACTTCATTGACTTCCAAAAGGCTTTCGATACCATCCACCAGGGGAAACTCATGAGTATTCTACGTGCCTACGGAGTTCCAGAAAAGTTGGTCCAGATGATAGTCAAGCTACAGCCAGACTCGAGCCAAGGTCCAAACCTGTGACTGACACCAAAACATTTGAGATTCTAGCAGGCGTCCTACAGGGTGACACTCTTGCCCCCTTCCTGTTCGTTGTAGTGATGGATCATGCACTGAGACTTGCAATCAATGGCAGAGAGGAGGCTCTGGGGTTCCCGAGGAAGTCAAGGTGAGTACACCCCATCATGGTCACTGACCTAGACTTTCAAACCCTGTACACTCAAGATGTGCTCCATATATGACCAGACCTCATCAAACCCTGTACACAAGACGTGCTCCATATATGGCCAGACTTCATCAAACCCTATACACTCAAGACGTGCTCCATATATGGCCAGACCTCATCAAACCCTGTACACTCAAGACGTGCTCCATATATGGCCAGTACAGAATTAATTCCAGATGTTCATCTGACCCACCCATGCCAAAGCGCCAGTGCTCGCCCAGCAGTCTGCCGGGGCGAGGTCGCTTCTAGCCCTCAGGGCGTCTTACTGTATTATGCTTGACTGTAATACTCTTCTGTAATATGTCCTGGGCATGACGTTAAACTGTTCCGTTCGAGAGGACCGGCGACCCTCGAATGTAAACAGCCATGAAAGGAAACTATGGATCATTACACCCAAAACACAAATCCTATACTTCCAGGGGCGGGAGTCCCCAGGAACATAACAGTGCCAGGTACCAAAGCGCGTCTGCCAGACAGACCGGATGATGCAGCGCCCCTAAACCCACCTGGGCGGGGCGTAGCTAACGGGTGCAGGGCACCTGATGCTATACTAAGATGCAAGCGGCCCCTCAGACTCTCCACATTCAATATCCGGACTCTTGCAGCACCCACGAGCAGTAAGCAGGAAGGAGAACGTGGGCTGAAGACTGAGGAGCTAGCACTGAACCTTTGGGAGCAGCACGTTGACATATGCGGCCTACAAGAGCACAGGCAGGTGCACAAGGACGACATAACAAACGAGATTAACCTCCAGACAATTGGAATGGGGTATGCCCTATACACAGGGTCAGCATGGCGGAATGCAGCCCAGGCAGCGAAATGGTGGTGTTGGAATCCTCATAGGAAGGGAGGCACAGAAGGTACTGATCGGTGTTCAACGCATATCAGAAAGCTTACTCCCCGACTGAAGATGCCAGCATGGAAAGTAAGGAACAGTTCTACCACAAGCTCAAGCATGCAATTGAAAGAGTCAAGCTACACAACTTCCTGGCCATCCTAGGGGACTTTCTCAGACCAGGAGATGCGCTGTTCACCTACAACGAACAGACAAATGACAATGGAAAACGCTTGTTAGAGATTATGGAAGAGCACCAACTTCTGGCCACCAACACAATGTTCCAAATGAAGAGGGGGAAGTTGTGGACATGGATGTCACCACACAACACGGCACATCAGATTGACTACATCCTCACTCGTAGAAAATGGAGCTCACTCTACACAGACCACAGGGTCGTAACAGCAACAGTTAGACTGAGCCTGAGGGCCCCAAGGAAGGAGGGGAGGAGGAAGGTGAAATATGAATGGAGTCAACTGGCAACGGACCTTCTGCTACAGGAACGCTACGCAGTAGAAATCAAGAACAGGTTCCAAGTACTGCAGGAGGAGGAGAACATATCAGCGCGCTACCAACGTTTTGTTGAAGCAAACAATGCAGCAGCTGAGACATGTCTCCAGCAAGCCCCCAAAGCAAGGAGGAAAGACAGATGTCTTGACCCCAGAATCATCAAAGCCAGGGAGGAGCTGAGAGCAGCACACAGGGACTTTGTCGCTGATCGAAAACTAGAGGGTCTGAAGGAGGAATACAGGCGGAGGAAGGAGGAGCTCTACCAAGTCTATGAAACACTGGAACAACAGGAGCTAAACCAGAAGATCAAGGAGATCGAGGATGCTCATGTTAACCAGAAGCATGGCATGGGCTGGAAGCTCATCAATGACATCTCTGGCTGAAACTCCTCTCAGACTACCAAGATCCGGGGAGAAAATGCAGAGGAACGGGTTGAAGCATGGTACCAGCACTTCAAAACACTCCTAGGTAACCCACCTGCAACTGAGGATGAGGATGTTCTGATGGCCCCTGTCTTCCATGACCTTCCCGTTCCAGATGGACCATTCACCATGGATGAGTACCAGAAGGCCAAGGCTACGATCAAGTGGGGCAAGAGCTGTGGGGAGGATGGATTGACACCAGAGGTTCTGAAATACGTGCCTATAGACGAGGTGGTGCTAGATTTCATCAACAAAGCACACATGTCTGGAGAGAAGCCGGAGATATGGCGCACAATGAACATCGTTCCAGTACCAAAGTCAGGTGACCTCACTAAAAGGCTCAACACAAGCCAATCAATGCCCCTAGAGATCCATCACAAAGCTTCCCTCAGGGCGCCCAGCAAGCCAGCTAGCCAGCAAGCCCGTCCAGTCAGCCAACACAGCCAGCCAGCTCCGCCAGTCAGCCAGTGTAGAAAGTCAGGCTGCCAAGCCAGAGCATATCAGCCCTTGCAGTCAGCCATTGCAGCCATACCAGTCTTGCTCAGTCAGCTCAGCCAGGCCTCACTCGAGGCCTGGCTCTCTGTCTGCCTGGCCCGGTCTGCCCCACCCTGCCTTGCAGCAATAGAACCAGCCGGGCTGACAAGCCAGCCAGCTCAGAATGCTAGCTCAGCAACAAGCCCAGACTGGCCAGCTGCGCTAGCTTGCTGAGCTCTTATTCTGAGCTGGCTGGCTTGCCACTCCGGCTTGTTCTGTTGCTGCAAGGCAGGGCGGGTCAGACCGGGCCAGGCAGGCAGAGAGCCAGGCCTCGAGAGAGGCCTGGCTGAGCTGACTGAGCAAGGCTGGTATGGCTGCAATGGTTGACTGCAAGGGCTGATGTGCGCTGGCTTGGCAGCCTGACTTTCTACACTGGCTGACTGGCGGAGCTGGCTGGCTGTGTTGGCTGACTGGGCGGGCTTGCTGGCTAGCTGGCTTGCTGGGCGCCCTGAGGGAAGCTTTGTGATGGATCTCTAGGGGCATTGATTGGCTTGTGTTGAGCCTTTTAGTGAGGTACTAAGAAGCCCCGGCGCTCCGGCGTCGAGGAAACTTCCCGCAAGCTGTGGTAGTTCCGGGTGGATGTGGGGGCCCTCAAGGGTCTCTGGCGCGGCTGGTCCGCGTCGGGGACCTTGCTTGAGACGGGCGAGTCTGATGTAACGTTCCCGTGTGGGACGCTAGCGCAGGCACGTCCACGAGATGTTCCCAGTCCTAGCGGGGGCGACCGTGGGTGTTTCCGCGCGGATTCCCCCAGGTCGTGGAGCGACCTCGCTGATGGTAGCAGATGTCCCGTTGACTTTGGTACTGGAACGATGTTCATTGTGCGCCATATCTCCGGCTGCTCTCCAGACATGTGTGCTTTGTTGATGAAATCTAGCACCACCTCGTCTATGGGCACGTATTTCAGAACCTCTGGTGTCAATCCATCCTCCCCACAGCTCTTGCCCAACTTGATCGTAGCCTTGGCCTTCTGGTACTAATCCATGGTGAATGGTCCATCTGGAAAACGAAGGTAATGACAGTCAACACAGAGGACAAAACCATTGCCACTGCAGACGGGACGGTGCTCGAGCAAGTCGAGGACTTCAAGTACCTCGGGGCCTGGACTGCCTCAACTGAACAGGATCTGAAGGTTCGGAGAGCACTTGCCTGGAAAGCCTTGCACGGGATGAGGAGAGTGTGGAAATCAGACATGGGAGAAGACCTTAAGCGGCGGCTGTTCATAGCTACTGTGGAGTCAGTACTGCTGTATGGGGCCGAGACATGGACCCTCACAGTACAACAGGAAAAAGCCCTGGATGGAGTCTACACTAGAATGCTACGAATGGCACTAGGTGTCACATGGACGGATCGCATCAGAAATGTGGACCTCTATGGGGACCTACCACGCGTCAAGGACAAAGTCAGAGAGAGAAGGATGAGGCTGGCAGGGCACTGCGTCAGGCACCCAGAACTTGAGGCAAGTAAATTCACCCTATGGGAGCAAAGCCAGGAGGGGAAAGAAGCGTACCACCTATGTAGACGTGCTGCGGCGCGACAGCTTGGCTGACAACACTGCAGAGCTCAAGAACCTGATGTTGGATAGGAATTTGTGGAGGGCAGCGATCCAGGAATCCCGAGTTGGTGTTGGCTAGACCTCACTCTCGCAGCAAGAAGAAGTAATACTCTTCAAAAAGCTTCCAGATCAATCATGTATAGTTGTATCATGCCTCGTGACACGCTCCATATATGGCCGTCTCCATAATATGAAGATCACGACACTGTCCTCAACAAACCCTGGATAGCCATATATTGAGAAGACTGGATCATCACCTATATCTGCATATATGGAGCCGCTAGCAACTCTTATCGGTCCATTCAAACTAGACGGTCCCATCCCAAAGTTTTCAGTGCAGCTGATTTCAACAGGCTTGAAATTTTCAGCTGTGATCAACTTCATTGACTTCCAAAAGGCTTTCGATACCATCCACCGGGGGAAACTCATGAGTATTCTACGTGCCTACGGAGTTCCAGAAAATTTGGTCCAGATGATAGTCAAGCTACAGCCAGACTCGAGCCAAGGTCCAAACCCCACTCTGGGGGTTCACTCTGGTCCCGAGGAAGTCAAGGCGAGTACACCCCATAATGGTCACTGACCTCGACTATGCAGACGACATCGCCCTAATCTCGGATGCAGTCGAGAAATGAATGGAGCTACTACTGGCAGTAGAAAAGGAGTGCAGGAAGATCGGCCTCAAGCTCAATGCCAAGAAAACAAAGGTAATGACAGTCAACACAGAGGACAAAACCATTGCCACTGCAGACGGGACGGTGCTCGAGCAAGTCGAGGACTTCAAGTACCTCGGGGCCTGGACTGCCTCAACTGAACAGGATCTGAAGGTTCGGAGAGCACTTGCCTGGAAAGCCTTGCACGGGATGAGGAGAGTGTGGAAATCAGACATGGGAGAAGACCTTAAGCGGCGGCTGTTCATAGCTACTGTGGAGTCAGTACTGCTGTATGGGGCTGAGACATGGACCCTCACAGTACAACAGGAAAAAGCCCTGGATGGAGTCTACACTAGAATGCTACGAATGGCACTAGGTGTCACATGGACGGATCGCATCAGAAATGTGGACCTCTATGGGGACCTACCACGCGTCACGGACAAAGGCAGAGAGAGAAGGATGAGGCTGGCAGGGCACTGCGTCAGGCACCCAGAACTTGAGGCAAGTAAATTCACCCTATGGGAGCAAAGCCAGGAGGGGAAAGAAGCGTACCACCTATGTAGACGTGCTGCGGCGCGACAGCTTGGCTGACAACACTGCAGAGCTCAAGAACCTGATGTTGGATAGGAATTTGTGGAGGGCAGAGATCCAGGAATCCCGAGTTGGTGTTGGCTAGACCTCACTCTCGCAGCAAGAAGAAGTAATACTCTTCAAAAAGCTTCCAGATCAATCATGTATAGTTGTATAGTATGTATAGTTGACATAGATACTCCACTGTTACGTTCTTAGTTTATACACGATTCATGATAACTACTTTTTTATATATGTGATGTATGACATGCTTTTGTTTTTTGCTTAATTGTAAGTCGCTCTGTATCAAGAGCGTCTGCTAAATGCCTAAATTGTAAATTGTAATTGTAAGACATGCTGCGGCGCGACAGCTTGGCTGACAACACTGCAGAGCTCAAGAACCTGATGTTGGATAGGAATTTGTGGAGGGCAGCGATCCAGGAATCCCGAGTTGATGTTGGCTAGACTGTATAGTTGTATAGTATAGTATAGTATGTATAGTATAATATAGTATAGTATGTATTGTTGGCATAGATACTCCACTGTTACGTTCTTAGTTTATACACGATTCATGATAACTACTTTTTTATGTATGTGATGTATGAAATGCTTTTGTTTTTTGCTTAATTGTAAGTCGCTCTGGATCAAGAGCGTCTGCTGAATGCCTAAATTGTAATTGTAAGACGTGCTGCGGCGCGACAGCTTGGCTGACAACACTGCAGAGCTCAAGAACCTGATGTTGGATAGGAATTTGTGGAGGGCAGCGATCCAGGAATCCCGAGTTGGTGTTGGCTAGACCTCACTCTCGCAGCAAGAAGAAGTAATACTCTTCAAAAAGCTTCCAGATCAATCATGTATAGTTGTATCATGCCTCGTGACACGCTCCATATATGGCCGTCTCCATAATATGAAGATCACGACACTGTCCTAAACAAACCCTGGATAGCCATATATTGAGAAGACTGGATCATCACCTATATCTGCATATATGGAGCCGCTAGCAACTCTTATCTGTCCATTCAAACTAGACGGTCCCACCCCAAAGTTATCAGTGCAGCTGATTTCAACAGGCTTGAAATTTTCAGCTGTGATCAACTTCATTGACTTCCAAAAGGCTTTCGATACCATCCACCGGGGGAAACTCATGAGTATTCTACGTGCCTACGGAGTTCCAGAAAATTTGGTCCAGATGATAGTCAAGCTACAGCCAGACTCGAGCCAAGGTCCAAACCCCACTCTGGGGGTTCACTCTGGTCCCGAGGAAGTCAAGGCGAGTACACCCCCATCATGGTCACTGACCTCGACTATGCAGACGACATCGCCCTAATCTCGGATGCAGTCGAGAAAGGAATGGAGCTACTACTGGCAGTAGAAAAGGAGTGCAGGAAGATCGGCCTCAATGCCAAGAAAACAAAGGTAATGACAGTCAACACAGAGGACAAAACCATTGCCACTGCAGACGGGACGGTGCTCGAGCAAGTCGAGGACTTCAAGTACCTCGGGGCCTGGACTGCCTCAACTGAACAGGATCTGAAGGTTCGGAGAGCACTTGCCTGGAAAGCCTTGCACGGGATGAGGAGAGTGTGGAAATCAGACATGGAAGAAGACCTTAAGCGGCGGCTGTTCATAGCTACTGTGGAGTCAGTACTGCTGTATGGGGCCGAGACATGGACCCTCACAGTACAACAGGAAAAAGCCCTGGATGGAGTCTACACTAGAATGCTACGAATGGCACTAGGTGTCACATGGACGGATCGCATCAGAAATGTGGACCTCTATGGGGACCTACCACGCGTCACGGACAAAGTCAGAGAGAGAAGGATGAGGCTGGCAGGGCACTGCGTCAGGCACCCAGAACTTGAGGCAAGTAAATTCACCCTATGGGAGCAAAGCCAGGAGGGGAAAGAAGCGTACCACCTATGTAGACGTGCTGCGGCGCGACAGCTTGGCTGACAACACTGCAGAGCTCAAGAACCTGATGTTGGATAGGAATTTGTGGAGGGCAGCGATCCAGGAATCCCGAGTTGGTGTTGGCTAGACCTCACTCTCGCAGCTAGAAGAAGTAATACTCTTCAAAAAGCTTCCAGATCAATCATGTATAGTTGTATAGTATGTATAGTTGACATAGATACTCCACTGTTATGTTCTTAGTTTATACACGATTCATGATAACTACTTTTTTATATATGTTATGTATGACATGCTTTTGTTTTTTGCTTAATTGTAAGTCGCTCTGGATCAAGAGCGTCTGCTAAATGCCTAAATTGTAAATTGTAATTGTAAGACGTGCTGCGGCGCGACAGCTTGGCTGACAACACTGCAGAGCTCAAGAACCTGATGTTGGATAGGAATTTGTGGAGGGCAGCGATCCAGGAATCCCGAGTTGGTGTTGGCTAGACCTCACTCTCGCAGCAAGAAGTAATACTCTTCAAAAAGCTTCCAGATCAATCATGTATAGTTGTAAAGTATAGTATGTATAGTATAATATATAATATAGTATAGTATGTATAGTTGACATAGATACTCCACTGTTACGTTCTTAGTTTATACACGATTCATGATAACTACTTTTTTATATATGTGATGTATGACATGCTTTTGTTTTTTGCTTAATTGTAAGTCGCTCTGGATCAAGAGCGTCTGCTAAATGCGCTTCCTCCTCCTGCCCTCTTAGCATTGGGGCTATATGGACCAGAGCTAGGGCTACCCATTCCTCATCTATTTTTCCGATCATTCTTGATGCTAATTTCGACCGTTTGAAAAATAATTGCATCTCATATATTTATAGGTAAATTAATGTGAATTAATATGGCGTGTAAACGTACTGTAATGCCATTGTTGGCTTTATGTGAGCCTGAGGTCGGACTAGTTTGTAGCCTACAAAATCTTCACAGGAGGTCCTTGACACGGTCTGAGAACCACTAGCCATGACGCCCGTGTAGCCGTGTTTCATTGCTAGAGAACCACGTGCCTTAAATTAATTGTATTAAGTTATTCAAATGATTTACCTTGGTCGTTCTCAACATTTATATTTTACAACTTTTAAATGAGAGTGGCCTACACGAATGGAACCAAAGCAAATGGACTAATACTAAAACTCCTGACAGCGTGCCGGCCCGTGGCAATTTGCTTAATTTTGCCAAAATCGTGCATCTAACAAGCTTTTAAAGAACCAGCTTTGGGCCTTCCGTTCCAGAGATTTGCTAAAACGCCTCTTCAGCCATGAAAATAACTGTATTTTATTGTTTTGGGCAGGTTTTGAGAACTATAGGTCCATTTCCTGCTCCATTCGGTCCATTTCCTGCTTCTGACGGCTCCTTCCTGCTCCTGGCGGCTCTTTCCTGCTCCCTGTGGCTCCATTTGGTCTGTTTCCTGCTCCTGGTGGCTCCTTTCCACTCTTCTAAGGTGAGTGAACTATTGCCACACGTGCTGTTTTGAGCTGTGTGGGGGCGTTGCAACTAAAATGAATATCAAATATCTAAATACTGAATCAAGCAACTGTAAAACTCACTGGGGCGTTCATATAAGCCTGAGTAGACGTATCGTCTACTCAATGACCATAAAACAAAAGGGAAATATCCCTTTTTAACTTTAAAGACTAATTCATTTAGACAGGTTAATATACAGGTGCTATATGGAACCAGAAGTAGCCGTAGGCCTTTATATCCATCAGCTGATCAAACTCAGTTGAGTGTTTGCAGGTGTTACTGTTAGTTTAGCTCAGTTACCTTTTTCACATCAATGTCCATTTATTTATTGGGCATTTGAGTCACGGAGCACCATTTGATGACATTTAGCTCTGATTTAGCCTCTCAGACCCATTTGAGCCACGGACCACCATTTGATGACATTTAGACTCTCATACCCAAAACTAGAGGATAAGAGTTTGGAACTCCCTCAAGGACCCCTGGGGGTCGTCCGGGGAGTTATAGAAGCATTGTTGTTTTGTGTGATGTGATATGAAGCTTTTATTTAGCCTAATACTGGAGTATTTTACTTTTCTGGTGCAAATTTGGAATATATATTCTTTCCGTGCGAACGTTTTTAACTCAAATCTTTGCTGGTCCCTGGTCCCTGCAACAACATAGTTTCTGATGGGGGTCCACGGCCAAATACAGATAATTCTGGGGGTCCTTGACGTGAAAAAGGTTGAACACCACTGACATAATAATAATAATAATAAAACTTTATTTGTATAGCACCTTTCATGACATGAAATGCAGCTCAAAGTGCTTTACAGAGCAATGGAGAAGCAAGGCAACTACATTAAAAAACAAGCAGTAATGCAATACAGTGAGGACATGAATAACAAAAAATAAAATATCAATTAAAAGCAATGTTGTAGAAGTGGGTCTTGAGCTGTGCTTTAAAAATGTCTACAGAGGCTGCCTGACGAAGGTACAGTGGGAGCTTGTTCCATGCCGTCGGCCCGTAGAAGCAAAAAGCTGCTTCCCCGTATTTTTTAGTTGCCATTTTTAGGCAAAGCGAGCAGGCCACCAGTGGAAGACCTTAGTGGGCGGTTTGGGACATATTTAGGCAGGCAGTCATGTAGGTAGGAAGGTGCGAGACCATTGAGAGCTTTATACACAAGTAAAATAATTTTAAAATCAATCCTAAAAACAACCGGAAGTCAGTGCAGTGTAGACAAAACTGGAGTTATATGTTCTCTCATCTTAGTTCTAGTTAAACTCTGGCTGCTGCATTTTGGACAAGTTGTAATCTGTCAGTTGTTTTCTTAGGCAGTCCTTCTTGCATCGTCCAAAGACAAATAGACTCTGATTCGTGCAATATTTCTAAGGTGAAAAAAGGCAATCTTGGTGACATGATTAATGTGTGAATTAAAATTAAATTCAGAATCAATAATGACCCCCAGGTTCTTTACTGTACTGTTACTTTCTACAGTCAGGTTGCCAAGTCTGCTAATAGGATTTAGAAGGCATTCGTAGAATCGTCCTCTGGCCTCTGTATCGCTCTGTCCTCACTGCTTGTGTCACAAGGCGTGATGCACTGACGCCCGTATATGGTGACAGAGCCACAGGTTTTGCAGGTTTTCATAGTAATCTACGGTTGCAATTACTATGCAGAATGTCCCATTTCACACAACATTATCAAATGTATAAATTGTATACAAATATTTTTGAAAATGGCAGATCTACAAACTCACAATGTGTCGCATCGCATGCTTGTAGATCAGCAATTTTCAAATGGCCGAAGTGTATATAGGGCTTAATGTGGTTGATGTGTGTTTTGTAGTAATGATCTAAAACTATGGGTCTCAAACCAGTGGTCCGGGGACCACCAGTGGTCCTTGAGGGGTTCCAGGTGGTCCCCAGCTAAATTATGAGTTGGTAACCAAATGGACCCTTATTAGATCTTTAACTCTTGAGAGCGTAAAATGATACGAATATAATTTTACGCTCTCAAGAGTTAAAGCGCAAATAACATGCATTTTAAAACTGCTTTTAATATTTAATAATCATATTGTCTATGTCCTTCAAAGTTATTTCTAATGGTTTGAGCCTCAATCACCACTCTGATATAACCAGCCTTGTCAATTATTTCTGGACTTTGAAAGCAGTTTTAGCTGCAGTAGCACAATGTCCTGAGGTGGAGAGGGTGCTGATATGCAGATTATTTAATATTTGAGGCATTATAATACTCATGCTAGATAAAACCAGGCTTGTTTCCATTCCATGCCAGCTTGGAAAATCAACAATGGTGGACATTGTAAACAAAGTGGAAATGCAAATTTGCAACTAAAGACTGAGAAAAGGAGGAATTATACAAAGTAGGGTGACATTGATGACATCACGATGAGGCCAAAATCAGTCGAGCTGTTTCTGAGAGCAATTTCCATTAAACACCCATATGACATGAAGGCCTGATTGTTCAAAATTGGTTATTTGTGGGGATAGAAAACACACATGGGAGCCCCAAAAACACAAAAGAAATTGAAAAAGTTGAATTTTATGTTATAGGTCCTTTAAATTATTGTTAAACATCTGCATTACTTAATTTACCAGAAGTCCACACAATTAGAGAATGTAGAAGAATTGTTTTTTTGATCAATGTCTGCCTGTTATCTCCTAATGGTACAGCAAAATCTTATCGAACGACATAAAAATATGCTTTAGTTTTGGTTCTGAGAGGCTAAATGTCATCAAATGGTGGTTCCGTGGCTCAAATGCCCAATAAATAAATAATGAGCCTTGATATGAAGAGGGTTGAAAACCACTGATCTAAATGTACAAACTAACATACAGTAATGAAAGGTTTCAAATTAATGTAGGGGAGTAAAAGTAGAATATTTGCCCCTGAGATGTAGTGGTGAAAGTGAAGTAAAAGTACTGGAAATTGAAATACTCAAGTAAAAAAAAAAAGAAACATTCACTGTTGTACTTATGTTTTTATATATATATATATATATAAATAAACTGTCCAACAGTTTGTGTAACTATTGTGCCAGAATGGTATACCCCTGCTTTAAAGGAGTAATGCCACGTCTTTCTGGACGGCGAAGCTATGCCCAATTTTGGTCCGAAATCAATTCAAACATTTTTTGTTAGGTTTTTTTTTTCAGTTCCCATTGATGATGAATGGTGAATTTACGTCATGTGTGTCTGAGCAAATCGACACACGTTACGTCATGATGTACGATGATAATACACCCCTCACTTCACACGAGTGTGATTTTTATTTAATACAGCATTTGTCCCCACACGTCTCAATATTTGCCAATGACAGGAGAAATTAGGTCAAATTTACTTCAAATATGACGTAAATTAAACATCAAAACATTAATTGCCATTGACAATGAAGGGAAAATATGTATGTCATATGTAGACGAGCAAATCCGCTAACCAGTCAGATGTCGGTGGGAACACTAGGGACCACTAAGGGACCACCATTCTTGATGATGATGTACGATGATGATGAGCACCCCTCACTTCACACGGGTGTGATTTTTGAGTGGCGCAACCACTCCTATAGACAGCTATGTGTGTGGCTGTGTCCTTGTGTCCGAGCACGAAAATAGTATTATAGCGTTTGTTCACCAAGTGTCACTGTTGCACAGCCTGACACAGACACACACGGGCCATGGAGGAGGGCTTGTACAGTACAGTACAGTACAGTACAGTACAGTACAGTACAGTACACTTCAGACGGGTCTTTTTATAATATATATACTTTTTTGTTTGTTTTTAAAGGAGAATGATGCCTGGTGCTCTTGGAACCCTCCTCAGAACAGCGGGGGGGAGAGTACAGATTTGGCTCCCTGCCTCTCCCCGGCCTGTGGACCCGGCAGACCGGTGAGTGTGTTGTTACAATGTTACAATCATGTTGTTACAATGTTATTGCAAGGTTACTACAATGTTGTTACAATGTTAAAAACAGTTTTTGAGGGAATTTGAGTACTTCCGGTCATTCCTTTAAATTTTGAGGTAGTTGCACTTGAGTTTTTCCCCAATATTTTTGAGTGGTGCAACCACTCCTACAACCAGCAATGTCCGTGTACCTGTGCGTGTACCTGTGTAGTCATGAGCATGAGTGGTGTGCGCATGCGTGAAATTGGAACGACACGAGTATGTGACTTATTAATACCAGTAGGGGGCGCCAGAAACAGAGAGAGGGGTATGCTCTGCCTGCTAGAGAGAGAGAGAGAGAGGGGCACCGAGTGCCACGCTTCGAGCTTGTAGGTCTGCTATTTTTCAATAGCTATGAAACCAATACTTTTGTAATTTTGCTGAAGTACATTTTAAATTCTGGACTGGCACAGAAACAGTATTTCTATACAGCACTATTGATACTTTTACTTAAACAACTTTAGATTTTTTTCAACCAAGGTTCATGTTTTAGGTTATTAGAGAAAGTAAAAGATGAGTGTACATTTTCTTTCGCTGCTTTGTTTCGTTTTAGTGATTTTTATCTATTTTTGACATGGGGGTGGGGGCATTCGAACATGGTGCTAAATAATGTTTTCTTTTTTTTTTTTTTTTTTACAAAATCTTATAGCGATTTATTTCATTTGTTATAGTCCTACTGTCAAAAATAGCTAAAATCGTTCAAACGAAACAAAGCAGCAAATGAAAATAAACCAATAAACACTCATCTTTTACTTTCTCTAAAACATGAACATTGGTTGAAGAAACCTTCAAGTCAGAAATGAGAGTACTTATCCCAACACTGCTTATCAATACTTTTTAATAGTATTCATCATTGCTGTTAGAATATTTTTTGTAGCTACAGCATTGCAGTGGCAAAGGCAATACCTTGTACTGCGAGCTGTTGTGAGCTTGTAGATCAGCTATTTTCAAAATCTTTGCCTTTCTGATGTAATTACCAATTTGGCTAATGTTTGATCATTTTTGGGGTTGCTTTAAACGCAGCAATCTTAGTTTATTTTTATTTGTCATTTCAGAGATTTTTTTTTTTTTTTAGAAATGTAGTGAATGTAGCAATTAGGGCGGAGCTATGCCCGATTGTGGTCCCAAATCCTACTATAAATGTGCCACGTCTCTGCGTGCGTGCTGTTGTAATGCACGTAACTCAAGGACAACCGCAGTTTGCCCCACCAACTTCAAACTTGACACACGCGTTCCACACCCCCACAGGGAGTGCAGTGCCCGGCCTTGAGTCGGTGGCATACACCGTTGTCCAGAAACACCACAAAAGGCTCTGGTCATGCTCTGCCAGTGGACCTAATGAGCCCAAGTCCCTCAACTGTGCAATTTCCAGTCTCTGCCTCAGCCAATTGATTGCCACGGCAACCCCACACCTGTTAATTGATTACTTAACCACTAGTCCACTTGTCACAGTCAGTTTGCACTCTTCAGGCACAGACAGACAGATGCAGAGACCTCCATATAGTATGGTCACAAAAGGGACCCGTTAAAACGGGTGCTATGACAAGTTGAAGGGTATTATTAGGTTCCCTAGTTGCATCGTTCTCAAGTAGGCCGATGGGCACTAAGGTTGGGCGATATGCCAATTTTTTTCAATCGCCCATCGTCTGACCAAGAATCGGCGATTAACGATGTATTCGTGTCATAAAAGTAAAGTGAGAACAGCTCACTGCAGGTCGCAAAAAAAATTCTACAAGCTCTCAAGGCGCCGCGTCCTGCCTGCCTGTTTTTGCTGCTCTGTTCGCTACGCGTTGAGAGCTTGTAGATCCGTCTGTTTTTGCAGCACAACTGCGCAGCCATGGGGTAACAAAATAAGAAATAAGTTTAGATGAAGTGAAGTTGGAACGGACAAGCAGCTGCAAGCTAAGCTAACGTCACAACCACTGCCTGTTTCTGCAGCACCGTTCGCTACGCGTTGAGAGCTTGTAGATCTGTCTATTTTTGCAGCGCTGGTGTCGGGGTTCGTTCACGTTGTCAATAAAAAAATAACTTGGATTACAGGCGGAGATGAAGTTCAGTGGGTTGAATCAGTAGCTACACGCTAAGCTAACGATCCCCAAGCCTATACAGTATAGGCTCAGGGATCGTTAGCTTAGCGTGTAGCTAATGATTCAAGTTAACCCACTGAACTTCATCTATACTAACAACACTACCAGCCTGTTTGTTTTTTTTCCCCGACTTCACGGGTGGCGCATTGGGATGAGACACGAGACAGCAGTGTGCATTCTGTTGCGACTGTATATTATTAAACTGCATGGTTCTGGACTCCGGAGCGTAAACAACATGTAGGCTACAGTACAGTAACAGTAGCCTTCCTCGGCTCGGTCCCTCGGCTCACACTGTGAGTCACTGAGAGCAACTGAGCATCACGGCTGCGGGGACCATACCATTATAACTGTCGCTGTTACTACTTTCCTGGCCCAAATTGATTCACATGTTGCTCACACTTTAAAGGTTAAAAATCGTCCCGAAAAATCGCCTAATAAAAATATTCGGCGATTGGATTTATATATTCGCGATTGACGATGTATTCGTATCGTCACCCAACCCTAATGGGCACGTACATGTGTAGTCATTTCTAACATTTGTTTTTAACACCTTTTTTTTTTAGGAAAATTATGCCTGCTGCCCTTGATGTCTGGAATGCTCCTTGGGAACGCCAGGGGTAGGGTCGATGGTCTCCCTGCCAGGACAGTGACCTCAGAACGCCGGGGGTAGGGCCGAGACTCAAGGGTCTCCCCAGCCGGTCAACGATAGTGGGCGCGCTATGTTGTCTGGAATCCCCAAATGTATCGCTCAAGCTGGTACATTGAGGTACATTAGGCCCATCACAAGTATTAATACATTATTTAAATTACAATAAAAATACATAAATAGTGAAAGTATCAGATCTACGAGATCAAAACGGGTTTGAGCTCCTAGATCTGCTACTTCCACTACGTTTCAACATGGGAACGAGTATGACTATTATGACTATCATCCCAAAAGTATTGCGATTATCACAAATACTTATTATGTAGTAATTGTGATGGGCCTAAGGGTGTGTGTGTGTGGTATGTGTGTTGAATCTGTTTTTAATTGGTTGGCCAAATGTTTTCCGTATCTTGTTGTTTCCTTCCCACCAGGTTGGCCAACCAACTGTTTGTTTGATTAACCCCCTTTAGTGTGAAGCTATATATTAAGTGACTTGAAGAACTATTCTAGACCTAACATCATCCCAGTGCCTAAAGCTGGAGACCTCTCAAAAGCAGACAACTACCGAGGTATCAGACTGACACGTACCACCACAAAGGTCCGTCCATCCATCTTCAACAGCTTCTCCGTAGTCGGGTCGTGGGGGAAAACTGCTCCACCAGAGAGCTCCAGACCTCCCTCTCCAAAGCAACATTAGTAACTTAATTCTGGGGGATCCCGAGGCGTTTTCGGAAGATTTTGGAGATATAATTCTGACATCTCATCGTTGGGCTTCCCAGGGGTCTCTTTCCAGCGGGATGTCCGAGGACCTCCCTAGGGAGATGATTGAGAGGAATCCACCTAAGCTGGCTCCATCATGCCTCGTGACACGCTCCATATATGGCCGTCTCCATAATATGAAGATCACGACACTGTCCTCAACAAACCCTGGATAGCCATATATTGAGAAGACTGGATCATCACCTATATCTGCATATATGGAGCCGCTAGCAACTCTTATCTGTCCATTCAAACTAGACGGTCCCACCCCAAAGTTATCAGTGCAGCTGATTTCAACAGGCTTGAAAATTTCAGCGGTGATCAACTTCATTGACTTCCAAAAGGCTTTCGATACCATCCACCAGGGGAAACTCATGAATATTCTACGTGCCTACGGAGTTCCAGAAAAGTTGGTCCAGATGATAGTCAAGCTACAGCCAGACTCGAGCCAAGGTCCAAACCTGTGACTGACACCAAAACATTTGAGATTCTAGCAGGCTTCCTACATGGTGACACTCTTGCCCCCTTCCTGTTCGTTGTAGTGATGGATCATGCACTGAGACTTGCAATCAATGGCAGAGAGGAGGCTCTGGGGTTCCCGAGGAAGTCAAGGTGAGTACACCCCATCATGGTCACTGACCTAGACTTTCAAACCCTGTACACTCAAGATGTGCTCCATATATGAACAGACCTCATCAAACCCTGTACACAAGACGTGCTCCATATATGGCCAGACTTCATCAAACCCTATACACTCAAGACGTGCTCCATATATGGCCAGACCTCATCAAACCCTGTACACTCAAGACGTGCTCCATATATGGCCAGTACAGAATTAATTCCAGATGTTCATCTGACCCACCCATGCCAAAGCGCCAGTGCTCGCCCAGCAGTCTGCCGGGGCGAGGTCGCTTCTAGCCCTCAGGGCGTCTTACTGTATTATGCTTGACTGTAATACTCTTCTGTAATATGTCCTGGGCATGACGTTAAACTGTTCCGTTCGAGAGGACCGGCGACCCTCGAATGTAAACAGCCATGAAAGGAAACTATGGATCATTACACCCGAAACACAAATCCTATACTTCCAGGGGCGGGAGTCCCCAGGAACATAACAGTGCCAGGTACCAAAGCGCGTCTGCCAGACAGACCGGATGATGCAGCGCCCCTAAACCCACCTGGGCGGGGCGTAGCTAACGGGTGCAGGGCACCTGATGCTATACTAAGATGCAAGCGGCCCCTCAGACTCTCCACATTCAATATCCGGACTCTTGCAGCACCCACGAGCAGTAAGCAGGAAGGAGAACGTGGGCTGAAGACTGAGGAGCTAGCACTGAACCTTTGGGAGCAGCACGTTGACATATGCGGCCTACAAGAGCACAGGCAGGTGCACAAGGACGACATAACAAACGAGATTAACCTCCAGACAATTGGAATGGGGTATGCCCTATACACAGGGTCAGCATGGCGGAATGCAGCCCAGGCAGCGAAATGGTGGTGTTGGAATCCTCATAGGAAGGGAGGCACAGAAGGTACTGATCGGTGTTCAACGCATATCAGAAAGCTTACTCCCCGACTGAAGATGCCAGCATGGAAAGTAAGGAACAGTTCTACCACAAGCTCAAGCATGCAATTGAAAGAGTCAAGCTACACAACTTCCTGGCCATCCTAGGGGACTTTCTCAGACCAGGAGATGCGCTGTTCACCTACAACGAACAGACAAATGACAATGGAAAACGCTTGTTAGAGATTATGGAAGAGCACCAACTTCTGGCCACCAACACAATGTTCCAAATGAAGAGGGGGAAGTTGTGGACATGGATGTCACCACACAACACGGCACATCAGATTGACTACATCCTCACTCGTAGAAAATGGAGCTCACTCTACACAGACCACAGGGTCGTAACAGCAACAGTTAGACTGAGCCTGAGGGCCCCAAGGAAGGAGGGGAGGAGGAAGGTGAAATATGAATGGAGTCAACTGGCAACGGACCTTCTGCTACAGGAACGCTACGCAGTAGAAATCAAGAACAGGTTCCAAGTACTGCAGGAGGAGGAGAACATATCAGCGCGCTACCAACGTTTTGTTGAAGCAAACAATGCAGCAGCTGAGACATGTCTCCAGCAAGCCCCCAAAGCAAGGAGGAAAGACAGATGTCTTGACCCCAGAATCATCAAAGCCAGGGAGGAGCTGAGAGCAGCACACAGGGACTTTGTCGCTGATCGAAAACTAGAGGGTCTGAAGGAGGAATACAGGCGGAGGAAGGAGGAGCTCTACCAAGTCTATGAAACACTGGAACAACAGGAGCTAAACCAGAAGATCAAGGAGATCGAGGATGCTCATGTTAACCAGAAGCATGGCATGGGCTGGAAGCTCATCAATGACATCTCTGGCTGAAACTCCTCTCAGACTACCAAGATCCGGGGAGAAAATGCAGAGGAACGGGTTGAAGCATGGTACCAGCACTTCAAAACACTCCTAGGTAACCCACCTGCAACTGAGGATGAGGATGTTCTGATGGCCCCTGTCTTCCATGACCTTCCCGTTCCAGATGGACCATTCACCATGGATGAGTACCAGAAGGCCAAGGCTACGATCAAGTGGGGCAAGAGCTGTGGGGAGGATGGATTGACACCAGAGGTTCTGAAATACGTGCCTATAGACGAGGTGGTGCTAGATTTCATCAACAAAGCACACATGTCTGGAGAGAAGCCGGAGATATGGCGCACAATGAACATCGTTCCAGTACCAAAGTCAGGTGACCTCACTAAAAGGCTCAACACAAGCCAATCAATGCCCCTAGAGATCCATCACAAAGCTTCCCTCAGGGCGCCCAGCAAGCCAGCTAGCCAGCAAGCCCGTCCAGTCAGCCAACACAGCCAGCCAGCTCCGCCAGTCAGCCAGTGTAGAAAGTCAGGCTGCCAAGCCAGAGCATATCAGCCCTTGCAGTCAGCCATTGCAGCCATACCAGTCTTGCTCAGTCAGCTCAGCCAGGCCTCACTCGAGGCCTGGCTCTCTGTCTGCCTGGCCCGGTCTGCCCCACCCTGCCTTGCAGCAATAGAACCAGCCGGGCTGACAAGCCAGCCAGCTCAGAATGCTAGCTCAGCAACAAGCCCAGACTGGCCAGCTGCGCTAGCTTGCTGAGCTCTTATTCTGAGCTGGCTGGCTTGCCACTCCGGCTTGTTCTGTTGCTGCAAGGCAGGGCGGGTCAGACCGGGCCAGGCAGGCAGAGAGCCAGGCCTCGAGAGAGGCCTGGCTGAGCTGACTGAGCAAGGCTGGTATGGCTGCAATGGTTGACTGCAAGGGCTGATGTGCGCTGGCTTGGCAGCCTGACTTTCTACACTGGCTGACTGGCGGAGCTGGCTGGCTGTGTTGGCTGACTGGGCGGGCTTGCTGGCTAGCTGGCTTGCTGGGCGCCCTGAGGGAAGCTTTGTGATGGATCTCTAGGGGCATTGATTGGCTTGTGTTGAGCCTTTTAGTGAGGTACTAAGAAGCCCCGGCGCTCCGGCGTCGAGGAAACTTCCCGCAAGCTGTGGTAGTTCCGGGTGGATGTGGGGGCCCTCAAGGGTCTCTGGCGCGGCTGGTCCGCGTCGGGGACCTTGCTTGAGACGGGCGAGTCTGATGTAACGTTCCCGTGTGGGACGCTAGCGCAGGCACGTCCACGAGATGTTCCCAGTCCTAGCGGGGGCGACCGTGGGTGTTTCCGCGCGGATTCCCCCAGGTCGTGGAGCGACCTCGCTGATGGTAGCAGATGTCCCGTTGACTTTGGTACTGGAACGATGTTCATTGTGCGCCATATCTCCGGCTGCTCTCCAGACATGTGTGCTTTGTTGATGAAATCTAGCACCACCTCGTCTATGGGCACGTATTTCAGAACCTCTGGTGTCAATCCATCCTCCCCACAGCTCTTGCCCAACTTGATCGTAGCCTTGGCCTTCTGGTACTAATCCATGGTGAATGGTCCATCTGGAAAACGAAGGTAATGACAGTCAACACAGAGGACAAAACCATTGCCACTGCAGACGGGACGGTGCTCGAGCAAGTCGAGGACTTCAAGTACCTCGGGGCCTGGACTGCCTCAACTGAACAGGATCTGAAGGTTCGGAGAGCACTTGCCTGGAAAGCCTTGCACGGGATGAGGAGAGTGTGGAAATCAGACATGGGAGAAGACCTTAAGCGGCGGCTGTTCATAGCTACTGTGGAGTCAGTACTGCTGTATGGGGCCGAGACATGGACCCTCACAGTACAACAGGAAAAAGCCCTGGATGGAGTCTACACTAGAATGCTACGAATGGCACTAGGTGTCACATGGACGGATCGCATCAGAAATGTGGACCTCTATGGGGACCTACCACGCGTCAAGGACAAAGTCAGAGAGAGAAGGATGAGGCTGGCAGGGCACTGCGTCAGGCACCCAGAACTTGAGGCAAGTAAATTCACCCTATGGGAGCAAAGCCAGGAGGGGAAAGAAGCGTACCACCTATGTAGACGTGCTGCGGCGCGACAGCTTGGCTGACAACACTGCAGAGCTCAAGAACCTGATGTTGGATAGGAATTTGTGGAGGGCAGCGATCCAGGAATCCCGAGTTCTTGTTGGCTAGACCTCACTCTCGCAGCAAGAAGAAGTAATACTCTCCAAAAAGCTTCCAGATCAATCATGTATAGTTGTATAGTATGTATAGTTGACATAGATACTCCACTGTTACGTTCTTAGTTTATACACGATTCATGATAACTACTTTTTTATATATGTGATGTATGACATGCTTTTGTTTTTTGCTTAATTGTAAGTCGCTCTGGATCAAGAGCGTCTGCTAAATGCCTAAATTGTAAATTGTAATTGTAAGACGTGCTGCGGCGCGACAGCTTGGCTGACAACACTGCAGAGCTCAAGAACCTGATGTTGGATAGGAATTTGTGGAGGGCAGCGATCCAGGAATCACGAGTTGGTGTTGGCTAGACCTCACTCTCGCAGCAAGAAGAAGTAATACTCTTCAAAAAGCTTCCAGATCAATCATGTATAGTTGTATAGTATAGTATAATATAGTATAGTATGTATTGTTGGCATAGATACTCCACTGTTACGTTCTTAGTTTATACACGATTCATGATGACTACTTTTTTATGTATGTGATGTATGACATGCTTTTGTTTTTTGCTTAATTGTAAGTGGCTCTGGATCAAGAGCGTCTGCTAAATGCCTAAATTGTAATTGTAAGACGTGCTGCGGCGCGACAGCTTGGCTGACAACACTGCAGAGCTCAAGAACCTGATGTTGGATAGGAATTTGTGGAGGGCAGCGATCCAGGAATCCCGAGTTGGTGTTGGCTAGACCTCACTCTCGCAGCAAGAAGAAGTAATACTCTTCAAAAAGCTTCCAGATCAATCATGTATAGTTGTATCATGCCTCGTGACACGCTCCATATATGGCCGTCTCCATAATATGAAGATCACGACACTGTCCTCAACAAACCCTGGATAGCCATATATTGAGAAGACTGGATCATCACCTATATCTGCATATATGGAGCCGCTAGCAACTCTTATCTGTCCATTCAAACTAGACGGTCCCACCCCAAAGTTATCAGTGCAGCAGACGACATCGCCCTAATCTCGGATGCAGTCGAGAAAGGAATGGAGCTACTACTGGCAGTAGAAAAGGAGTGCAGGAAGATCGGCCTCAAGCTCAATGCCAAGAAAACAAAGGTAATGACAGTCAACACAGAGGACAAAACCATTGCCACTGCAGACGGGACGGTGCTCGAGCAAGTCGAGGACTTCAAGTACCTCGGGGCCTGGACTGCCTCAACTGAACAGGATCTGAAGGTTCGGAGAGCACTTGCCTGGAAAGCCTTGCACGGGATGAGGAGAGTGTGGAAATCAGACATGGGAGAAGACCTTAAGCGGCGGCTGTTCATAGCTACTGTGGAGTCAGTACTGCTGTATGGGGCCGAGACATGGACCCTCACAGTACAACAGGAAAAAGCCCTGGATGGAGTCTACACTAGAATGCTACGAATGGCACTAGGTGTCACATGGACGGATCGCATCAGAAATGTGGACCTCTATGGGGACCTACCACGCGTCACGGACAAAGTCAGAGAGAGAAGGATGAGGCTGGCAGGGCACTGCGTCAGGCACCCAGAACTTGAGGCAAGTAAATTCACCCTATGGGAGCAAAGCCAGAAGCGTACCACCTATGTAGATGTGCTGCGGCGCGACAGCTTGGCTGACAACACTGCAGAGCTCAAGAACCTGATGTTGGATAGGAATTTGTGGAGGGCAGCGATCCAGGAATCCCGAGTTGGTGTTGGCTAGACCTCACTCTCGCAGCAAGAAGAAGTAATACTCTTCAAAAAGCTTCCAGATCAATCATGTATAGTTGTATAGTATGTATAGTTGACATAGATACTCCACTGTTACGTTCTTAGTTTATACACGATTCATGATAACTACTTTTTTATATATGTGATGTATGACATGCTTTTGTTTTTTGCTTAATTGTAAGTCGCTCTGGATCAAGAGCGTCTGCTAAATGCCTAAATTGTAAATTGTAATTGTAAGACGTGCTGCGGCGCGACAGCTTGGCTGACAACACTGCAGAGCTCAAGAACCTGATGTTGGATAGGAATTTGTGGAGGGCAGCGATCCAGGAATCCCGAGTTGGTGTTGGCTAGACCTCGCTCTCGCAGCAAGAAGAAGTAATACTCTTCAAAAAGCTTCCAGATCAATCATGTATAGTTGTATAGTATAGTATGTATAGTATAATATATAATATAGTATAGTATGTATTGTTGGCATAGATACTCCACTGTTACGTTATTTTAGGATAAATCTAAATGACTCTGCACAATAGTTTGAGAGTCAATATCTCATATCATGAGCTTGCCTCCTGGTCTTTGTAACAACTTGAATACAAATTACAAAAGATGTTGAGGACTGTACATGTGTTGATGCCTCCTAGTGGCACTCTGGTTGAATGTCTGTCAGCTTTCCAAGCTAATCAAAGTCTTAATGACCCTTTTGTTAACCACTTCAACCCCAGCATCCCTATTCCGTTCAGCAAAAATAGCAGAGCTACAAGCTCACACTGCAACGTGTTGTGAGCTTGTAGAGCTAATGGTTTCTTTTTTTCTCTCTCAGGATGGAGATCATAGACACAGCTGGAGCCTCTAGAGATGGAGATCTGCAGGTCTGTCCATGGATGGGAGGACGGAGGACGGAGATCTGGGTAGACGCTGGAGGACTTCGGACCTGGCCCTTCTCAGTGAGGAACTCAACGGTACGAACCGCTTTAGGGTTAGGGCTTTTTTAGGCTTCGTAAAAAGCCAATAATCGTCCGTTGCCGATAATTGGTCGATCCCTATTAAACGTTACTGTAAGTGCATGTGTATGTTGTGACAGGACACGCACACACACAGCAAAGCTAATTTGGGCTGTGTCTTTCGTTCTTTGTTAGACTGGAGATCTCAGCCGATGCCCGAGATCCGAAGCTTTCCCTGGGTGTCTCCGCTGAGGACTTCTGGGTCGCTGGGAGGCTCGGACGGAGCTAGAAGGTTCGGTAGACGCCACTGGAACCTGTTTAGACCTGTCAGAATTTATAATGGCCGATTTAATTGTCGCTCAGGACAGGATAGAATATATATCTGGCTCTTGGTCACTCTAATCAATCTTTCTTTGTTAGGATGAAGATCGCGGTAGACGTCGCTGGAACGCGGCTGCTGGACAGGGAGTGCACACACATACACACACACACACACACACACACACACGCATACACACACACACACACACACACACAGAAAGGCTAATTTGGTGTGTTTTTTTTTCTTTGTTAGAATGGAGTTATCGATAGACGATCTGATGTTCCCTGGACAGAGATCCGTTCCAAAGCTCCCCCCCCCCCCCCCGGGGCTTCCTCAGAGGACTCTGATGAGCTGTGAGTAGGAATAGTTCTTGCTTGTTTCTGAGGATGGATAACTGCTTTTGTACTGTTATGGTACGAAGAATGGCATCATTACAGTAATCCAAATGTTTTAAATATTTTAGTATAAATCTAAATGACTCTGCACAATAGTTTGAGAGTCAATATCTCATATCATGAGCGTGCCTCTTGGTCTTTGTAACAACTTGAATACAAATTACAAAAGATGTTGAGGACTGTACATGTGTTGATGCCTCCTAGTGGCACTCTGGTTGAATGTCTGTCAGCTTTCCAAGCTAATCAAAGTCTTAATGACCCTTTTGTTAACCACTTCAACCCCAGCATCCCTATTCCGTTCAGCAAAAATAGCAGATCTGCAAGCTCACACTGCAACGTGTTGTGAGCTTGTAGAGCTAATGGTTTCTTTCTTTCTCTCTCAGGATGGAGATCATAGACACAGCTGGAGGCTGGAGCCTCTAGAGATGGAGATCTGCAGGTCTGTCCATGGATGGGAGGACGGAGATCTGGGTAGACGCTGGAGGACTTCGGACCTGGGCCTTCTCAGTGAGGAACTCAACGGTACGAACCGCTTTAGGGTTAGGGCTTTTTTAGGCTTCGTAAAAAGCCAATAATCGTCCGTTGCCGATAATTGGTCGATCCCTATTAAACGTTACTGTAAGTGCATGTGTATGTTGTGACAGGACACGCGCACACACACAGCAAAGCTAATTTGGTGTGTGTCTTTCGTTCTTTGTTAGACTGGAGATCTCAGCCGATGCCCGAGATCCGAAGCTTTCCCTGGGTGTCTCCGCTGAGGACTTCTGGGTCGCTGGGAGGCTCGAACGGAGCTAGAAGGTTCGGTAGACGCCACTGGAACCTGTTTAGGCCTGTCAGAATTGAAGGTTTTATAATGGCCGATTTAATTGTCGCTCAAATAAATTACAAGTAACAATTTAATTGCGTCATACTAACATTCTAAATAAAACTTTGGCTTTTGTAGGCTTTGTAAACAAAAAGCTGCACATGGCATAATTCAATAACTTTATACACAAAAAAAAGAGAAGTAAATTACAAAGTGACACATTTAGAGCTTGTAGATCGGTTGCTTGCATTATTTCTTTAAAATGTTTGAAAATATATGAACATTTTCAACATGGAGACGATTATGACTAATCTCTAAAAAAGTATCTCAAATACTTGGCGATTAGGTAATTGTGACAGGCCTAAATCCTTCTAGTTGTGTTTTTTTTATATCATGTTCTGTAATCAGTTAGGGTTGACTATAGACTTTTTTTTAGGAACAAGATCATCATGCTGGTGAAGAGCACGTTTCTAGCCGATGGAGCAACTATTTCTGATCACCTTTGGAGTTACATCACAGCAAGGTAACTATACAACACACGCACACACACTATGATCATGACATGACATCAGCTTGTGACTGCAACTTGTTCCTGTTCGCAGATGACTCGGCACTGCTAGTCTCGGACAGGAACAAACTGCAGGTTGAAAAGGCCCTCAGCTCTGAACTCGGTAGAATCTGCACCTGACTCGCTGATAACAAACTATCTTTACACCTGGGAAAAACTGAATCCATTCTCTTTGGATCTAATAGTAATCTCAGCAAGGCAAATGGCTTCTTGGTTAGAGTTGGTGACAATGTTATCACACGTAAAGATGAAATTACCTACCTAGGTTCCATCCTGGAGGCTAATCTTTCCGGTGATAAAATGGCCACCAACGTAATCAAAAAAGTCAACCAAAGAACAAGATTCCTTTACAGGATCTCCTCACTGGTCAACAAAAACACCTTGAAGACCTTAACAGGAGCCCTCGTACAAGGTTTCTTTGACTATGCATGCACCTCAAAGGCCCTTAAAACTAGGCTCCAGACCTCCCAAAACAAACTGGTCAGGCTCCTACTTGGCCTCACCCCCCCCGAACCTACCTCACTCCTGCCCACTTTGACAGGCTGGAATGGCTTAGGGTCGACGACAGAGTACAGCATCTTGCAATGGGTCTGGTCCACAAGATTCGATACACCACCAAGATACCCATGTACCTGTCTAGATACTTCCTTTATGTTAACGAAGTCCACACCCACAACACCAGAACCATGTACAACCCAGATTCGGCACAAACAAGGAACTAAATTATTTTCACTCCTATGCCACCAAAATGTGGAACGCCCTACCAACAGTCATTAAGACATGTGAATCCCTTGACTCCCTTTTTCCCCTCACTGTATAAGTTAATTTTCCCTTTTTACCTCCTTTATGATGAATTCCTGTTCTGTTCTTTGACTATATAGAAGTGTTTTATTTGTACGTCTCTAAATATTTTGATGAATTGAACATGGTGGACCCTCTTGTAAACAAGTGTAATGCTTAATTGGGTCGTCCACTTACAGTTAACAGTCTTTGTATTG
This sequence comes from Protomyctophum bolini, assembly GCF_963924005.1. Taxonomy (NCBI): domain Eukaryota; kingdom Metazoa; phylum Chordata; class Actinopteri; order Myctophiformes; family Myctophidae; genus Protomyctophum; species Protomyctophum bolini. Next base: position 20,015,099 of record NC_137885.1, on the reverse strand, counting down.
AGTTTGTGCTTGACATGTACTGTAATTCTGCAAACTGTTAATAAATATTTCAATCAATATTGTTTTATGAACAAAGTAGTAATGAGCATTTCTTTCTTTTCTTTAGGACGTTGCTGGTCTCCTGTGTGGCTCCATCTGGAGGTCACCAGGGTTCTGAGTCACTCAGATCCTGACTGGTAGTGGTGATATGTAGATGTGATCAATCAGGGCTCTTTGAAAATAATAAACAAATATAAATAACTAGATCATAATATAAATAAATGGATAAAACGAACGATAAAAAAATAGATTATAGTAAAATTAAAAGTAAATTAAAATAGTAAATTAAAATAGTAAATTAAAATAGTAAAATAAAAGTAAAATAAAATAGTAAATAAAATTAGTAATACATAAAATAAATATAATTAGTAATATAGACAATAATACATAAAATAAATTAAATTATCAATATAGTAATGCATAAAATTAGTAATAACAGTAATACTTGAAATAAATAAATGAATACAAAATAAACTTTATTATAACAGTCAGTAATACATGAAGTAAAATTAGTAATAACATAGTAATACATCAAATAAATACAATTAGTAATATAGTTATACATAAAATTAGTAATAACATAGTAATATATAAAATACAATTAATACATAAAATAAATAAAATTACTTTGTTATAGAATGACTTAAAAAAACAAACAAAAAATATCAATCACATCTACATATCACAACCAGGCTATATTGCCAGCAGGCAGGTGGACTGTAGACTCACTACAGCTGTCACAATGTGGTATACTTTGTTTTGACCCAACTGGCCTCCAAGGAGAGGCGAGCATGGAGCCGGACATCTGATGATACACGAGAGAAGACGCCAAAGTCATTTTTTTATTTTATAAAAGTAATATGTTTCATGTTGATTGTAATTTATTCATGATGCCATATATCTGTAAATATTCATTATTTTCTTGTTAATAAATTATTGCATTTATACCCGGGTGTCAGTTATGGGTCCATTACCCTTAAATCAAATGGTTCATAACAAGGATGAGGAATATTTAGTTATAGTTAATGTATTTTACAGATTTAGACCATCTAAAACCTAGCCGAAGGTTTTCTGAAAACCTTCAAATTCTTATTAAAACAATAAATAAAGGATGTAGACGGGTCGATCCCGGCATGAATGGTATAACGTATAGGTTTCACCAGGTCTAAATGGGCTAAAAGGAGGCCTCAGGTATTCAAATGAAGTGTGGAAAGCTGAAGGAATGCAATGTAAACAAGTCTTTAATAATGCTTTTCTGGGTTTTATCAGAGCTTGTTGAACTGGGCTCTTTCTACAAACTGTTAATGACTGTCACTTTTAGGCCAACACTTCCCTCTAGTGGTTACTCGGAGTAATGACAGCCTTACGCGTTTCAGATTTAATAAATGCAGTAATACTACACAGTACATACTGCTGCAAATATGTTTGTTTTCTTTAACCCTTTAATGAACTCCTCCCGTCCTATGTGAAAGACACAGGTCACATGATATCCATTATTGAAAACCTTGAACCCTTAAGATCAGATACCTTTCTTGTCACGCTGGATGTAGAGTCGCTGTACACAAATGTACCTCACGAAGGCGGCATCCAGGCCCTGGAACATTTCCTATTCGAGCGCCCCACCTCAGCCATACCTTCTAACTCGTGCATTGTCACTGGCTGAGATAGTACTTACACACAATTACTTCATGTTTCAGGATGACTATTTTCTACAAAAGAGGGGTGTAGCGATGGGGTCACCTATGGCCCCTAATTACGCAGGCCTGTATGTTGGGTACCTAGAGAAATCAAAAATTCTCAATCCTGCTCAAAACCCATTTTTTACAAATATAACTCTCTGGAAAAGATATATAGATGATGTCTTCCTTCTGTTTAATGGTACAAGAGAACAACTTAATAACTTTTTTTTGTTTGTTAACTCATGTTCAGATCATCTGAAATTTACCATGTCTTTTGATTTTCATTCTTTGAACTTTCTGGATCTACTGATCTGCAGGGGAGAAGATGGTGTTTTATATACTGACCTCTACACCAAGCCAACTGACCGAAACAGCCTACTGAGAGCTGACAGCTGTCACCCTCTACATCTAAAAAACAGCTTACCGTATAGCCAATTCTGCAGAGTCAAGCGCATTTGCAAGAAACCTACAGATTTGAACCGGCATTTGACAAATATGCAGGCTAAATTTAAAGAACGGGGCTATTCTAATACCCAGATTGACAACGCCCTGGATAAAATCAATCAAAAACCCAGGTCTGATTTATTTCACAGACAGTCAGAAAACAAGACTCAGTCAACCATCTTCTCTACTACCTACTCTAAAATGTCTGAAAATTTCAGTCATATTATAAAAAAACACTGGCATATTTTACAATCGGATTCATTATTTAATAACACCTTTTCCAAACCTCCTCTGATTGTTTTCTCTCGTGGTCAGAGTCTCAGAAATCACTTGGTCAAGTCCGATTTACCCCCTGTCCCAACCCCGACTCAACGTGTATTGGCTCCTATCCCTAACGGCAACTATAAATGCGGCTCTTGCGCCCAATGCAACAGCACTAGAAAATGTCATAAATTTAAGCATCCTCATTCTGGTAAAAATATCCCCATCAGAGGCATTATTACATGCACAACTAGGGCTGTCATTTACCTTCTTACATGCCCCTGTGGCAAGGCATATGTTGGTATGACTTCGCGTGAACTAAAAGCACGCATAGCTGAGCACCGTAGCACTATTCGGTGCAAGAATATTATATACCCTGTTGCCGCCCATTTTGTGGAAGCCAACCACCCTGTGTCCTCTCTAAATTATATAGGCATAGAAAAAGTGTCTGTTTCTAGAAGAGGAGGACAGATCGATCAGCTTCTGCGTAAACGCGAAGCTTTTTGGATTCAGTCCTTAAAAACATTATCTCCCCTTGCCCTTAATGTAGATTTTGACCTTAAATCCTTTTTATAAATATATTACAATAAAAATTAATTTTGTACCTTTATACTTAACCTTTTAATACTATTGTTGGTAAATCCTCTTTTTAAACTTACTTTGATGGCCGCCTTCCCCCTTTTCACCTGCAGGTGTCCTATACTTATACAGGCCGACTCCACAGAGGGGCATTTAGGTCTATTGCCAGCATTAGATCGATTTAGTCTATACTCAGGCTATACATTAAACAAGTCTAAAACTCAAATTCTCATGCTCAATTGTAGGCCGAATCAAAAACTAAAGGAAATAAATATAAATTGGGAGGCAAAATCAATTAGGTACTTAGGCATAAATATAACCAAAGACCTATCCAAACTATATGCAAGTAACTACCAAGAAATTGATGATAACATAAAAAACATACATACACACATGCAATAATAATAATCATCATCATCAGTATCATCATCATCATCATCATCATCAAATACACAGTTAGAAGTGGTACTTTTACTCAAAGTGCAATTGTGAATACAAGACTTACTTGTAACAGAACATTTCTTCATTGTGGTATTGGCTGCTTTTACTCACTTCAAATGTACTTTTCCACTCCTGCTGTTATACAACTGCTTCAGCAGACAGAGCTCTTTATATGACTGTTTCTTCTCGTGGGTCTTTGCTGCCCCCAGGTGGCGGATGGGACACCCTGCAGTCCAGACTCCACCTCAGTGTGCGTTCAGGGCCAGTGTGTCAAGGCAGGGTGTGACCGGGTCATCGGATCCACACGGCGCTTTGATAAGTGTGGCGTGTGTGGAGGAGATGGATCCACCTGCAAGAAAGTGTCTGGATCACTGGAGCGCGCGCGGTAAGAATACTGAACACAAACATCTTCATGTGCTCATTATAGAAGGCTACAATGGATTGCATTTAATCAGAATTCCAAGTAAAAATCCTATGTCATAAATTGGCAACGTATCTGATTATTTACACGTTTAGCATATCCATCCTAAAACATTTATGTACATCTGCAAAGGAACTTTATAGCTAGAGTTGTCAAATAATTATAGCCGAGTAAAAAGTAAAATATTTGCCTCTGCGATGTTAAACATTTCATAATCAACCTTTAGTCTAATTCAATTGAATGACTATGAATACAATAAAACAATGTAATGGCTATGCAATATAAATATAATCACACCCATTCTGGCCAATCACAATTTGCGTCTTCACTTTTGTTTTCAATGTTTACACACTTTAGCCCCTCAAAAAACATTAAAATAAAACAAATATGATTTTCAAATAATATTTAAACATCATATTCTGATGTCCTTTCCAGGCCAGGTTACCAGGACGTGGTCACCATCCCGGCGGGCGCTACCCACCTCGACGTCAAGCAGCGCGCCCCCGGCAACGGTCGCCATGACAACAGCTACCTAGCGGTGCGTCGGCAGGACGGCGGCTACCTGCTGAACGGCGACTACAAGCTAATGACCCTGGAGACCGACATCGCCCTGAAGGGGGCGCTGCTGCGCTACAGCGGGTCGTCGGCCGTGCTGGAGCGTCTGCGCAGCTTCTTTCCGCTCCCCGAGGCCATCACCATACAGGTCAGTGGTGTTGGAGGAAGTACTCGGATATGCCTTAAGTAGAATTACTCTCTTGACCCAGTGAGAACTGGGAGCAGACTCTAAAATATCTGAGCTATGTCGCGAACTATAAAATCGTGGTTAATGTATGTTTTGTAATAATCTAAATCTAATAACTAAGTGGAACTAAAAGAGTTAAAATAGTGTGAAGTGGTGGAGTGTAAAAAGTACAATATTTGCCTCTGAGATGTAGTGAAGTAGGCATGGCCAACGCTGTTTGGCCAAACTATATGAAAAATGGTATTTACCTTGCTTCATGTACGTCGCTTGGGATAAAGAGCGTCTGCTAAATGCCTAAATTGTAATTATAATCCTAAAAAGTTGACGTCCCCTAGTAAAGTAATTGTAGCCTGCCTCAAAATTGTACTGAAGTATCGTACTCGACTCGAATAAATGTACTTACTCACTCTCCACCCCTCGCTCCAGGTGCTGTCAGTGGGCGACTCCCCAAGGCCTCGCGTCAAGTTCAGCTACTTTGCTCCCAGACCCGGCAGCAACAACGGCGCCAATTCCAACTCCAACAGCGGTGGGCGCCGTCCGTCCATCAACGCCATCCGCGAGGTGGGAGGGGCCGAGTGGACGCTGCAAGAGTGGGGCCCGTGCTCGCAGAGCTGCGGCGGAGGCACGCAGCAGCGTGAGGTGGCGTGCTCCGACGCCCAGGGGCGCCCGTCCGCCGACTGCCCCGAGGAGCTGCGGCCGCTGGTGTCGCGGGAGTGCGCCTCGCAACCGTGCCCCTCTTGGCTGCTGGGGGAGTGGTCAGCCTGTTCCAAGACGTGCGGACGGGGCTTCCGCAAGCGGCCACTGCGCTGCGTGGGCCACGACGGACATACGATGGCGCACGACAGCTGCGACCCCAAAGACCGGCCCCGGCCATTGCTGGACTTGTGCACTCAGGGCGCTTGCTAAGAACTGCAGTGCCTCGCAAACATTTTCACGTCAAACACCGTCCAAATTGAACATGTATTTGGCCGCAGACGCCCGTCCAATTGTTTTCCCAGAAATAGCCCTTCTTCAAGCTCACGATGCGAAGCAATGCATTGTGGGCTTGTAGATCGCCTATTATGGAAAAGCCATACAGAAACAGATTTTGATGCTGCAGCGTATGAACTCACTTTGCTGGGGATCCCCTTGAATCCGGATGCAATCAGGGCACTTACTAAGAACACCCCCCCCCCCTCCCCGGAAACATCCATTATTCTTGCCACAGACATTCTTTTTCGGGGGTCAAGTGTGAAAGTCACATTGCGTGGCCTGGCGCCACCTGGCTGTGAAGATGTAGAACTGCAGCCAGACTGCGGTGACACGGACAATGCTGCTTCCAGTGCCAATGTCGTGCTCGTGTGTGTGTGTGTGTGTGTGTGTGCGTGTGCGTGTGGTTTGTCCAAGCTGGGCTGGACAGACATGATCAGCATAGTGCCTATATACATGTTTAGAGGAGAGTGTTATTTTTGCTTGGTTGCGTACAAGTAACCTGACGCTGCCAGATGAGGGCGGTATTGGGGAAACATATTCCCCAACACAACACTCATCTGGGATCTCTGACGGAGTCGAGCTGAGAGTCCAATCTGCTTCGTACCGAACCAATCAGCGTGAGCTAAGGGCGGGATGTGTGCGAAACCGGATGTGAAGCTATACAGACACGTCAATATGATTGGTTGTGTTTGCACGCCCACACGGTGATAGACAGACGGTCCCATCCAATCATCTACCAAGTATCTTGAAAAAAAGGAACAGCCCCATCATCGAATTGGCTCCCGAGATCCCAGATCCAAATAAGCTGTGAAACAAATTTGTGTAGCAAGCTTTTTGGATCTGGCAGCGTCAGGTTAGCGTACAAGTGCCACGGACCAAAAATTGTAGATCTACAAATTCACAACACATCGTGCTACAAATGCCTAGTGAGCTCTACTGTTGTTGGTGCGTGACACTGACGTGCAACCAAAGAATAGATCAAGGAGAACAAATTAATTATTGCCACCGATCACACGCATGTTCTGACCATAGTCCAAAGAGGTGTGTGTGTGTGTGTGTGTGTGTGTGTGTGTGTGTGTGCATTCATGCATGTGCGTTTCAATCTAATGCTTCATAAGGAAGTTTCTCCTACCTTCTGTGAAGGTGCATTTATTTCTTGTCTTTTTTATTTTGTACAGAATATTCAAACATTATTTATTTATGTACAGCCTGTTAAATATAATCATGTGGCTTTTTTAAGGAAAAAAATGTATAATTTTTGTATTTGTTTAATGTCACCACAGAAGGAAGTAGATTATATATAGAGTATTTATACATTATTATATTATGGTCCCTTGGTTCATGAATAAAGTTTCACATTGAGCTGTGCATGCGTCCGTATGTGCAACAATGCACGTACTGCAAATAAAATATATGTTTCACATGAAACAATTTGAGCATGTTCAATTATAAAAAATGAACTTGTAAAACATGGTCAGAGAGATTTATAAATAATAATATTTCACAAGGAATGTCAGAGTTCTACTAAATCAGCATGAGCATGAAAAGGTCATCCTAAATAAAATAAAGTGTTTAGGCCTATCTTAAAAGAGTCCAGACTCCAGGGTCTGTGATGACCTTCAAGTGCTTGGAAAACTCTTCCACAGCCAAGCAGAAGGCCCGGTTCCCCACACATCTGCAAGGTAACTGCAACTAAAGATGTTAAATCATTCCAGTGAAGTACAATATTTGCCTCTCAGATGAAGTGGGGTAGACATTTAAAGGGGTGCAATATAGACCTTGTAGCCATCAGTGCAATGAAAATAGGATGGGTGTTATATGTTCATGCTTAAAGGACAGCATTCAGGTTGTATTTTGTAAACAATAAACAATGTGGGCCTTGGCAATATGGCAATAGTGAAGATTACAAAAAAATATTAAAATTGAGCCAGTATTAGCGAATTTATCGCACTTTTTCTCGGACCGAATCGGCCCGCCATGAACGAGCCTCATGGAAATGCACATTTCATGCGCGCTCATGTGATGACGTAGGATGGGTGGAGCAGAGTGCGCAGGTTATAGCAAGTATACCTGGAAAGTGCACATGAACAACCTAGAGACCAAGTGCAAGAAAGGAATCAACCTATTACGAGCAGTGGCCGGATGTGATTGGGGGGCAGAGAAACAGTCACTAATGGGCATTTATAGGGCAATTTTGAGGTCAACAATAGACTATGGATGTATAGTGTACGGAGCGGCGGCTAAAACAGCACTGCAAAGAATAGACAGAGCCCAGTACAAGGCACTACGGATCTGTACCGGAGCCATTAGATCAACCCCAATTAATGCAGTGTTAATAGAGGCAGGAGAAATGCCACTGGAGCTGAGGAGAGAGAAGCTTGCACTGGCATACTGGATCCGAATAAAAGGTAGTGGAGAAGGAAACCCAGTCAAGAGGACACTGAGAGATTGCTGGGAGTATGCCAGCTTCCAGGGCAGGGGGTTCGGATGGATGTGGCAAGAAAGAGCTAGGGCATATGAGTTGGAGTCGGCAGAGTTCACTATGACCTCCCCAGTGAGCGATATCCCACCATGGTTATTCCCAGAGGTTAAAATAGACCGGACCATTATGGAAAAGAAAAATTACTGGCAAGCAGAGGACGTAGGAGCCCAATCCAGCACGTACCTCAGAAAGGAGTACAGCAACTATTTACATGTATACACAGACGGGTCTAAGAATGAGCAGCACAGGGTGGGAATAGGAGTGTTTATACCGGAGTTTAATGTCAATATAGCAAAAAGGATACCAGATCACTTGTCAGTTTATACAGCAGAGGCGGTGGCAATCATCACTGGGTTACAATGGGTGGAGGAGGTTAGACCAGAGCGGGTGGTGGTGTGTACAGACTCACTAGCAGTGTTGAAGAGCCTACAGTCTGAGAAGTCAGTGAGAGAGGACCTATAGTTATTGAAATTAACCAGTATTTACTAGGACTACACAGAGGTGGCCTGGACATTCAGTTTTGTTGGGTGCCAGCACATAAGGGGTTGGCAGGGAACGAGAGGGCGGACAAGCTTGCCAAAAGGGCAACGCAGCAGGAGGTAGCATTACGAGTGCTACTAGGAAAAGGTGAAGGGAAAGCCATGGTAAAAAAGAAAGGGATGGAAATCTGGCAGAGAAGGTGGGACGAAGATCCGAAAGGACGAGGGTACTACAAGGTACAAAAAACAGTAGCCACTAAGGAATTCAATGAAAAGAACAGAAAGGAAGAAAAATTCATTACAAGGCTAAGGGTGGGCCACACAGGGTTAAACGGCACCCTATTTACCATGGGTAAGGCAGAGAGCTACAAATGTGGAAGCTGTGGGAAAAGAGAAAATGTTGAGCACGTGTTAATGAACTGTGACAGGTATATAGAGGAAAGAGCACAACTGAAGGACAAAGTCAATGATGCAGGACGGGAATGGGATTTGTCAGGGATCCTTGGAACAGAGGGAAAGGGTGTAACGATGGTGAGGAAGGCACTGGTCACATTTCTATATACCACAAACCTGAGTAGTAGGATTATTAGGATATAGACAGCACTAGGAAATTTACATGATGTTACATACTCTCGTACAGTAGGTGGCGGTATGCACCTCTATGTTGGTTGCGATCTGCCAAAAACTCAGCGAAGAAGAAGAAGAAGAAGAGTGCGCAGGTTGGCTCTGTGGATAGGAATTAGGAAGTCCTCTTCACGTGTTTTGTTTTGTTTATCTGCACTGCAGCACGCGTCACTGAGTGTGTGTCTTCTTTCTGACTCTTTGACAAAGAGTCTTTGTAGTTTAGAACATTTCGTCGACTCATCATGGTCAAATGTTGTGTTTGTGCTGGGTGTACAAACTCCTGCCTTAGGGCATAGAGTCCATCTTTTCCCAAAGAAAGCCACCCCCGCGTTCAGGTCTTGGCCCTCTTGGGTGAGATTCGTGCAGGTGAAAAGACATGACTTCACTGCATCCTCGGTACAGGAAAATAACTCCGTCATTTGTGGTGCTCACTTCAAGGACGAGGATTATATTCCAGGTGATCTAATGGCTCACAAAATGGGATTTAGATCTCTGGAACGTGTGAGGTTGGTGCTGTGCCTTCAATCCAGTCACCTGGCAGTGGCCAAACTTGCACGACCACGGGGAGATCATCTACTGCAGTGAACAAACTTGGTCTGTCTCGGGTAAGTTTTACAACTACAGTAGCCCTTCTTACGTTAGCATGCGTTAGCATGTTATGCTAGGGTGAAAACAAATGGCAGGAGAAATTAAGCTGTAAACTTTTAGAAGTGTAACGATGTTGGTGATATGAGCCCCAGCCCCCAGAGGGTAACAAGAATACTTGGCACATTTACCCCTAAAACGTGTAGAAAACTCGGCAGACTCTTAAGAAGAATCGCCGCGCGACGACTCTTCAGATTCTGGCGAGTTTTCTACACGTTTCGGGGCACTTTCAGCAGCTGCAGCTGTAAGTTTCTGAATGTTCTCAATCTGATCTACAAGCTCACAACGTGCGCTCACGAACACATTAAGAATAAATCAGGCACATTATGTGCACTTTCAGCAGCTGCAACAATGCTAAAGCAACAAAACCAAAACAAACCAGGGTTGCCACATATTGTAAGAGTGTGAAGTGTGCATCTCGTTAGTTAGCCTATTCTGTACTGTTGTAGTAGGCTAGCTATTCATTGAGAAATGCGAGGCCCTGTGCTTTATAATTTGTTAATATCCAAAACTATACAAAAATCATCACATTTCTATCTATAAGGGCAAAAATTGCTCTTTTGCAATGTGAAAGAAATGCCACCGAATTCTTAATTATTTTCCTTCTCTATATGGGCACACTTGTGAAAGCTGAATGCTTTTGCATGCTTTTATTGATGTGCTGTCTGTCAGCGTGCATGATCATCATGCAGTAGCTATGCGCGCTCCAGTGGCGAGATTTATTCCCCTTTCGGCGACTCTTCGTCACTTTCGGATCGAGTTCTCAGACAGAACTCGGATCCGAAAGTGACGAAGAGTCGCCGAAAGGGGAAGAAATCTCGCCAAAGATGAAGAAGAGTCGGCGCGCCGAGTTCTCCAGTATTCCCCCAGAGCCATCACTGAGCAGTTGTAGGCTACTAGAATTTCGTGCGGGCACTCATCCCAGAGCTACTTCGCCACGCACTATGGGAAGAAATAAATGGCGGGAGTTGACTCCACATGTAGTAACGGATGGGTTATTGGAAATGTACCATTGTTTTGTCCTGAATATTTCCACAGCCTATAATTACTAAAGGATTGTGACTGTGGGACAGACATACAGTCTGACATACAATAGGCTACACGTGTGCACAGTGAATAAACAATTACCTATATGCCCAGAGTTCTTAAATTAACATAGTTGGATTTTAACAGAAAGACAATGCCATAAATCAGTCAAAGTAAGTGACAGACTCAACAGTAGCACACAGCATGCAAGGCAGCGATGCATGCATGCAAACATGTTTGTCCAGCTGAGATTTAGTGTCTCCCATCTCTCTGTGGAAGAGGTTGCACATGACCTGTACGGCCACACTGAGGCGCTCCAACACAAACACAGACACAAAACAACACCACGCTGTTTGTCCAGTTGACCCAAATCAACACCAATACCTAGCCTGTTTGTCCAAAACACACTATCTGCTCGCCACGTTTCTACTTCGCCACAACCTAATGTTAGTAACAAATGGAGGGGAGAGCCGCCAAGGTTGTAACGCTTCACGGTTGTAACATGGACGTTATCTCTTGATTGGTCAACGCCACCATGACGCCATCGCGTCAGTATGTGTACAGCAACGTACTCTACGTGCCCAGGAAGTTTGAAGTGTTTACTTTTGTCCTACGGGGAGTTATTGGCGAAAATCTGACTTTTTTCAAAATGCATATAATTTTAATAAAAATCCACATGGATGTATATTGAACTATCTAGTGGCCTAACATTATGGAAATTGTTAGGGTCGGGCCGAGCCTTAGGCCGACCCAGTTAGAGCAATGTAGGGTAGGGTAGGGTCGGGCCGGGCCTGAAAATTAATTAAAATGAATGAGAACTCTAGGTCTCCCCTAGACCTAGAATGCCTGTGATCATTTAATTATACTTCGTAAATTTTCATGTATCTCAGGCATAGATAGCTTGCATCAGGTCCTGGTTCGGGTTCAAAATGGGCGGCATAAATGGGATAAATGCTCCGTTTGTACTCACCCATTAAATAATTCCAAAGACGTGGAGTGAAATATGGTCCTCTAGTTTTATATCCATGTGAAAGTTCTGGCACAAAACGTGTATTTAGTGAATTATCTCCACTTTTTCAAGAGATGCACACGGACATCTTTCTCTCCGGGCGAGGGGGGGCGGAAAGATCGATAAACTGAGTTTACAAATACGTCCTGTTTACCGCAGACGTCATCACCAATTGACCAGGGAAACACAAAAGTTTGCAGTCACACAATTGGTAGGTGGTGCATGTGATTAATTACCCAGCACCTATCGCAAAGCACCTGCCAATTGCACCACGTCTTTGGAATTATTTAATGGGTGAGTACAAACGGAGCATTTATCACATTTATGCCGCATATGTTAGCGTTCTACCACAAAATACGAGGGTGTACTATGGCTCTGTATGTGAAATACTGTACATACTGTATGTAACAACAAGAGCCGTTCTAGGGCTAGGTCTCCCCCTTCCCCTCCCCATCCCCTCCTCCCTTTTCTCCTCCCCTCTCCTCTTCTCCTCCCCCCCTTGGTTGTGTGGGTTCGTTTCCCATGGTCCAGTAAGGTCTGCCACTAACTCACCATCCGGGGAGCCTCTCCCCGGAGTCTCTTTTTGTCTCCCACTCTACAGTTCCATGGACTTGTATTATGGACCCCCAGCTGCCTATCAAGAGTGTGACGGTGGACCCGGCCTCCTCCCAGAGCACGACCATGAACTGCTACCAGTCGGATGACATGGGGTCATCTCCTTCAACAGCAGCGATTGCTTCCTGCTGAAGGAGTGTCAGTGTTTGTTTTTCCTTGGCAGACCTTGGAGATCTTGGCGGTGTTGGACGTGGAGCCCGAAGCCAACAAGACCTTCACGGTGCTGCTATCCAGCCCCAGCGCCGGAGCCCGTCTGTGGGAGCGGCTCCAAGGTCCACCCCCAGTGGAGGAGCCTGTCTGGGGGAGCGGCTCCACCATCCAGCCCCAGTGGAGGAGCCTGTCTGGGGGAGCGGCTCCACCATCCAGCCCCAGTGGAGGAGCCTGTCTGGGGGAGCGGCTCCACCATCCAGCCCCAGTGGAGGAGCCTGTCTGGGGGAGCGGCTCCACCATCCAGCCCCAGTGGAGGAGCCCGTCTGTGGGAGCGGCTCCACCATCCAGCCCCAGTGGAGGAGCCTGTCTGGGGGAGCGGCTCCACCATCCAGCCCCAGTGGAGGAGCCTGTCTGGGGGAGCGGCTCCACCATCCAGCCCCAGCAGAGGAGCCTGTCTGGGGTGAGCGGCTGCACACCTGCATCACCCACCGTCCTAGAGAACCTGGCTCTGTCTGGCCTGTTCCGCATCGGACCCACACTGAACAGGTCAGTGCTGAACATCACACCACACACCGCAGCCACAAAAATATATATCTATTTAGACACGCACGCACGCACACACACACACACACACACACACTGTAGGTTTAATATCTCTACTTGTGTATTTGCTGTTCAGAACTAACACAGAGGTGGTGGCCGCGGAAGGGGGCGTGGTCTTCCTGACCGCTTCCCGTAGCAACGGTTCTGGACTTGGCCGTCGGCGTGGAATGGGAGACGCAGTCTGAGAGCGCCGCGGCTGCAGGTGAGATGACGAGATTACTTCATGGTGTAATTTAATTGACTGATTCTCCAACTGATGTGTATTTATTTGGCCACGGACCCCCATCTGAAAAAAAATTGTGCCACAGTGACACCCAGAAGAGAAGATTTATTACAGCAACAAAAAAAATACAAATCCAGAAAAGAATTGCAATTGCACGCAAGTGTGGAACAAACTCCTGCGCTGTGAGCTTGTACATCTGCTACTTTTGAAGAGCCAACATATCAATGGATAAAGTGGTTAAAATGATTGTGATGCCACGTTAACTACTGTTGCTGCACCTTCACCATACCTTTGCAGCTTTATAACAATCCAGTATTTGTTGTCAGATTGTTTATTTTGATTCCTTCCTCATTTCACCTTCCTTCAATCTTCGCCTCCGTGAACAGACCATTTAGGAGCTTGAAGATGCTGTTTGTAGATTTTGATTATTTGTATTACAAAACATACGTCCATTAACCACTTCAGCCCTATATACTTTGACTATTTGAAAATAGCCGATCTACAAGCTCACAAATCTACAAGTTTGTAGATCTGTTATCTTCAAAGGATTTTAAAAATATGCATTTGTTTTATACATTTGAAAACTTCTTAAACAGGACCTTCTGCCTAATCAGTACTTTTACTTTTACTGTATATTGTGGTGCCAATACTTTTGTACTTTTGGGGTGAGGCATGCGGGGAAAACTTTTTTCTTTGGCTGTCCATCATGTAACTGGTTTCCATACGTTACTTGATCATATTGCAGTTGTTCATGTCTCAAATGAGTGTGACGCTTGATTTCATAGGGCGTGCACGCCAGATTGATTTCAGCCGTCGTGAGCACACGCCAAAACAGTGTCTCTCCATTTGATGATGTTTGGCTGTTACCCAAACATGATCTGCGGATCAGCTTCCACCAACTTCTTCTAATAACAACTTCTAATACCACCTTCCTCTAAACACGTCCTTCTAACACCACGTCCTTCTAACACCACGTCCTTCTAACACCTCCTCCTAACACGTCTGTGAAGTGGCATGTGAAGTTGCCCGAGGGCCAAGGCTCCAAAAACAGTCAGCGATGCTTTTTGGTGGTTTTTATTGCTCAAAACCTCCAGCTCCAGTGTAGATATTCACAAAAGAAAAATCAAACAGCAAAAATAATACTGGCCAAAACAAAACAAAACAAAGAACTCAAAAATACTTAATGTACAACGTAGGAAAACGGAAAAATAACAAACTACACTAGGCTATGCCCATGACATGGGCCCCAGCAGCTCTCTCACAGGGCTGTCAGCATGATGCCTGCCCCAGCATAACTGACTAGCTCTGCCTGCAGTCTCCTCTTTATAGGAGAGGATCCTACCACCCACAGCGAAGCAATTAAATATAAACAGTAGATCTACAAGCTCACAGCTATCAGCTGAACACCTAGATGTTCTATTTTAGATTATACATCATATGGGGTTACATTCATTTCCCCCGATAATAGACATACTTTACACTTGACATTGTGGAACACCCCTACTCCTCAACAGTACTTGGCACCTTCCCCCCTTCTTAAAGTGCCAGCACTGGAAAGGCCATACAAACACTGAGGTTGCAATAAACACAGGTTAATAAACGGAATGTTTTCCCTTTGTGTATCATTTCATTTGTACATCCTGTAAATGCATACATCAACAGTATTGACATTATATGATATGATTATATGGACCTGTCTGCCCCACTACCCACAGTCTGTGTGGTGTGTGCGTGCGTGCAATGTCCTTAATCAGTGTGTGTGTGTATAGGGCACGGGCTGCCCTGTGACAACGTCCTAACACCACCTCCTTCCATGTTGGTGAAAGCTGATCTGCAGAAGATATGATGATGTGAATTCACTCACTCCCACTGGTACCAGGGTTAGGTACCAAGATGGAAGCCAAAAGCGGACACACGTCATAGTGGTATAGCCTGAAATCACCAGCACTTGAACAGTTATGGTGACTGATACAATACTCTCAGTGTCGGCCCACCTTTAATGAGACTGCTGTGACTGCACATTGTCTGCAAGCGTTTTGAAATCTGGTTCATAGTTAGCGATTGCCAGTCTGAGGCTGTCATTAAGATGCGAGTCAGTCATACGAGTTCTAAACTTTAATTTTATTATTTTCATTTGTAAAAAGGCCATTTCACATAAGTAAGTGGAGCCAAAGTAGGCATTTGAGTGCACAAGACACAATCAGGGGATACTTCTCTCTGCTCACAAGTGAACAAAAAAAGTCATTTTTTATGGTTAGAAAACAAGCTTGACATTCAATCATGTCCCTGTCCGTAAATGGTTCCTTGCGCTGAGCCAAAACATGGCCAAGTTGGAAGGATGCATGCTCCCAATTCCTGGTGGAAATGATTTTTGATGATTAATGATTTCTTTCGCCAGATCTTCCATAGTCAAGAGTAGAGTAGTCACTGCATGCTTGCCTGTGTGTAGGTATTGTAGTGAGTGAGAGGCTGTTTAGCTCTGTGGGTTTTTATACTGTTCTGTTCTGATATGCATGACTATTATGCACAAGTTGTGCATAATAGTCAAACAAACGAACACTGCAGTTGATGGCCCGACACATGTCTGGGGTCATCACTGCGAGCTATTCTAAATGCACGTTCTGTGTATTGGTAGTGATGTACTGGCTGCCTGTCAGTCTGACACCCGCTCACTCCGGGGTCTACTTGAATTGCTTGTGCGAGCTACTGGTAGCTTGCGAACCCCTGGTTGGTTGTAATGAAATGTAAATGCAAGACCCCTGATGTAAATGGAACTTGGCTTAGCCCCTTCCCTACTTCCTTCACTGGTGTTATCGATGACACTAATGAAGGCTCTGTTCCATTCTAGACAAAAGCTGGATTTCGACTGCAGCTTTTTTTGACAAGTGTCCTTGAGTGGGTTCCAAGTGGCCCGTACGGGTCTGTGACTCTGAAAGTGTACAAATGGACCATTACGGGTTGTGGGGGGTCCTTGAAATAAAAACCACTGTACACTAAACGGAAACCGAGCCTAAGTTACTCATCGGGAAGTAGGGAAGCGGCCCGGGAATGGGGAAGGGTTATATTCTGTTGTCTGTGTCCATAGAGCCCATGGTGTTCTGTACTAAATGTTTGTGTTTGTGTCGTGCCCATGCAGTGACGGGAGCAGAGTACGAGGCCATGCTGACGGAGATCATGTCTATGGGATACGAGAGGGAAGGGGTGGTGGCTGCTCTACGGGCCAGCTTCAACAACCCTCACAGGGCTGTGGAGTACCTCCTCACTGTGAGTACACACACACACACACACACACACACACACACACACACACACACACACACACTGAGTTTGGACTACAGTCAAATGAAGTCGACTTAAAGCACCAGAACATTATACCATTGAGACCCGAGAACCAGATTCTACAAAATGTCTTCTGAAAAACGTATATTGGTGGTGGCTCAAATGTTTTCGTTGTCAAGGAGCCCCAGAATGATGTGTATTTCTGAAAATATGTTGTTCCAGGGACCGCCCTCAGAAGCAAATATTGCAAATATTTGCTTTGAAAGGATATATATTCAGAGATTTGCACACATTTTCACGATAGAAAAGAGCTCAAGCTCATAGTGCAGCACTCGGTGCCATGCTGTGAGCTTGTAGATCTACTATTTTTCAACGGCTACAGTATAAAATAATGGTTAAAAGTGGTTGAAAGCTAACCATGACGCAGATGCATTCCAGGTAGGTAGTAATGGCTTAAACCAGGTGGAGAGTGATTCCTTTACTGTGTCTCCGCAAGGTGGTCTTGTACAGCAGTGGTTCCCAAAGTGGGGTCCGGGGACCCCCAGGGGTACCTGAGGGAGTTCCAGGGGGGACCCATCTATTTTGTTCATGTTCATAAAGTGCTTAAGTGTTTAACCCATTTAGGCCTAAGGCCGATTCTAAAAACGCTTCTAAATCCTGACCTAAGGTTTCTGAAAAACAAAAAAATATTTATATAGCAGCATCAAAAAATTTACATTTTTGAATACTGTACATACTGTACAGAACCCAAATATGGGTGCCCGGCCTGAGGGGGTAAGATACCAATAGGGGTTCCCGCCCAGAATGTGTTAAAGCAGTGGTTCCCAAACTTTTTCATGTCAAGGACCCCCAAATTGACACTACTTAGCCCGTGGACCCCCATTTGAAAAGATATGCCAGGGACCCCCATAAGAGAAGACGTACACATTTAGACGTCTACATTTAGACGTCTACATTTAGACGTACACCAGGGACCCCCATAAGAGAAGACGTACACATTTAGACGTCTACATTTAGACGTCTACATTTAGACGTACACCAGGGACCCCCATAAGAGAAGACGTACACATTTAGACGTCTACATTTAGACGTCTGTATACATTTAGACGTCTACATTTAGACGTCTGTATACATTTAGACGTCTACATTTAGACGATGAGGGCGTACCTGGAAAAATATCTACCCCAAAAGGGGTACCTGGTCCAAAAAAGTTTGGGAACACCTGTTGTACAGTACAACACAATAATTTTCACTTGGCATTCAAGATGTAATACCCTGAATATATACATTGAGTGTCATTGACAGGTATGTTGCTCACATACCGATGTTGTTTCTCCTATCCTCCTCCCCGCTGCATAATGCTTATCGTCACTCGTATTTCTATTTATGTAAGCTAAAGGCTTGTTTAGTGCTGTTCCCTTCTGATTTTGTAAACGTAACCTTACTGCACTACTATAATATTTGTGTCCTTGTATGCATCTCCTTTGTGTGGAGGGGAGGGGGTTACCGGATATAGTTTGAGTAGGCTGGCCTTAGACCGGATGATGATGGGGTTGACTATGGTCAGATAGAAATTAAATGATGTTGCGCTTCACAACTTTACTTTACTGGTTTATGATCCATACTGTTACTATGAAAATGCATACGATTGCACAGCTTTTCATTTGTACTTACAATGTTAAAACCGCAGACATCTCTGTGGTTGCGTGCTATCGAAGAGGTCATCGAATATCAATACTTTTCAAAATATCAACGTTTGAAATCCAGTATCGTGACAACACCAGAGTCCCTGATTCATCCGTCTCTCAGCTAAGGGGTTCTTCCATTGAAGAGCCCTGCTCTACAGTATTGTTCATTGTGTGGTGTTGTGTTTGCAGGGTATCCCTAGCAGTCCAGTCCAGGAGACGAATCCCCCTGTACAGCCTCCCGCTTCTGGCCGGACTACAGAGGCCCCGTCCCTAGTTGAGGGTATGGCTTGGAACTCCCTTATTTTACACCATTTTAACATGCAAATTGCTACTTAAATAATACCCATTTTTAGAGGTTTAGTTTTAATTGTAGGGTATTTGCTTTCTCCAATATGATTTTCATGGTTGAGATTTGACTGAGGAAAAAAATAAAACAAATGGTACTCCATGAAATACATTATTCCTGAATTGTAGGATAGATTTCAAATATTAATAATAAATATAATTCGCGGGGCACGTTGCATGCACTGTTTTTCACTTCCCGTCTTCCATTTCCGAGTGAACGGCATTCAAACTAAGAGCTTCTCTGTTGACATACATTATGGCAATTCTCGAGTACAAACATTGCTCATTCTCTGCTGATTTCTGATCGTCTGCACCTTTGTTAAATTGACTCTTGCTCTAAGTAATTAGTCTCATGTCGCGCAGCTGCGCATAGTTTCTCCCAGGAGCTGCCTATGCCATAAAAAGCATAGGTGAGTTCCAGGCTACTATAACTAAACATTTAAAGCATAGGTGAGTTCCAGGCTACTATAACTAAACATTTATGATTAACAGCACGGCCGCACAAGCCCGAAGGTGCACTGCGCTTGCCACGTGGTTTATTTCACTGCAGCGTGACTGAGGCTTGTTGGAAGCGCACATCATTTGTTATTTTTTTACGTTTTTTCTTTTTAAGTTATTTTTTAAGTTAAGTCTTTTTGTGTGTGATGGTGGCGGGCGGGTGGTGTTACAGCGTGACACAGACACACACACACAGACAGACATGTTCTGCTAGGTCTCATAGTTAGTGCTCATTGCGTTCGCAATCACTGCGTTCGCAATTACACTTTTTAATAAAACAACAATGTGCATAAAGTATGCGAGATCGAAAACATTGTACTGAATTAGAATTCCCATCACATTGCTTTGATGTCTCTTTCCCCCGCTCTCCCCCCAGCAAATTAGCCAGCACCAGGAGCTGTTCATCCAGATGCTGAACGAGCCGGCGGGGGAGGGGGGAGACGTCCCAGAGGTGGGCGAGCTGGGCGCTGCCGGGGAGGAGGGGGCGCCCGTCAACTACATCCAGGTCACGCCACAGGAGAAGGAAGCCATTGAGAGGGTGAGTTGGTCTAGACCCCGTCACAAGACTTCATGGTTCCCTCTCGCTGCCTAGATCCTCTTTTGAAGTATTTTGATCCTTCGGCCCTCGGCGCCGAGATCCTCTTTCGACCTCTTTTATTGATTATGTTTCATAACGCTGAACCGTGCTGACGGAAGTAAATAGTCAGCTCGCTTATGATGTCTATGGGAACGGATGTTTTAGAATACATTTATCTCTGATTCTTTTTTTCCAGGCTGTGTTAAAAAAAGAGCTTGATTTGTGGCTCACAACGAAAGCGTTTATCAACTAATATAATATATTAATTATTAATAATAAATATAATTCGCGGGGCACGTTGCATGCACTGTTTTTCACTTCCCGTCTTCCATTTCCGAGTGAACGGCATTCAAACTCTGTTGACATACATTATGGCAATTCTCGAGTACAGATGCAGCCACTAGATGGCACCAGATGGCATCGAGTGAATTAAAATGATAGAATCAGGATCAGTTCTTCTGAGTCCCCATCTGTGCATAATGGATCGCTTGGACAACACAGGTGCCTGTATCATAACTTTGTGAAACGGTCCCAAACTGAGCTACACTTAGTAGGTCTTGCTCACTCTCTGTCTGAACCCGGTGTAGAAATGCATAATAATTATGAAAATGAACTAATAATCTGATTTGCGTATTCTGATTTGGCTAACCGTTGACTATCCCTCATCCCTAATGATCATTCGTAAACCAATGAGTTGAGAGTTGAGAAAGACAGAAACAAGACGAACATGAACCAAACTAAACACCATAAATAGCCAGTCGTTTCTATTCCAAGATGTTTTACCATGTCGTCCCCCTCCCCCATCTTCTTTCTGTCTCGTCTCTCTTAACTATCCGTCAGTTAAAAGCGTTGGGTTTCCCAGAGGCTCTGGTGATCCAGGCCTACTTCGCCTGCGAGAAGAACGAGAACCTGGCGGCCAACTTTCTACTCAACCAGGGTCTAGAAGACGACTGAGACGCAGCGTCCCCTGCCTTCCTCCTCCCTCACTCCCTCCCTTCCCTCCATCCCTCCCCTCCTCTACTTCCTTCGACCCTCCCCCTCTTCAGTTCAGCACAAGGACTGCGCAGCCCCGCCTCCCCGATATACTGTACAGTTACCAAGCTCAACTCTGTGGGAGGGGGAGGGAGAGGGGAGAGCTCGGTGGTGGTGGGGGGGGGGCGGCGGCTAGGGATGGTTCTGGGAGGTGGTTGGGGTTTGGGCTGGGCTGGGCTGGGCTGGGCTGGGCTTACATGCTAGAGTACACAAAGTAAAGGTTGTGTAAAGCGGCAACAAGGGCAGGCATGGGTCTCTTTAACGCAGCAGCGGGTCACTGGGAGGTGAGGGGCGTACCAACGAGATCCACTTCAATTCCAATGGAATTTGTGGGGTTTTGTTTAGGGGATATCTTTAATTAGACTTTTGACATGCTCGTGGGAACATTAGGACAAGGAGGGAGGGAGGGAGGGAGGGAGGGTGGGGGCCTGATGGGTTTGTGGTGAGAGTACGTACGTACGTTTGTGTGTGTGTGCGTGCGTGTGTGTGGGTGGGTGGGGGGGGGGGTATGAGTGCGTCATGTCATGTCTGTGTGCCTATGCAGGTGAAAGTGATAACAATTTAGTTGAAACGGTAATTTGATTTCCATATCTTAAGCTTGATTCATGCTGTCGCTGGATATTACAGGAGCACAATGCTCCATACGGCACTTCTCCAATGTTATCAGTGTGTGTACTTCTGTCTGCCTCTGTGAACTGAAGCCCAGTTTATACTCTCACGTCGCATCACATCATTCACGAGAAAATCTGTGATGAGGTATAAGTTGGGTTTAAGCAATCCTATACGTACATCCAACAATGAGATGGACTGTGCTGTGCTCTGTATGCGTGTGTGTGTGAGTGAGATGTGATGACATTACATTGCAGGGTTTTTTTTTGGAAAAGTTTAGTTACTTTGTACATTTAGATTATTATTACAAAACATGCATTGACCACCAAATTCAAAAAACATGGGCTATAACCCATCGTTTTTTTCATTTTTTCTCAAATCCTCAAAAATGATGAAAAACGGTGTGCTATAGTATGCCGTACGATATGGGCTATAGCCCATGGTCCACAATGATGAGAAACGAGGATAACTTTTTTTTTCAAAATTAAAAAAAACATGGGCTATAACCCATCGTTTTTTTCATTTTTTTCAAATCCTCAAAAATGATGAAAAACGGCGTGCTATAGTATGCCGTACGATATGGGCTATAGCCCATGGTCCACAATGATGAGAAACGAGGATAACTTTTTTTTTCAAAATTTCAAAAAAACATGGGCTATAACCCATCGTTTTTTTTCATTTTTTTCAAATCCTCAAATATGTAGAAAAACTGTGTGCTATAGTATGCCGTACGATATGGGCTATAGCCCATGGTCCAAAATGAGAAATGAGGATAACATTTTTTTTCAAAATTTCAAAAAACATGGGCTATAACCCATCGTTTTTTTTATTTTTTTCAAATCCTCAAAAATGATGAAAAACGGCGTGCTATAGTATGCCGTACGATATGGGCTATAGCCCATGGTCCAAAATGATGAGAAACGAGGATAACTTTTTTTTTCAAAGTTTCAAAAAACATGGGCTATAACCCATCGTTTTTTCATTTTTTCATATCCTCAAAAATGATGAAAAACGGCATGCTATCGTATGCCGTACGATATGGGCTATAGCCCATGGTCCAAAATGATGAGAAACGAGGATAACTTTTTTTTTCAAAATTAAAAAAACATGGGCTATAACCCATCGTTTTTTTCATTTTTTCATTTCTTTCAAATCCTCAAAAATGATGAAAAACTGCGTGCTATAGTATGCCGTATGATTTAGAATGCTATTGTATTTTATCAGGAAAATTAATTAGTGAGGACCAATTATATTTTATTTATTTTTTGCAATTGCTTGCTGTATAGCCTACTTCTATGTCATGTGCTCGGTGTAAAAAACAATCAAAAAAACATTCGGGGTTCGGGGGGTCGGTGGCCCAGGGGCCCTTTATCTCTAGATCCGCTATGTTCATTGTGCCGAATGTCCCATTTCAAGTTTTCAAATGTATAAAAACCTTTTCGAAAATAGCAGCTACAAGCTCAAACAATGCGCCGCATTGCGAGCTTGTAGATCGGCTATTTTCAAATATGGTCAAAATGTATGTTGGAATCCAGGTGAATGGGTGCACCTACTGCACCTGACCTAGTCACATGACCAGCAGGAAGCACAAAAGTCTTGTTCCTCCTAGTTGAGAGCCATTTTGCCTCTGCTGCAGGAAATGCAGGGTGAAGGAGAAAGCACATGGTAGGCCTTGTTTGTTGCAGCCAATGTTGCTAATGGCTTTTGTTTGGTTGAGCACATGCCACTGTTGGCCATATTGTTCATTTGTGCACTTTAGTCTGTTTCCATGTTGTCTTGTTTGACCTTAATAATCAAATGTTCCCTAGGAGAGCTAATTATAAACTTGTCACTTTATTATCTTAGTATCTTGCCTCACTGATTATTGCCCTAATGTTTTATTTATAAAATATATATTTACAATATATTTACTTTACTATGTGAATTTGGTTTGGCATATTTATATTATTTTGATTTGTTTATTTGCTGTGTGCTGGCTGGGGGCAAACTATCTCAAAATCTAAAGCTTTTAGAAGCCGTTGTCCCATGGCCTAATGTGCAATGATTGGGCTGAGGACATGGGTCCATACTGGGCCATTATTAATATTGATTGATGTGGTTTAGATGTTGCTGCTATATGTACTTTATTTGCTTTTGGTATGGTGTATTTATCTTATTTTGATGTTTAATCTGCTGTGTACGGTTAGTTTAGAGGCCACAGTAGGCACGTGGGCACACAATGGAAACACCTGTGGACAAGCTATGCCTCATCTGTGAGACCTGACACTTGCATTTATTGTTTTCATGATACATTTTATTTATTGGCTCAATGTCTCCATTTGATGTTTAGCTGTAACCCTAATCCTTCTGTTGGGAATGATAGTCCCTTGTATAGATAGCAGGTAAAAGCGGTAGTGACTGAGTCAATTCACATTTCCGTCTTCTGCGGATCAGCTTCCACCACCTCCTCTACCATTTCCTTCTACCACCACCTCCTAATACCACCTCCTTACACCACCTCCTTCTAACATCACCTCCTAACACCACCTCCTTCCATGATGTGGTGGAAGCTGATCTGCAGAAGACATGTGAAATTTTGAAAATATAGGGATGTGCCGATGAGACATTTTGGCCGATATCGAGATCCGATATAATTAATTGCTCTTATGGCCGATAACCGATATTACCGATGTCGATATGATCTCATTCTGTATTGAAAAATTATAATAATTTTGTCCATTCTGAAAAATACATGTAACGGGGTAACTGCACTGCAGGCTTAGGCAAGTCAGATTTAACTTAAATACTTTTGTATTTAATATTGTAGCATTTTTTTTGTCATGGTATATAAATTATGTCAGATAATATTTGTATTCACAATTATATCATTATATTGTAATGTATTTGCCTGTAAAATTGCTTGCTCTGGCTAGTATCTGTCGGTCCTTTTAGCTACATGTAAAGTGTCTTGGGGACTGATCGGTATGATGCTGGTTGTGTTTCCCATCAGTGTGGCTGTTAACACTGTACAGACTCACGGTCCAGTAAGGCCTGCCACTAACTCATCGTCCGGGGAGACACTCCCCGGAGTTTATGTCTCCCCCTCTGCAGGTCCATGGACTTCTATTATGGACCCCCAGCTGCCTCAAGAGTGTGACTGTGGACCAGGCCTCTTCATGGAGCCAGCAACAGAGTGCCTGCCTGCCTGGAAATAGTCAAGTATCATATGTAAGCTAAGAACCTAATTGTTGAAATGTCTATGTAATGAAACTTGACATACAGTAGCAGTATCTATGCATAGAGTCACACAGATGATACCTGAGGAAAGGGGCTGGTCATTTGTGTGCAGGCCAAGACAAGCACACTGGAAATACCTGTGGACAAGTTATGCCTCATCTGACACAGACTGACACTTAAGTTTATTGTTTTCATGATAAATCTTTTTTTTGGAGCAGTATCTCTCCATTTAATGATGTTAGCTGTAACCCGGAATGATAGTCCCTTGTATAGATAGAACGTGCAGGTAAAAGCGGTAGTGAGTGAATTCACATTTCCGTGTCTTCTGCAGATCAGCTGCCACCACCTCCTCTACAATTTCCTTCTAACACCACCTCCTAATACCACCTAACACCACCTTCTAACACTACCTCCTAACACCACCTCCTTCCATAATGTGGTGGAAGCTGATCTGCAGAAGACATGTGAAATTTAGAAAATATATGTAAAAGTAATTAGGGATGTGCCGATGAGACATTTTGGCCGATATCGATATCCGATATAAATAATTGCTGTTATGGCCGATAACCGATATTACCGATGTTGATATGTCATTCTGTATTGATTTTTTTAATGATTTTGTCCATTCTGAAAAATACATGTAACAGGGTAACTGCACTACAGGCTTAGGCAAGTCAGATTTAACTTAAATACCTTTATATTTAATATTGTGAGCTTGTAGATCTGTTCAAGCTGTTATTTTGGGCTTGTTTATCTGTGAAGACAGACCGATTAATCGGACCGATTAATTATTCGGTCTAATTGATTCATCGAACCGATGCCGATTGATCTAAAAACAACTCAAATTGGCCGATACCGATGTGTTTGCCGATTAATCTCCCATCACTAAAAACATGGAGAAAAACAGACACCTTCAATGTTAACCATATAAGTGTCAAATAAACTTTATCATGAAAACCTTTTGTTATGGTATATCAATGTCAGATGATATTATTGTGAATATAATAATGATATAATATTATATTGTAATGTATTTTCCTGTAAAATTGCTTGCTCTGGCTAGTATCTCTGTCGGTCCTTTGCTCTACATGTAAAGTGTCGGTATGATGCAGAATAGGGAGGTTATTCAAGTTTTTTTTAGCCTGGGGGCGGCATTTTATATTCCCTGCCCCTCCTCCCTTTCCTCCCCCCCCTGTGTTTCCCATCAGTGTGGCTGTTATTAACACTGTACAGACTCACGGTCCAGTAAGGCGTGCCACTAACTCATCGTCCGGGGAGACACTCCCCGGAGTTTTTCGTCTCCCACTCTGCAGGTCGATGGACTTCTACTATGGACCCCCAGCTGCCTCAAGAGTGTGACCGTGGACCATCAAGTATCATATGTAAGTGAAGAACCTAACCGTTAAAATTTCTATATAATAAACTATGCATCGATACTATACAGTAGGAAAGGAGCTGGTCATTTGTGTGCAGGCCAAGACAAGCACACTGGAAAGACCTGTGGACAAGGGTGGACAAGTGTCTCTCCATTTGATGTTTAGCTGTAACGGCTAATCCTTGTGTTGGGAATGATATTTGAGTGTTGTATAGATAGCACGTGCAGGTAAAAGCGGTAGTGAGTGAATTCACATTTTCTTGTCTTCTGAAGATCAGCTTCCACCACCTCCTCTACTATTTCCTTCTAATACCAACTCCTAACACCACCTCCTTCTAACACCACCTAACACCACCTCCTTGAATTATGTGGTGGAAGCTGATCTGCAGAAGTCATGTGAAATTTAGAAAATATGTAGTAAAGCAGACACGTTCATCGTTAACCCATTCCCTGTACCATTTATTTTCATTTTTATTGTTTCAAATAAACTTTACCATGACAACCTCTTGTTATGGTATATCAATGTGGTCAGATAATATATAATTGTATTCACAATTATATAATTATATTGTAATGTATTTGCCTGTAAAATTGCTTGCTCTGGGTAGTATCTCTGTCGGACCTTTGCTCTATATACAGTACATGTAAAAAAAAGTATTTTTCCCCCTAACTTTTCTCCTCTCCTAACCCCTTGGTTGTGTGGGATCATTTCCAATCAGTTAACACTTGTTTGTTTAACACTTATTGTATGTGTTTTTGTATGGATAGTTTTATCATCGTTTTTAAGAGCCTACTCAGGGACTACAGATGTAAACTAGCTTTTGGCTAACTCTGGCCCATTTACATGGATGTGAAAACTGACATGTTGATTAATGAGCATTTTCCCTGTCAAATAAATAAATAAACATTGTACAGACTGACTCACTGTCCAGTAAGGCCTGCCACTAACTCATCATCCGGGGAGCCACTCCCTGGTGTTTATTTTTGTCTCACACTGCAGTTCCATGGACTTGTAATATGGACCCCCAGCTGCCTATCAAGAGTGTGACTGTGGACCAGGCTTCTTCACAGAGCCTTCACTCAGCCTATGAAGAGTGTGACTGTGGACCCGGCCTCCTCACAGAGCACGACCATGGACTGCTACCATATCATAGTACATCACAACGCTGCATTTTATCTTAAAAGTAATACTTCATATGATCTGACATCATTGTGGCAACAATGATGTCAGAAATCATGTCAAAAAGGGCGAAATAAAAGGACAGTCGCTTGTAGCAGGCATTATGTATGTGGGAACAAGTGGGTGAATGTTATTGCTTGTAGTGGCTTAGGTATGCGACTCTTCCCTTTGCATCAGGTATCATCTGCTTGACTCTTCCCGAACACACCCACAAGCTCTCTGGCACTGAATCGTCTATAATCATAACGTCTGCCATTGCCAGGTTCTTCTTAATCCGAGTGCATTTTTGTGGCTCTTGAAGCAGAGGCAGGTACTCGCCCATCTCTTCCAAAACAAGTCAACAAGCTCAAGTGGCATGACTGAGGTGCTGATAATTATATTTCCATTGCTGACCCACGAGAAAGAAGCTTGGGGGCTCTTTTTGGTCAAACAGTAGTGTGTTAGAGGCCCATTAGCTCTGTGTATCTTCATTTGATGTTTGACTGTAACCCCAAACCTTGTGTTGGGAATTGAAGTCCCCTGTATATATGGCAGGTGCAAGTAGATCAGCAGATCAGCTTCCACCAACTTCTAACACCACCTCCTTCCATATTGGTGGAAGCTGATCTGCAGAAGATATATGATGTGAATTCACTCACTCCCACTGGTAGCAACCCAGACCTGGCCTTTGCCGTGTGTCAGCAATGGAAATGCATCAGTACCTCAGTCATGCCACTTGAACTGTTCACAAAAGACTTGTAAAGACTTTGCTGAAGGGAGAAAAAGTGCAGTATCTCGTGGACTTGTTTTGGAAGAGATGGGTGAGTACCTCTCTCTGCTTCAACTGCCACAAAAGTGGACTCAGATAAAGAAGGGCTTCTTTATCTGAGTCCACTTTTGTGTTGTCCCCATCCTGGGCCTATCACTTACGATATTTATGTTGCCAGATTAACCCCCTGGTCTCTGTCCCTACTATATTAAGTTGTAAAACTGTGGAATAATGTGATTCAGTCATGGAATAACACTATGTCAAGTCTGGATCTGTAACATAATTTCACTGAGAATCAATTTATATAAATTCCCCTAAACTTTATAATTCGGTGTGGTCTGAATTCCTTCGTCTTCCAATTACTTTTTAAAGGTTTTTTAACAAGGTGTTTTATCCATTGCCTGGATTTATTAAATCAACAGGTTGGTTTCAGTCCATCTTACAGCTCCCGGCTTTCTACCGGTCCTCCTCTCTCTACTTCCTGCTTCCCCATCTCACACCTCAACTCTCGCGATACATCCCACTCCACTACAGCTATTTTGCCAGCTGGTCGAAGGGAAGAAAAACACATAACTTTACAATGTAACAACGCCATAATAATAACAATAATAATGCACAATAATCTAAACAGCTGATCGCACGCTGCACATTGTTTTGTCCGTGTTATTCTCGTCTCGCTGTGTCTATACTGTCTCTACTCTAACTAGACAAGTCTGGATTGTCCAAATAAATAATAAATAATAGTCCTGTGAAATGGCAAATGGATGAAATGCACAACGGCATTGATTAAAGAGCAGCCAGCCAGCCAGCCAGGCAGAGACAAAGCGAGCAAGCTGTCTGTCTGGTCTGTCTGCAGCCGACCAGTGGCGTGTGTTTTTCCTGTTTTGGTTCGGGCATTTGGGGGCAGGCTAACCTCGCGTCACCAGACTAATACCAAACGACTCGCCCCTTGATCGTCCCAATACCTACTGTATGCCCTTTACCCATAAAAAGTGTGAATGGAGTTTCTAGGAGAAACAAAATATTGTTTGTTCAATTTGAATTCAGCAAACAGACATTTTCAGAGTTTCTTTTTTTTTTGGTTTGTGAAAACGCATGAGAAAAATCACAAAAATTGTAGTAGGCAGGCACCTTTAGTATAGTTGGTTCAATTTGAAACCATGCAGCAAACATAAATGTATGTATGCCTTAGTAGTTACTGCTGAGGTCAGTTGGGAGATAGCCACAGGAACGGGAGGTTGGGAGGCAGAGAGTAGAGATTGTGGAGCAACTAAGATTGCTCTGTAGTGCCAGGGGGGTCCCTGTAGTGTCAGGGGGGTCCCTGTAGTGTCAGGGGGCGTCCCTGTAGTGTCAGGGGGGAGAGCAAACGCACGTGGATTTTCCACAGCACTGGTCGGCACACAGGGTCTGTCTTTCCTCTGAACTGCAGGAGGCAGGCTCTCTGGTCTCACAACTGGGTTTGTTGCCCTTGTTCCAGCACACTCCTGTCCAGTCTATCTTGTCGTTACTTGTACCTGAAAATAATGATAGTATCATTTTTTTTGTGTAATATGTAAGTCGCCACCTCCTAAAATCTTTAAATGGCTTCCTTGAGGTATCCCTTTTATCATGTCCTTCCCCACACTGCGATTTATATATATTACTACACAGAAAATAGCAAGGAAAGTCATTTGTTGCCTCACTACAGGCCCTGCAAAGGACCTGCGAAGGTATATTGAGCAACATTAAAGAAATGATATAATAGCACGATGCAACATTGTCATTCTTGTTCAACATAACATAGTAGCCTACTGTAACTGTACGCACCGTTTTGTGTACCCCACAGAAGGCCTGTAGTCCTGAAACTCCCTTTGAGTTTCTGGGAACTTTGCACCTTTTTTTTGTCATATTCTGACAAACACTCCCATATAGGCTACAGACTTTGTCCACCTCCTCTCTGGACAGGGGCATCGTTGTCTTTTAATTGGAGTATAAAGAACGCTGCAAAGTTCTGGACTGCTTGGAAAGCCCTCAGTATTGTCAGGTCCAACACAGTCCTACATCAAACAAAATAGTGTTAATGAAGTTTAAACATAAAAGAACAAAAAGTAAACCTATACATCATGAGCGGTGGAGGCTGATGCTGTTGATTGCTGTCCGCTGGCTGTGTCTTGCTGGGTTGCTGAGAGAGAGAGAGAGAGAGAGAGAGAGACAAAACATTAATGAAAATATACAGTATAGACAGTATGTGGGGCAGACGGCCTGTCAGACAGACAGTACGTGGGGCAGACGGCCTGTCAGACAGACAGGCAGACGGCCTGTCAGACAGACAGTATGTGGGGCAGACGGCCTGTCAGACAGACAGTATGTGGGGCAGACGGCCTGTCAGACAGACATGTGGCAGACGGCCTGTCAGACAGACAGGCAGACGGCCTGTCAGACAGACAGGCAGACGTCACAGCCAGATTTGGGAGAGCAGCAGCTTTGTTGTTTTGCGAGGAAAAGGAAAGCAGTAAATTGAGACTTTTGTGGTGGTTTTCGTCTCCGATTTAGTCTGACGGAGGGGACACAGTATAACTCTATGGTTACCAGGGGTCATACTGAACAGTAACACTGCACTCAAAAAAGTAAAACAGTCGCCTTGTAAGTATTAAAAAAGGTATATATTAGCTTAATAAAATCTGTGAATATCACTTATGGGATTCTTTTAGTTGGAGATACAATAATTATAGTTCATTTCATGAAAATAAATGAGTAGGCCTACATGCCAAAGTTGCCAAACTGGTAATATTGGTCAAATATATATATATAAGTCTCAGTAAGTTTCCATCATAATATTTGAGAGTAATTGTAGTACCTACAAGGATTGTGTTTGACATTACCTGTGTGTCATACGTATACCTGTTTAAGTCACATAGGTGTTTACATCCATAGTTTCCACCACCTGCCAATAGGTGGCAGTGTTAGTTCACAGTGGAATGCCTTGGGACTGCCTACGCCCCCAGCCAGTGTAAAATACCCGGTAACCTGAGACCTCTCGTGGCTTATTGCTTAAGTATAAACCGAATGTTGTAGGTTAAAAAATGAGTCAATATAAAAACTGAAACAACAAATCACACTCTTCATTAGGAGTGAAATATTGGGTAAGACTAAGATAACAGTTGTAAAAAGTCCCTTGCTGGGCTTGAACCTAGAACCTTCTGTTTGCAAAGCCTGTGTCTTAACCACTGCTACAACTTTGCTTATACATTAGAGACAGGTAGGCCTACAAAGGTACAACCTTGCAAAGATGCAAAATGAAAAAAGAATAACTGCTCTTTGTAATACACATACAAACTTGGAAAAACATCCTTGATGTAAGAGTGAGCTAAATATTGTATAAATGTCCGTACTAGTAGGCCTACTTGTGTGCAACAAGCAAGTAGGCACTCGATAGGGTGCAGTTCTAGTTTATTTTGCCATAACACCCACATTTTACTGTGTGGAAAAACCGGGGGGGAAAAACCCCCCCCAGCCCCACTGTACTGCATCCCAGTAGACCCAGGGTAACAGAGTACATCGATGAGTATTGGCTTCAGTGCCTTGGGTACAGCATGGTCCCCCAGGCTGGCCTTGAACCTGCTTTGGCCATGTACCTCGGTAACATGGTCGCCTAGGTAGCCACGCTAGAACTCGCTCACCTAGAGCACTTCCACCAATTACACTTGTTTCTTTAGGGCTTTTATGTCTAAAGTGTGCATTGTTTTTTAACCTAAAGAACCTCTATATTCTGAAAGGTGGGTTAAGTAATACGTTCTCAACTGCATCACTTATGCCTGTGTGGCTCATGAGTAAAATCCAGTGTTTGTACATGCCAGTGGACCCTTTGCATTCCACACTAACATCAACTAGCACAGAAAAGCTGTGTTGTAGTAACCAGCAAGCAGTTAGCTCAGTGGGATGAGTGGCTTTGCTAGTGATCCACAGGTCCATGGTTCAAATCCCACATTAGTCATGAAGTTGCGGAGCAAAACAAGGAAGTGTTGTGGCTCTGGCTTGCTCGCTCTGGTGGCGCAAAGCGTAGATACTTTTGTGAATGTAATAGTTTTATTAGGTTAATATTGCTATAATGTTTGTAACCGTTTTAGAAAAGCAATAAGCCACTCAAGGCCCCAGCTTACCGGGTAACCATAACCATATTCCCCATTCTTAGAATCACACAATGCCATTTTATATAAACTTACTCCCCCTATTATGCACCCTCCATACCTATTTACAATTAGTAGTTAGCATAGAATATATATACAACACATACAGGATTACATTCATTATAGACTATAGTCCATCCCAATCCCCCCTGCTCCATTTCCCACTTGGTCCCTCCCGGAACTATAAGAGGGGTGCCTATACCCAGAGGGAACTCATTTGCCCGAACACCACCCTGAGAGGAGGATGAGAATAAACAGAGGTAAGTTTAGACAGAGATTTACATTCCTTCTTTACAAGTCTTCTCCTTATACTGGTCAATTAGAAAGTATGCTGTCCTATTTATTCCTAAACTAATGTGCCTTATCTCTGTTCATTTGTAGGTGTATGAGGAGATCCACCACTTCAGAGAATCACCGACAACTCAGTGTCCCCCCTTAACTTCAATAAATGCATTTGTTACAATTTGTGTCCTTATTTACATTATACATTATACATAGAATTGTGTTAGCCTCTGCATTAGGTATAGTGACGGCGTCCGCCGTCACAGGCTATAGCCCATATCGTACGGCATACTATAGCACGCCGTTTTTCATCATTTTTGAGGATTTGAAAAAAAATGAGAAAATGAAAAAACGATGGGTTATAGCCCATGTTTTTTTTTATTTTGAAAAAAAAGTTATCCTCGTTTCTCATCATTTTAGACCATGGGCTATAGCCCATATCGTACGGCGTACTATAGCATGCCATTTTTCATCATTTTTGAGGATTTGAAAAAAAATTAAAAATTAAAAAAACGATGGGTTATAGCCTATGTTTTTTTTTTTTTTTGAAAAAAAAAAAAAGGTTATCCTCGTTTCTCATCATTTTAGACCATGGGCTATAGCCCATATCGTACGGCGTACTATAGCACGCCATTTTTCATCATTTTTGAGGATTTGAAAAAAAATAAAAAATAAAAAAAACGATGGGTTATAGCCCATGTTTTTTTTAAATTTTGAAAAAAAAAAGTTATCCTCGTTTCTCATCATTTTGGACCATGGGCTATAGCCCATATCGTACAGCATACTATAGCACATAGTTTTTCATCATTTTTGAGGATTTGAAAAAAATTCTGATTGGCTGGTTACCGTCACGTGACCGGTGTAAGAAGCCCCTCGGCTGCGCCTCGGGACTGCCTACGCCCCCAGCCAGTGTAAAATACCCGGTAACCTGAGACCTCTCGTGGCTTATTGCTTAAGTATAAACCGAATGTTGTAGGTTAAAAAATGAGTCAATATAAAAACTGAAACAACAAATCACACTCTTCATTAGGAGTGAAATATTGGGTAAGACTAAGATAACAGTTGTAAAATGTCCCTTGCTGGGCTTGAACCTAGAACCTTCTGTTTGCGAAGCCTGTGTCTTAACCGCTGCTACAACTTTGCTTATACATTAGAGACAGGTAGGCCTACAAAGGTACAACCTTGCAAAGATGCAAAATGAAAAAAGAATAACTGCTCTTTGTAATACACATACAAACTTGGAAAAACATCCTTGATGTAAGAGTGAGCTAAATATTGTATAAATGTCCGTACTAGTAGGCCTACTTGTGTGCAACAAGCAAGTAGGCACTCAATAGGGTGCAGTTCTAGTTTATTTTGCCATAACACCCACATTTTACTGTGTGGAAAAACCGGGGGGGAAAAACCCCCCCCAGCCCCACTGTACTGCATCCCAGTAGACCCAGGGTAACAGAGTACATCGATGAGTATTGGCTTCAGTGCCTTGGGTACAGCATGGTCCCCCAGGCTGGCCTTGAACCTGCTTTGGCCATGTACCTCGGTAACATGGTCGCCTAGGTAGCCACGCTAGAACTCGCTCACCTAGAGCACTTCCACCAATTACACTTGTTTCTTTAGGGCTTTTATGTCTAAAGTGTGCATTGTTTTTTAACCTAAAGAACCTCTATATTCTGAAAGGTGGGTTAAGTAATACGTTCTCAACTGCATCACTTATGCCTGTGTGGCTCATGAGTAAAATCCAGTGTTTGTACATGCCATCCCAATCCCCCCTGCTCCATTTCCCACTTGGTCCCTCCCGGAACTATAAGAGGGGTGCCTATACCCAGAGGGAACTCATTTGCCCGAACACCACCCTGAGAGGAGGATGAGAATAAACAGAGGTAAGTTTAGACAGAGATTTACATTCCTTCTTTACAAGTCTTCTCCTTATACTGGTCAATTAGAAAGTATGCTGTCCTATTTATTCCTAAACTAATGTGCCTTATCTCTGTTCATTTGTAGGTGTATGAGGAGATCCACCACTTCAGAGAATCACCGACAACTCAGTGTCCCCCCTTAACTTCAATAAATGCATTTGTTACAATTTGTGTCCTTATTTACATTATACATAGAATTGTGTTAGCCTCTGCATTAGGTATAGTGACGGCGTCCGCCGTCACAGGCTATAGCCCATATCGTACGGCATACTATAGCACGCCGTTTTTCATCATTTTTGAGGATTTGAAAAAAAATGAGAAAATGAAAAAACGATGGGTTATAGCCCATGTTTTTTTTTATTTTGAAAAAAAAGTTATCCTCGTTTCTCATCATTTTAGACCATGGGCTATAGCCCATATCGTACGGCGTACTATAGCATGCCATTTTTCATCATTTTTGAGGATTTGAAAAAAAATTAAAAATTAAAAAAACGATGGGTTATAGCCTATGTTTTGTTTGTTTTTTGAAAAAAAAAAAAAAGTTATCCTC